>NW_027185903.1:12644741-12729863 GCF_028583685.1 Petaurus breviceps papuanus
TCTCTCTCTCTCAGCTCAGTTTGGAAATGCAGGGACTATTTGTGAAATCCATCCCATTATGATCAACATGGGAGCTTTGGTTTGGAGCAATTCACCTCTCCTTAGGCAACCTGGTGGCCCACCTACTCCTGGGGACTCACCATATTGATGCCAGGCCTATTGTACACATTTGATTGGTTTAGTCCACTGAAGCTCAGAATTCCTGAACTCAAGAGAGCTGGCAGGCCCAGCCTCCCTAATAGCAGGTATTACAAGTGTACAGTACTATTCCTTGTAGGCAGAAAGTTTCAAATATGTTGTGCACTAAAACAGAGCCAGGAGAGGACTGGAAAATCCTTCCTTTTGCCTCTTTCCTCCTTTGTCTTCTTTTATACCTTTGCTCTTTGGCTACTATAACTACTCTTTTCACATCTCTTCTGTCTGATGTCAATCACAAGGGAAGAAAGACGATGCCCAATCGGGGATCTACAAAGTCCTTATGACCTGGCATCAGGATGCAGAAAGCATGAAAGGAATACAGTACCTACTCCAGAAAAGGACCCATCATGGATAGCTTTGGCTGGTTTTCATGTGTCTAGACATGGGTTACAAGTTCTTTTACCAACGAGGATATGTGACTTGCCCATGGTCACAAAGATAATGAATAAGAGAATTCAAATGTGAATGCAAGTCCTCTGGCTACAGATTTGATCTTTCTACTAAGCTATTAATGGCACAATGATTCACCTAATTTCTTATGCCGTTTTTGTTGTTAAGAAAAAAATCTCAGCATTACCTTTGAGCCATCCCTTTGTGTCACCTTTCATATCTAATTAATTATCATTCCCTGTGGACCCCATGGCACCTCTCATTTCCATCCCCTACCTCTACTTTTACTGCCACACCCTGCTTGGACAGCTGCAACAGCCTCTTAAGGAATCTCAGTCTCCACCCCTTCCTGGTCTGCCATCTATGCCATTACCAGAATCATCTTTTATAAGCATTGACCTAGGCTTGCTAATCCTGTACTCAAAAATCAAAGATTCCCTAGTGCCCACTAAGTCAGACTCAGATCCTAGGCCTGGTGGTCAAGAGCTTCTGCAATTTGAACCCACCCTGTCTTTCTTCTTTTTTAGTTATTTTCAATTTGTTGATGTGTTTTGTTTTTACATTAAATTTGCAGATTATCTTCACTTAGCAAAAGGGCTCTCACAGCAAAGTGAGTAAAGTAAAGCTAACAACACAGTGACTTCATCTAAAAGTTTAGTGCTCTCCCACCTTTTTAGTTTTGAAAACTAACAAAAAGCTTTTTTTTTTTTTGCTTTGTCCTCATACCATTGAGAAAAAGAGTATTTTAACAAATTGCATAGCCAAGCAAAACAAATCCCCTCATGACTATATGCAAAATAGCATCTGATTCCATACCCTAAATCCATTATCTCTCTGTCATGGATAGGGCAATTCATTATCAATCCTCTGGAATCATGGACATTGTATAGATCGTAGTTATATGTCCAGCTACCATTGCATCCACTGTATTGATCATAGTTTTTAACAGCTTTCAACATTGTTGTTTTAACAGTGTTTTGTCATTGTATAAATTGTTCTTCTGGCTCTGTTCATTTCATTCCTCATTAGTTTATAGAAATCCCCAAAACTATTCATGTTTATAGTATCAGTGTTATAATATAAATAATTATGAATCTGTTCACTCTGCTTTAATTCATAAAGGTCTTTTAAGTCCCAACTAAGATCCCACATTCTATAGGAAGCCCTTCCCCAATCCCTCTTAATTCTAGTGCCTTTTCTCAGTTGATTTTTCCAATTTGTCCGGTATAGATCTTGTTTTACATATTTCTTTGCATATTGTGTCCCCCATTAGACTGCAATGATACTTGAGAGAAGGAACCGTCTTTTGCCTCTCTTTGCATCTCCAGTACTTGGCACACAGTAATAAGCTCTTTATCAATGTTTACTGACTGACTGCTAGAAATATTTTTTGTAAATAAATGTTTTTCTTCTTTCTTTTGGTTATGGGTCTCACACTGGTAGAGATGGATCAAAAGACACATACTGTTTATTAGCATTTTGTTAACAAGATTGCTTTCCAGAATGGTTGTGCCCATTCACAAATATACCAGTGGTTCATCCATGTGCCTGTTTTCCCAAAGCCCTAGGAGGATGTCCAATAATTGAGGAATGACTGGATAATTTGTGTTTTATGAATGTGATGGAATACTATTGTACTGTAAGAAATGAGGAAATAAATTCAAGACAACATAGAAAGACTTATGTGAATATTTTTATTGTTCTTAGTTCTGCCTTCTCAGGTCAGGGAGAGCAAGTTTATGCCTTTTTCCAGATAATAACTTTTCAAATATTCAAAGACAGATTTCATGTTCTCTCTAAATGTTCTATGCTTGAGGTTAAACATCTCCACTTTCTCTAGCAAGCAACACACAGACACACACACACACACACACATACACACACAGAGCATGGATTCAGCACCCTCCTTGTTAACCATCCTCTGGATCCTCTTTCCAGTTTGTCAATGGTCTTCCTAAAATGAGGTGTATGGACATTACTTTGCTAACTAAACACAATGCTCCAGATTTGCTCTGGCTAGGGCAAACTATCACTTTCCTTGCTCTGGGCATGATAATTCTATTAATGCAGACCCAGATTGACTTAATGGTTTCTGGTAGTCACATAACAGGCCTAATTTACATTGATCTTACCTTCTACTAAAACTCCCCAGTGTTTTTCACATGTATTGCTGTCTACCCACATCTCCCCTACTTCCCACTTGGACTTTTAATGACTCATCCTTCAGATGCCTCCCAGGGAGTGAGTGATCCTTTTTAGAATCTGGGTTTATAATAGCAAAATGTTTTACACATACAGCTTTGATGAGAGGCAGTTCCCACACACTTTCTGGCAAGAATCACAAGTCATTGAATGTAATTGGAATGGGCAGGGGGTTGGCACATACCTGCCCTCTAGAACCGAGATGATAGTGATCAATTGTGGTGACAACATTGTGTGCCTTGATACCAGAGATGCCAACACATAGAGGCAAAATCATCAGCAACCAAGAGATTCCAATGAGATTTGGACTATTCTAAAAGATCTCTCTGCCTACCTGTTATGATCCATGAAATTTCCATCAATGAAATCCCATATCTATCAAAATATTTTTAAAAATCATGTGTTATAGGGCATTTTACATGTATTATGGCATGTTACTTGAGAACTAATTAACATGTGAGTTAGGTACATTTGCAATATTACTATTATAGTTGGTATATACCTGACTCCCAAACTGTTCAGAAACTTATGTCAGCTGGAGGTCCCAAAGGTTCCTAGGAAGCACACAGGGAGCTCTGATCAGACCATAGACATGCATGGTTAAACAAACCTCTGGAGAGGAGAATGAAGCAAAGGAAAACAATTCCCTTATGTGGCAGCAAAAGGAAGAGAGAATATAACACCCACATTGGAAATTACATAGTTTTTCTTGACTTCTGCAAAATTTCTACAATGTGGACTGTGTCTCACTGCCCTCTGCTGGGTAGAATGGTCCATCTCCTTCCTTCTGTGTTGGTCTTTGCCACGGCTCTTACTTAGCGATGGTGCTCTATCCTTCCTCACAGCAGAACTAACAAGTGAAAAGGCTGCTTCTCCAGGTTTTGTCCTTTTGGAATAAAGAAGTCAGCAGAATTAATCTATCTTGTCAGTTTTCTCATCCTACGTTACCTGAGTACTAAAACCCATTGGTATGGGACTCTCTTTTGTCTCCTTCTTACCATTCTTCCCTGCTCCTCACAGTGGTGTGGGGTATTGATCTCCACCAATGAGGAGAGAGCCACATAATAACAGGTTTTGGAACTCAGGTTATATTCTTAAAGCCTAAGTATCCTTCAAGACCAAGAATAAATACTACTCCATCCATAAGGCCTTCTGTGAAATACTCCAGCCCAAGTGATCTCTTCTTTCTCTAAACTTCTATTGTACCTAAGGGGGCTATCTCAAATTGTCCTGATCTGTGTCTTGCCACTGGACCCAGATAGCTCCAGAGGAAAAAGTGAGGCTGGTGACTTCGCACAGCCTTCCCTCACTTCAATTCACTTGTAAGTCATGGCATCAACTTCTTAATGTCATGGCCTTCTTCGAGAATGAAGAACAAACAACAACCTGTAAGTAGTCCTAGCTGCCCTACTGGGGACCCAACTAGCCAGTTCCAGTTGAGCAACACAACTCACTCCTTCTTTACCTCCCCTCCCCTTCCCTCTCCTTCCCTTCCACCTCCCCCTCCCTCCCCTCCCCTCCCCTCCCCTCCCTCCCCTCCCCTTCCCTTCCCTTCCCTTCCCTTCCCTTCCCTTCCCCTCTCTACATACCCTTACATGCAGTCATTCTGTCCAAAAGAATGTAAATTTTGATGGCTGAAACTTAGCAAGATATCTTGGGGTTTATGAACTAGATTTCATTCTTAAAGACCATGTCTTAAACCCAATTCACTCTGACTCTCATTGATTGACCAACAATAGTTTCCAGTCCAAGCCCCACTTAGTGGTCATAGTTTGGGCCCTGATGGCTCAGAGTGAATGTAAATTAATTTTTTTTAATTGGCCAAAAACCCTGAGGATCTCTTCCTCCTAGACTGTTTTTTTAATTAGGTAAATGGGGCCATTCCTTGGCTCATTTCTTACCTAGCCTTATTCACTGAATGGGTATTGCCTCAGTCAAAGTAAGAACTTGGAAAAGCCAAGGTCTCTCCCTGCATCCTAGGCTGTCTCCAGTCATCTTGATCTATATCTTGTCACTGGACCTAAATGGCTCCAGAGGAGAAAGTGAGACTGGTGACTTTGCATAACCTTCCTTCACTTAAATCCATTTCACTTACAAGTCATGGCATAACCTTGGTTATGGTGTCATGATCCTCTTCCATAATGCAGGACAAGCAACAAAAATTGTACTTAAACTCAGCATTACACATTTTAGCATTTAATTAATCTCTAATTGTTTCACATGGGTGAGTCTGGTCTTTCAACTAGACTACAAGTTCCTATAGATCAGGGACCATGTGTTATATTCTTGTGTTTCCTTAGCATTTAGGCCACAAAGTAGTTAATATTTGACCAACTCCTTTCCTGAGCCCCTGTCCCCAATCCAAATATCCCCTCTTGTCTCTCTCTCTCTCTCTCTCTCTCTCTCTCTCTCTCTCTCTCTCTCTCTCACACACACACACACACACACACACACACACACACACACACACACAGGATGACCAATGTGTTCCTATGGTTCTCTGGTTGCCTAAAGCCTTCCAATGAAGAGTCTCACCAGACTTGTTCTTCCCAGAGAATGACTTATAGAACAAATTAAATTCTTTCTCACACACACACCCCCACACACACACACTCTCTCTTTCTCTGTCTGTCTCTCTGTCGCTGTCTCTCTCTCTCTGTGTCTGTCTCTCTGAATCTTTTGTTGTCGCTGTCTCTGTCTCTCTCTCTGTCTCTTTCTATCTCTATCTCTCTCCCTCTCTCTCTCTGTCTCTCTCTGTCTGTCTCTCTGTCTCTCTGTCTGTCTGTCTCTCTTTCTCTCTCTCGCCCTCTCTCTCTCCTCTGTCCTCCCTTTAGGGCCAGAGATTTCAGTTGGGTACTGGGGAAAAATGTGGCTTTCATTTGCAGATATGAGTGACTGTGCTTTCCTTTATCCTCATCCCAAGGGTCATTTGTATTTTTAAAAATAATTCTTGTTAACCTCAATGACTCTCTAATTGCCAGAACTTCATGCTGTGACAGTAAAATGAAAGCTCTCAGGTAGTGTGGGTGGAGATATTTGTGGATAGGGAGGGACTTCTTGGTCAGAGGATAGGCTATCATCTGCTCTGTGGTTACATAACACCATCACCACCTAGTACTGGGCATTTTAAAGAAGACATTAAAAATACTTATTGATTGATTTGAAACATCACATATGTGAGGATCATTCTTCTCTGAGGGGAAATGGATCATGTGGAAAGTGAGCTCACTTTAGTCAGATGTTAGAGAGATTGAGTTTTTTTTTAAATCTCTATGGGTCCTCCTTCCTAAAAATCTCCTGGAGTCTGGGTCCTAGAGTACTAATTAATGCCATCTTTGTTCATAGTACTGAGAACTTGATTTCTGATTTTGAAGTCAGTAAAATGGGAAAAATTGAACTGGAAAGACAAAGACAAGTCAAGAAGCGTTTATTAAATAATGCTTACTATGTGCTAGACACCATGCTAAACACTGGGAATAAAAATACAAGGAAAAATAAAAGACAATTTCTGCCCTCAGAGAGATTATACTCTAAAGGAAGAAGAGAACATACAAAAGGAAGCTGAAAGGGGGTTGAGGTTCTGGAAGAAACGGAATGATTTCACATCCCTGGTCACAAAATCATAGTTCTAGAGCAGGGGGTGGGGCTTAGAAGTCACTCTAGTACAATCGCCTCATTTTACAGAAATGGAAACTGAGTCCCATAGAGGACAAATTCCCAAAGTCACATGGCTAGTAAGTGACTCAGGTCATGACTCCAAGTTTATCACTGTCAGGTTTCTTTCATACTATACAGGATCAGCAGCTTTGCATGTACATCTATCTGTCTCTATAGCAGATGGAGTACATTACACTGACAAGGGCTGTGATATTCTGGGAGGTTAGAAGTTTCCTAAGGGATGAAAAGTGTATTTAAAGAATTACCACTTAGTCACTGAGGCATTGAGTCTCCATTACTCATCATAATTCTTGTGTAGCTCTGGAAAATAGTTTCCATTATGGGTATGCCTTATAATAAGAAAACAGCATCCGTAGTACTTGTAGAATTGCTAACATGGGGAACAGATGGA
Source organism: Petaurus breviceps papuanus (assembly GCF_028583685.1). Taxonomy (NCBI): domain Eukaryota; kingdom Metazoa; phylum Chordata; class Mammalia; order Diprotodontia; family Petauridae; genus Petaurus; species Petaurus breviceps. The sequence goes on from NW_027185903.1 coordinate 12,651,601, forward strand.
TTTTTAAATAACTCAAAACCTTGATCTTAAGACTTTACAAAACAGAGTGCATGATAGGTTAGATAGCAATTAGTCAAGGGAGATATTATAGTCAAAGAATATGACTCAAAGAACTTGTAATAGACAGATTTTTGTTTGGGGTGGGGAGGAAGGATGCAAATTTATGGGAGCTGGGAAAATGTAATTATAATATCCACAGGCATTCCTACAATTCCTTTCACTTCCACTAAGGAAATGACATGCAAGCCCATTAATATTACACTGTTATGAATGTATTACAAGGTCTAAGAGGGAAAATATTACCACAGCAGCATTACAATTTTTAAATGTAAGGTGGTCTGTATGCATGGCTACTGAAAGAAATGGTGGCTATAATGACAAAGCCACTTGTCAGGGATATTTGGATGGTCATGGATGACGGAAAGGTCTTATAGGTCTGAAGAAGAGCAAATGTCTTTATTTAAAGGAGAGAGTCAAATCTATGAATTTCTGGCCTTCATTTCCTGGCAAGACTCCAGAATATATTATTAAAGGGTAGTTAGTAAAGACCCAGAAAAGGGAGTAGTGATTGCAAAAAGCAAGATTGACTTCCTCTGGAACTGTCAGACTAATCGTGTTATCTTTTTTGAATGGTTTACACCCAAGATGGATCACGGAAATTTTGTAAATATTGTTTACCTAGATTTTGGTAGATCATTTAATAAATTCTCTAGGCTATTCTTGTGGGAAAGATGGAGACATGGGGACTAAATTATAGGACAGTTCGATATTATAGAATTTGAAGTTGACTTAAAGGACCTGACACAATGAAATGATTACTGGGCTGATGCCCATTTAGAAGGAGGTCTATATTACTGTTTCACAATTTGATCAGTGACTTGCATGAGGATATAGATGATAAGTTTATCAACATTTCCAATTACACAAAATTACAAGGGATAACTAAAACAGCATTTGACAGTCAGAACCCAAAATTATTTTTAGAGGCTAGAATGTTGGGTCTGATTTAATAAGAGATTTAATACTAATAAAATTTTATTATTTACAATAATAAGATTCAGTAATAAATCTATGGCAGCTGAGCTGCACGGTGGATAGAGTGCCAGACCTAGAGTCAGGAATTATGAGCTCAAATCCAGCCTCAGACATTTACTAGCTGTGTGACCCTGGGCAAATCACTTAACCCGGTTTTTCTCAGTTTCCTCATCTGTAAAAAGAGCTGGAGGAGGAAAAGGCAAGCCACTCTAGTATTTTTGCCAAGAAAACCCCAAAGGGGAACATAGAGCAGAAAAAAACTGAAACAACTGGACAACAATAATAGATCTAGTAACTTATACATGAGTTCAAAGAATCACCAAGTATAAGGCAGTGAGGGTATACCTAGATATCAATTCATTTGGAAAAAAGGAAGTGGAGTGGGGTGGAATTAATGGACTTAAATTGTCAGGAAGTCAACAATTCAGCAACCAAAACAGCTAACATAAACTGTATTAAGGAAAGGCTGGTTAGACCACATTTGAAGTTATGCTTAGTTCTGGGGAACACGGTTTAGAAAAAAGGGGAAGGAAAGGGAGTGGAAGGAAAAAAACATTTACATAGGACCTTCTATGTGCCGGACACTGTGCTAAGCAGTTTTTTTATAAATATTTCCACTAGGTCTTCATAACAACCCTGGAAGGTGGGTCCTATTATTATCATCATTTTATAGTTGAGGATTTGCAAAGCTGGTAAACTTCTGAGGCCAGATAACTCAGATCTTTCTGATACCAGGCCCAGCAACTCTATCCACTGTGCCATCAACTATCTCAAGAAAAAAACATTGAAAAGATGGATATTTGTTGACTGATGGACTAAATGTTATTCAGATCCCTTAAGATGAGGAATGTCTGTTGGGTAAGTAAAGGATATGCTGGTCAGAAACAGCAAAGATCTCTTGGCATGCAGTATGTACACAAGAAATGACTAATGAATGTATGATTGAATGAAATACTTGTGAAATGTTGCTTCTTGGAGCAGTAATGAATGTGTATAAAGCCAACATCACTATATTTTGGCCCACACTGGGAACACTTCTTTTCATTGAAAATTAGTCGATAAAAATTCAGTTTTAAAGAATTGCTGCAGTTGGGATCTGCCCTTGTTTCCTGAAGTGGAAGAGACATGCTGAGAATCTGAAGAAAGGAATGATACCCAGTATTTCATAAAAAGCTATAAAGTCATGAGAAGACACAGTCCCTAGTTAATTATTTAAGAAATCTATGTGCAGGTGAAATGTTCTGAAATGGAGATCACATACTCTAAATTATCTTTTTTTTATTGAACCAAAAGATTATTTAAGTATTTTCATTAAAATCTGTATATGTTAGAATGATGAAAATAATTAAGTGCAAAAAGTAAATGTAGTTATCCACTGGACACTGAGAAAATCAGAGAGAAGAAGGATTTATAATAAAAATAAACCTCCAAGGGACTCAGACTCATTACATGGGCAATTAAAGGCACACATTCAAGTCACTGGTTTATAGTCTTGCCTTCCTAGTCATTCTAATTTATGAGTATTTAATTAACTCCAGGGGGTGGAGTCCCCTGTTGTTACTCCTTGAATTTAATAAAATCATAGAGAAAATTATAAAACTAATTTGAAATGGAGAGGAAAAAACTCAATGAACGAAACAGAGCTTCATTCTCTCTCTTAAGCCATCAAAGTTTATAATCCATCTGTGCTTAGCAAAGTTCTTCAAATTTACACATTATTTAGCTTGTTCTTTGCTCGGGGTTTCAGTGGACTTGGAAAAGAGGAAATGAGGTGGAATTAATCCCTACAAACATTTTTAGGAGAGTCTGAAAAGTGTCCCTTGTCAGACTTGCCTACAGAGGACCACAATTATGGATGAATCAATCAACCAACACATATATCCTAAGAGAACCCCTACCATCTCTCATCTTTTACTACCACCCCTTAATTACATCCCCACCACCACCACCAAATGTCATTTTCTTGCTTTGCAGCTGAAATGATAGGCCATGGAACTAGAATATTTAACCTGGAAGGAGCCTCTGAAACATTCTAGTACAGCACTCCCTCCTTCCCACTGCCACCCCTTTTGCAGATTTGAAAAAACAAGATAGAGTGGTGAAGAGCCTTTTCCAAAGTCACACACTTGACAAATAACAGAATTAGAGTTCATATCTCACCTACTACTTTAATCATTGTCCATTTTATTTGTACGTATTATTTATTGATGAGAGAGTTACCTAAAGCTGAGACAGTTTACACGGAATTACTTTGTAAATATGTTCCTAAAAAGCCTATTATAAATGAGATTGAACTTTAAATGAATTAGGAGCATCCACTACTTAAAACTTAAGTGAACTCTGGCAAATTATTTCCCTTCTCTGGGCCTCAGTTTCTCATTTCTTAATGAAATGAAGCCTGAATCACCTCCAAAGTCCTTTCCAGCTCTAGACTCTATGAACCTCTGACTTCAAAGTCAGTATTTTTGTCCAATTACACCATTTGGGACATAGATTCAAACCCAGATCATTATTTCCAAATCCAGTGTTCTTTATATCATTGACTATTTTTCCCACTTTGAGCGTTATGTTTTGTTTTTATGTTACATTTACATATCACTCCTACTTTGTAAGAGGTTCTCTTGTAACAAAGTAAAATAGTTAACTAAAATCAATAATATGGAGGCTTAATCCAAAAGTTCATGCAACATTTCACATATGTAACAGCCCTCCATCTCTCTATTTTTCAAGTGAACAGAAATCAATTTTATCTCCCTCATACAACTTTTTTTGGTAAAAAAAGGAAGGAAGGAAGGAAGGAAGGAAGGAAGGAAGGAAGGAAGGAAGGAAGGAAGGAAGGAAGGAAGGAAGGAAGGAAGGAAGGAAGGAAGGAAGGAAGGAAGGAAGGGAGGAAAGAAGGAAGGAAGGAAGGGGGATGGAGGAAAAAGCAAATGTTTTATAATAAATATGCAGTCAAGCAAAATAAATTCCCTCAATGTCTGTACACAAAAATATTCATGTTTCATTCTGCACCCAAAATCTATCTCTTCTCTCCATGTTTCTTTATCAGTCCTCTGGAATAACTCAGGTCTTGGAATGATTTACCCAAGTTCACACTGCAGAAGTGGGCTAGAATCCAGTACAACAAAAATCTCATCTTTCACTCATATATATTTCAATCGCTTCCCTTCTTCCAAATGTTGTATTGGCCCACAATGCCTCAGAGATTTAGGAAGAAAAGCAGACCTGGGAGAGAGGAAGAGAAAAGGGTCTGGCTGAGAATATTAGGGGAAGAGGGGACTGCACTCAGGTCAGACTATGTTAGGCCTCCCTCCCTCCCTCCCTTCATCTCTTACCTTCCAAACCCTTTTCCCTTGCTTACCCCCTCCTCGTGTTCTCTGTCACTATCAGTTTAGTCCTAACCCTCCCCAATCCCCATCCTTCATTGTCATCCCTTTCCACTGGTCTCTGGAACCATTCTCTATTGTTGGCAAACTCCCACAACATCCTAAATCTCTTCTTTTCATATTCCTTCCATTTCCTGGTAGTCACTGAAACGTAACTTCCTCTTGAAGGCACTCCAGCTCTTAGTACTTTCTCCAAAACTAGCTTCTCTGCCTCTATACCCTGTCTCACTTAAATACAATTCACACCCAAGTCAAGATATGGCCTTCATGATGTCATTGGTCCTCTTCAAGAACAAAGGACCAACAAAGACAATGGCAGACAGACTGAACCAAGGGTAGAAGCTAGCATACTCCTTCCTCCCCACTTACACTTTCAGACTTTCCTATTACCAGGCAGCTCTTGTCCTTTAAAGTTACCTCCATACTGTCTGGACTCTTAGACTCCCAGATCATACTACCTTGACCTCAGTGTTTGGTACCTGGCTTACACTCTTCATCTCAACCCCATCACCTGCCCACTTTGAACACTGTAGCCTCTATGTTCCTCAACCAAGAGGTCATACCTTCAGTCAATGGTTCTTAAAGTGGTGTTGAGTCACAAGTGTGTTTCACTAGGCATGCCATAAAAATCCTCTCTACACCCTGAGACTTCCACACTCGCCAGCCCTGCCTCAGCCTTTTCTCTCATTCCCTGGAAATTTGCTGCCTGTTCTTTACTAGTAGTTCAACAAAAGTAGTTCTGTCCTTGGAGAAATAAAATTGCTTCCTCTGTGCCAAGTCCTGGGACATTTCACTAAAAAAAAATGAGAGGATGATGAGAGGGTTTGGAAGGAGAGGTAGAGGAAGTCCAAGGCCCAGAAACTATTTTTGTCACCTACATAAACATCCAGTGGGGCTCAATTCCTCATGGCAAAGAATTTTGTGCTATGAGAAGAGAAAAGAAAAAAAAATTGAAATCCACTGCCCTAGACATATCCACATCCCCTATGCCCAATCACTGAACTTGCCCTAGGTGCTAGAATTTCTACTGTTCCTTGGGTATCTCCAGAAGCATAGCTTCTATGTGACTAAACACCCTGCCAACCAGAATGAATATAAGAGGTAGCTTGGTATAATGGACAGAGTTGTAAGAGCCAGAAGACTTGAATTCTAGATTTGCCTCCACCCCAGCTACGGATATGACTTGAATTTATTTAACCTCACAATCCTGATTGTTAAACAGGAATACTTCTTCCAACAATACCACAAGGCTGCTGTGAGGATTAAGAGAAACCCTCATTTTGGGAAACTTTCTTTTGTTATCAATATATGACATACAATTTGTGATGTGGTATACAAATTATTGTTAAGATGGGCAGTAGCTAAATCCAGAGGTATAAAATCACTTAATACCTTCCTCCCCTGCTATCTCCTCACTCAACATATACCCTATTAAAAAAAAAGATAGGGGCAGCTGGGTGGCACAGTGAATAGAGCACTGGCCCTGAAATCAGGAGGACCTGAGCTCAAATCCTTCCCCAGACACTTGACACTTATTAACTTGGGCAAGTCACTTGACCCCAACTGCCTTGCCTTCCCACCTCTAAAAAAAAACAAAAACCCTACACATTTTAAAATTTTGCTTTTATGTATATATGAGGTTTCAGCTAGTCAAAATGAGGTCATAAATATTAATGTGCATATCTTCCTGATTAGCAGAAGACAGCAAATGTCTCCCTTGCCATGTTGCAATCATTTTAGTCTTTACAGCTTAGGATAGCAAGGACTGAAGACCTAGGATTGTTCACCTTTTCTGGGGCCTTCATCTGCAGATAGCAGCCCTTGGACAATTGGCAATATTATTCTTTTTAGAACCATTTTACCTAGTCATATTTGAGGATGTAATAGAAATCTGGAAGCTGGTGCTAAAATATATGTTCAGTACTTAGGGAAACATTTACATCTCAATAATCTACAAATGCCTTGAATACATTATGTAGAATCTACTACCTTCCAATGTTGTCCTTTGGCAATTGATCCACTTAAAAATGTACAAAGAGTTGGACTTCATTGTTATGGATCACATGGTTGCATAAACATAAACATAAAAGTCTCATATAGACACACATACACACACCCGAAAATCAACACACAGCCAAAGGTGTCCATGAGCATTGGAGGAGGCAAAAAGGTGGAAGAAAAGTGAGTGCCCATAAGCTGCAGAATCATAGAATAAACTGTGGCATATGACTGATTTGGAATATAAACATGCCTTAAAAATTATGAATATGACAAAATCAGGAAAATTTGGGAAGCCCTGTATAAACCAATGCGAACAAAGCAAGCAGACTCAGGAAACCAACTACATGATGGTCACAATACTCAAAAGGGAAATAATCTTGAAAGACTTCAGAATTCTGCTAAGTGTAGTGACCATTTGTGAATTCAGAGGACTGAGTGAAACATGTCTCCCATCATTCAACAGAGAGCTGGTGGCCTTTAAGAGCAGAATGAGGCACAGGTTGTTCAACATGGCAAATGTGTTCATGTTGACTTGTTTTGCTAGATTATACTTCTTCCTTACAGGAGAAGTTTCTGTAGATGGAAGGTGAGAAAGGATGTAATCACTAGAAAGTGACAGTGATAAGTAATCTCCATTTCAGGTATGCCATTTGCATAAGCCTGTCTCCATAGGTGGAGAGAATAATTACTTCAGACTTTGTGCCTGTATGAGAGGTGAAGTTGGTGATTGTTTGGGAGAAGAGCTTTTAGTTATTTCCCTTTACTGGCTTCTGGCTTTGAGGGAGGCTACACAGGGGTCCAAGTTTTCTTCAAAGCAGGCTACTAGGGAGAAAGAAAGACATTGAAAGGAGTGATTGGTTGGGTGGTTGTTGTCCTCTGTCCTTGAAGAGGACCAAAATGATATCACTACGTTAGAGTCAAGCTGCAGTGTGCCCAACTATGGCTGATCAGACCAATATGAACTCAGAATGTTCTACGACAAGTCAGGTACAAATAATCCACATGGACATTCTTGAAATCGGTGCATCTTGCGTTTCTCTTGAGCTATTTCAATTCTGCTTTGCTCATGCAACACAGCTCCTTCTCTCATGCTGAGCAGTCCTGTGCCACTGTCTCCCATGCTCCAAAGTTCTTATGAGAGACCTTGAGAGTGTTCTTGTATTATCCCTGCTGACCTCCATGTGAGCTCTTACTTTGTGTGAATTCTCCATAAAATAGTTTTTTAGGTAAGCATACATTTGGCATTTGAACAACATAGTCAGCCCATCTGAGTTGTGCTCTCTGCAGTAGAGTTTGAATGCTTGGCAGTTTAGTTCAAGAAAGGACCTCCATGTCTGGTCTAGTTTGGAAAGATGTCGACATGTGGAGAAGATGATGCCTTAAGTATCTCCTTATTTCCAGTCTGTCACACAAGATACTTCAAGCAATTTCCCTTTGAATGAGATCAAGGGATCTCTTTTTGTTGATCATCTCACTATGTTGTTCAGTCATTCGTTGGGTTCAGAATCTGTCAACCAGCTCCGTTTTGTAATTGACCTGAGAAATACAATTAAATCATTCTGAGAATACAAAGAAAGGAAAAATAAGAACTAGCATTTATATAGCACTTCAGGGTTTGCAAAGGGCTTTACAAATATTACCTCATTTTATCTTCACAACATCCTTGGGGGGTTAATGTTATTATTATCTCTATTTTACAAATGGGTAAACTGAGGCAGACTAAGCCTGGTCAGGAGGTCAGCTAATAAGTGTCTGAGGCTTGATTTGAACTCAGGCCTTCCTGACTCTGGGTCCAGCATTCTCTCCACTGTACCACTTAGCTGCTTCAAAAACATGATCCCTGTTCTCAAGAAGCTCACATTCCAATGGAGAAGGTGGTATACAAATAGCCATATATAAACAAGATATATATAAATGGAAAATTATCTTGGAGTGAAGAAATTGAGCAGGTGGGCCAGGAAAGGCTTCTAGCAGAAAGTGGAATTTTAGCTAGTCTTGAAGGAAGCTAGAAGCACCCCCTCAGACAGGAAATAGAACAAATAGCAACCCCAATGGAGTGTGACCTTTGAAACAGGAAGAGATAAGGAGTCTAATCTTTGCTGTAGGCAGCTGATGTAATATAAACAAATTCCCAGAAAAAAATATGGCACCCATCATTGAAAATATATGGCTACAAACAAGATCAAGTCCAGACACTGAAGGTTCAGAATAACAGGTAAAGAAGCCAAATTTCACCAAAAGGATCATCCTTAACAACTTGCTTTGATATGTACATTTGGCTTCAGCCTGACCCGGATTATGATTCAGGCAAATGGGACAAATTATAGAGAAATCAATCAAAGGCAAAGAATTTTAGGATTTCCAGGATCCAGAAAGTGCTTTGGGAGAGGAAAAAAGGAAGAATTTAAAATAATAAACTAAAGCCAGGGAAAGAATGTGTAGGAGTAAGATAAGGAAGTATTTTCTTTGTGCAAGGGTTGGCTAAGGACCACAAAAGGATCAAGGAAAGAAGTAAATCAGGGGGGAGGAAGAGAGAGAGAGACAGACAGACAGACAGACAGAGACAGAGACAAAGACAGAGAGACAGAGACAGAGAAACAGAAGGGGGAAAAGGGGCAGAGAGAATCCATTCTTTTTTTTTGTCCCTTCGCTCAAAATCTTTGATGATGGAACAAGACAGAGAAGGAAATGGAGAAAGGGAAAAATAAAGCAAATGGGGAGGTAAAAAGAAGGGAATGAAGAAAAGGAAAGAAAGGACATAAAAAGGAACAAATAGTCTCCCAGATTATCAAACTGCTACTGCCTTCAGCTGTTTAGGAATAAGGAAAGCTACTAAGTCCTTCCTAGAACTTACAGACTTAGAAGCACCAAGTTAGGGAGTTAGGGATAGAGACTGGGCCTGTGATTTTACTGGTTTTGAGAACTACTGGTTGAGAAAACTCCATCTACCAAATGCATATTGGTATCTTCTGTGCATTTTAGAGTCTTACAATGGTGAATAGAGGTAAGGTAACTTGCTAAGTGTCAGTTAGTATTTGTCAGAGGCATGACTTGAACCTAGGTCTTCCTGGCTCTAAGACCACCTCTGTATACCATGCTACCTCATTTGAGTGATACAAAGACTAAATAAAATGTTATCTCTGCCTTTAAGGATTTCAGATTCTAGTAGGAAGATGTATGTATGACAGATACACACTTAATGATAATACAAGATGGTGCAAGCACATAAAAAAGATTAAATGGTAGTAGCTAACATCTATATAACATTAAGATTCACACAGCACTTTACATCTGTTATCTCATTAGATCCTTACAATAACCTTGGCCGATGTGTTACAGTTATTATTTATTCTCCTTTCACAAATAAGAAAACTGAGATTAAGAATTATTTGTCCAAATTCACACAGATACAAAGTGTATAAGGTAAGATATTAAAGAATTTCTCTCCAACAGCATCATTATTGCTCATGGTTGTCCCCACTCAAAAGTCATTTTTAGAAACAATAGCCTTGGCCTATTTCTAGTTTTTCCTTACATTTAATTCACCTTCAGTGACCAATGGTACCAAAGAGCATTTGAACAAAGAACAAATTTATGGGAAAGTATGGAAAGACAGAAATGGTATTTACCTCCCAATTAGTAATGAATAAACAAAGATAGAAGTCCTCATGCTGGGCTGTTCCTTTCTCAAGTTCAACTCATAGTCAGTCCTTGTAAATTCCCAGCACCATTTGGTGAAGTGCCCACTTCTCAAGTGGTGCCGAAGAACTCACTGAAGAGACAAATCTATCTGGCTGCTCACCTACTTTCTCTAGATATAATCTCCACCTTGCTCCACTTTCAGTATGCTCCATCTACATTCTGTTTCTCTTAGGTCTAAGATATTTATTTTCACTGCTTTTCCTCATATCTCAAGAAACCCAAGTACTTACCCAATAGCCAGGACCTTTTCTTCTCATCACCAAAATCCATAAGCCCCAGGGCATCTTATGGCTTCTCCTCCCCAGAAGTCTCTATTCTTCTTCAGAGATCCTCATTTCTTGCCTTTCTGCATAAAATATCATAGGATAACAGATTTCATTCTAGAAGGGATCATACAGATCTTCTGGTTCAACCCTCTCCTGTCACAGATGAGGAAACTGAGGTCCAATGAGGTTATAACTCACCTCAGGTCACATAGGGAGCAAATATTAGAATGGGACTTTAACCTTGGTCCACTGGCTCTTCAATCAATGTTCTTTCCACTTGACCACAGGGTACAGAACTATGAGAACAATAGGCTTTTCCTATCAATACATGTCTACTACATTTGATTTTATATATGAATTTTCATTGCTGTGACTAGCTGTGCCTAGGATATAGCATATGGGTGCAATGAAGAATATTTTTAATACCACCTTTTATAAATGCATATTTTAATGCCAAAATTCTGTTCTCCATGGCATATCAATAATTATTTTGCTATTAAGTGAAATTCTGTATGAACATAATAAAGGTACGAAACCTCTTATGGGTAGTAACAAACAAAGAAAAGAATTTTCCAATGCAGGGCAGAAGAGGATAGAATTTTATCAAAATTGGTCCCAGGAATTCAAATGTACTGCTGTCCCCCATCCCATCAGGCTCTTCCCTGTTACATACATTACACTGAGTCTGCTGGGGGGAAAAACAAAAACAAGAACAGGGCAGATTTTTTTTTAACATTTCTTTTAGACTTGACCTTATTGCTTTCAAATCCAGAACCTTGCTAATTAAAAAGTGTGGCTGTCTATCACAATTTCCCCCAAGATGGGTGACTTGGACACTATCAGCCTTTGCAACTTCTAGGTTGTCGATTTCAGATGGTCTCATTCTACCTGTATCAGATAGAGGTTTTCTAAAGACGGCCTCTTTTTCTGTAATTCTCAAGAATTCATTTATTTTCTTCACCACTGTGCCAGCTGATGGTGACAATACACTTTCTCCCTCATAATTTTCCACTGCTACAAAGGTCAAATCCATACTACAGCCTCCAAGCAGGAAGACTTTCTAAGGCACATGTGGTTCCATCAGCCAGACTATGCAGTCCCTTACTCACTGTTAACAGGTCATGGAGAATTTCTTAATTAAAACACACCAGGTTTATCAACAGCCATGGGCTCAGTTCACTGGTGAGAGTTCAGCTCTGTTTGAGTTTTCTATTTATTTACATTCAGAGATTTTCCTGATGTTTTTCATTTAGTTTGCAAAGTTTAGATTCACAGCTATCTTAGAAGGAGTCTCACCTAGTTAAGAGGAAAATTGAAATTTGTTACAGTTTTGATGGTAATAGGATGGATGTCGGGGAGTCAGAATGTAAGGGTTTACTGTCAGGTGGAGTATAATAGAAGTGGGGAGCGGAGAAATGGGAAGGAGTGCTTATTATGTGCCCAGCACTTCTAAATCTTGGGGCTACAAAAAAGGAGTAAAAGAATACAGTCTCTACTTTCAAGAAGCATATTCTAACATAAAGAGGAGCTAGAAATGGAGCAGGTACCTATGTTGGAAGAAAGTTTGCTGGTGAGGAGGTGGAGAAATCCAAGAAGCGAACTGAAGTTAAGATTTAAGTGAAAATGGTTAGGGCCCCTTATGATAGGGTAATCCAAGTCAGGGACTCATCAATCAGGAGATCAAGCTTCAGGGAGCACAGGCATCTCCAGGTAAGCTAGTTTGCTGGTAAGGAAGGGGAACAGTCTGGAGAATGAGTTGGTCTGGGAATGAGTTGACTTTGGTGAGACCCAGTCCTTCCTCAATTCTCTCATATGTGAAATGTATTTCAAGGAAGCTTACCAAAAAACCAAGCAAATAAATGAACAAAAAACAAAAAGAAAGTAAAAAGGCAAGTAATTCTAATTCTGGTTTAGCCTCTAATTTAGTCTATTTGTAAATCCTGGCAAATTGCCTAGAGAAGAAAGAGGTCATATAGCTTATGTCAGGGATGGGATTAGAATCTAAATCTTCCTGATAGTAAGCATAGAATTGGATACACTGTGCAAAACCAGTCTTCATGCTACATTTTGGTTCCAACCTGTGATTTCATTAGCATGAGGAATTACCAGTGAGGAATTCTCCATTAGTCTAGATCAAAAAAGTCTTCAGTTATAGTCTTGAGAGCATGCTTACAGTTTTAAGAGAGTTGCCAAGGGTCATAGTATTGTTGTGGTTTCATGATATGTTGTGGTGGAACTATCTCAAAGAATTCAGAATCAGATCACCTATAATCCCAGTTTAGGTATTTATTGAGATTGATGCCTCCCATGAAGCAGTCTGAGTTTCAAGAAGAACCAACAACTTAACAAGACAAGACAGTCCATTTTATAGTGTAATGATGCTGATTACACAACAGAAATTATGAATACTAAAAAGATAGGAGGGGTTTGTTAAGGGATTAGGTAATAGGGGAGGGGTCCCTACTATGGGTTATGTTTATTTCTAACCATTCTATATTCTATAGCTATTGTGGTCTTGTCTGTTCAAAAAGAATAAATTAGGTATCATGGTCCTGTCTTGGGCTAGAATGGATGATGTGATTGTAGTTGAGCACAAAAAAATACCTGTTCAAATATGTGAATTGGATCTCATGGCAATGGCTAGTTAGGGTCAGTGGCTTACTGAGTCTGGGGGTCTGATGTGTAGTCAAAGCTAGAGTATGATTAAATCAAGACATGCCTGCTATTCAGCGGGGCCTATAAGGAAGTTAGAATTAGAATATTGGGGTAGCTTTATTAGTATTCCATCATTCCCCCTCAAAGAGCTGAGGTCCAGATTCATTTGGGAAAAGGGATGAAGGTCTCAACTTCTATAGCTTCTTTAGGCTGAAAAGGCATGTAGAGTTATCCTTGTCTCAATGAGTCCCATCAGAAGGTTGACTGGAACTGAGTATAGGCCATATCCAGGGAATGATAGGTTGGTATGGGCTGATACCCATTGTTTGCTACCAACTCTAAGTGAATGGCTTGTAGTCTGGAAGAAATAAATTTGGCAGGCAAGTTTAATATTAAGGGCCCTGGAATGAAGGAGAAAGAAACCAAGAAACTCATGATGCTATTATTTATTTTTGATAAACAGGATTATCTGATTTTGTTAATTTCCCACAAGTTTCTACTCTGATTCCAATTCCTTTATGAGTATTAGATACTATTGAGGAAATATAATTAACAACATCTTTACAGATAGAATCTTTCCATCCCTCATTTCAGTATTTATATACATGAATTTGCTTATAAGAGGTTAACTTTACTCCAACTGTAATAGAAGACTGGGGAGGACTTTAAGTAATTAATTAACAGGCAGGTGACTAGGTCTAATATCCATTTACTAAGTTGTTTAAGACATAGAAAGGAATATAATTTTAGGCTAAATAACTCAGATCTTAAGCACATATTTTATTATAGTAGTTCAGATGCATCCCAGCCTTAGTCTATGGCAGGGGAGGAGAACCTGCGACCTCTAGGTCACATGTGGTTCTCTAGGTCCTGATGTACAGCCTTTTGACTAAATCCAAACTTCACAGAACAAATCCCCTTAATAAAAGAATTTGTTCTACAAAACTTGCACTCAGTTAAAAGACTACAGCCAAGGACCTAGAAGGTCATATGTGGCATTCAGGCCACAGGTTCTCCACCCCTGATCAAGGGGATAATGATTCAACATTGTGTTTGTGTCTTTGTTTCACAAACTTCTTTTCCTTTTGTCTAATTATTCCCATATAATTCAGAAAGAATGTTCTATTGCAAGGATTTAATCTTTCACTTAGCTATACAGACAGCCAGATGAAAAGCTTGAGCATTAATATATTCAGTTGTTTGGGATATGGAATGACTTTCAAATTGAAAACAGAAAGATCTAACATACTTACCTCGTACTCTTATCTTTTACTCACCACTGATTATAGGAACTTGCTATAAAAGGAAAAAGTAGGGCTATGATTATGACAAATATGACAGGATAAAACATTTTTAATTCTTTCTGAATTTAGATGAGTCATGGTTATCAGTTCCACCTCACAGACTCAGAAATAGCCATGTGGGAAACATTTCTTTTCAAAGGAACACAATTGATAAACTGAGCCAGCAGGATCTTCTCTTGGGCAGATGCCAAGATTGTCCTCTCAGCTTTTCCCAGAAGCAAACCTCCACCTGTAACAGGATTTAAACCTAAGTTTTTCTGACTTCAGAGACAACTCCTTTGACTGCTATGTCATGCTGCCTTCTATATATAGTGCTAAAAATAAACATTAGCCTTCCCCTAGAACAGCAGTTATCAAACTTTGTGATTCAGGACCCCTTTACACTCTTGAAAACTATTAACACTCCACCACCACCCCACACCAAGAGTTCTTTTTTTTAAGCAATTGGGTTTAAGTAACTTGCTCAAGGTTACACGGCCAGTTATTTCTGGATGTGGTGCTGAGTATCTGAGCCCACATTTGATTCAGGTCATCCCGACATTGGAGCCGGTGCTCTTACTTGCTGAGCCACCTGGCCGCCCCTAAGCAATTGGGGTTAAGTAACTTGCTCAAGGTTACACAGCCAGGTGTTTCTTGGTGGTTGCTAAGTGTCTGAGCCCGGGATTCGATCTCCAGGTCATCCCAACACTGGAGCCGGTGCTCTTACTCACTGTGCTACCTGGTTGCCCCAAGAGTTCTTCTTTATGTGGATTACACCTACTGATATTTACAAAAGTAGAAATTAAAACATCTACGTATTATCATGAAACTCATTTTGTCTTTGCAGACCCTCTGAAAGGATCTTGGGGCCCCCTAGGCATCCTTGGACCACACTTTGAGAACTGAACAGGAAAAACATATTTCCCAAAGCACCTCATTATTTTAGAATCTAGAAAAAATAAAGGGTGGGTTTAACATAATTAATGAATGACTGAAAAGCACTTTGAAAATCCTATCATTAAAGGAGCTATTTAAATGAAAAGCATCATCAGATTACATTTTCGTAGGCAAGCAAGATGAAAAGGATAATAATGGAAAGTGATACTGCAGTTAATCAGGGAAGACAGGGAGGATGATTCCTTTCCAATAGAACTTTTTGTCAACAAAGCACTTTCAGATAATTGCCTGAAAGGCAATGTGAACTCTATTCTCCTTTCCTTTGGTTCCCTCTCATGTACAAAAGCTCCCACTAACTACAAAGGTCACAAGTGCATGGGGTGGATAAGATGTCATACAATTTCTCTAACATTTTCAGGTGTTCTTTCATCTGATCAACAGTTAATATTCAATTCATATGTCTTCACCTGGTACAAGAAACTAGAAACTCTTCTAGATAATACTTAGCATTGTTCTCTGTATCAATGGAATCCAGACTAGGAACCACAATCCCCTATGGATCCATGACATGACCTTAAGGGGTATGTTAACCTATAAGAGGGTCTAAATAGATTTAAACTGAGACCATTCTATTGAGTTGAAATCAAAGAATCTTTACTTCTGAGTTCTGTTTTGACATTGTCTTGTACTTATGTACAGAGAAATGTGACTCCTGCTGAAAAATTTTTATGTTCATTGACTGTAATGACCTATTATCAAATTATCATATTGTATAATATAAAAATATCTTAAAAGAAAAGAAAATAAATAATTCATTGCTAATAATTATTATTCACAAGTGTTCTCTACCTTCTGGGACATACACATAATAAAGCATATTCAATCATGTTACTTATATGAAAATATTATCAAAATGTTTTTTTGTTTGTTTGTTTCTGCATTTTGGAGGGCAATTGGGGTTAAGTGACTTGCCCAAAGTCACATGGCCAGTGTATCAAGTGTCTGAGGTCAGATTTGAACTCAGGTCCTCCTGACTCCAGGGCCGGTGCTCTATTCACTTCGCCACCTGGCTGCCCCTATCAAAATGTTTTTGTACCCTTGATAAATAAAATTTAGAAATATTTCAATTTTATCTAATCCTTTAAAAATTTTCAATTTCTGCATATTTTATTATATATATATATATCATATATGAATATGTAGTCTGTATAACAATTCAAAAATACATATGCATATATTTGATACACTTGATTTTTAATTCTGATGAGGTGCAAAGTGAAAACAGTTTGGACACCACTGCTATAGATCATCGTATTTTAAATAGAAACATAGAATCTTAGAATTTTTTTCAAAAAATCAAATTTAAAGAAAACACCAATTGCCTGTCCAATGCATGAGGTCCTCCTCTATCCCAACAGTCTTGACCAGAATTCCTCCAGTCTCAAATCAAGTGAACTCGTGTTTAACTGAGTGCCAGGCTCTGTGCTCATTTGGGAATACAAAACATAAGCAGAAAGACAGACGATTTCTATCCTCAAGGAGGTGACATGCTAATGTGGAAAAGCAACACATAAAGAATGGGGGGAGGGTATTCCTCTGAAGATATGCTGGAGATGGTGAAGGACTGAGGGTATACTTCTGGTGTGAGAAGTCCAGGGGAAAAGTGAATTTCTAGGGTGAAAGGTAAACTTTTATTGTGGAGAAAGTTCAGAGTCAGGACCATAGCTGAGGGGTACAGTCAGACTGAGGGCCTCAACTCAGAAACAGCCATTGTAATTTGCCATTGAACAGCTGTAGGCCTAAGTTTTCTCATATATATAAAATGAACTTGTTGGATGAGATGGCCTCTGAGCTCCCTTAAGTGATAAATCTGTCTTCTTATTATTAGCAGTCAAGCCTATAAAGTTCTTCTCTATTTGGAAATTTACCTCCTTCCAATCAGTGGTCTTAGGTCTACCTTGGGAAGTCACACAGAATATTTTTAATTCATTTTCTATATGAATTCAAATACAAAAATTCTTTCAAAAATATATTATGTGCTACCCTTAAACCTTTTCTTCTCTAGGATAAGTATCATTAGTTCCAACTAATACCTACATGAAATGGTTTCAAATCCCCTCATGTGACCACTCTTTTCTGGGTGTGTTCCAGCCTGTCAAAAATGAGGTTACAAGGGGTGAACATAATAATACTTCTGAAATGGTCTGACAAATATAATACATATTGAGACTTATCAATCAATAAACATTTTTAAGCACCTATTATGTGCCATACACTGTGCTATCACCTTCCTTGATTTAGGACATAATATTTCAGATATTTGGGGGAATGGGTACAACCAAAATACAAAACTCATAATCCATGAAAAATCTTGTCTCATTTATAGGAAGTATTTAGGCAGTGTTATCTCTCCTATTCTTTACTTATGTGATTAATAGAGTTTTGTTTTGTTTTGTTCTATTTTACCCATTTATTGAGACCCATTCATTTATCCTGATTCAATTTCATCTTTTTCTTTTCATTGTTTAATGGGTTGCCACTAAAGAATGCATCACTTGGTACCAAACCCACTGGTGACAAGCCCTCTCCACACATAGCTGTATTAGTCACCCAACAGCAGACTCATTTCATTTCTGGGATTGTACCCAAATCTTTTTCAGCATAACTGAAATTTCCAGAGCTTATGTTCTGTTAGCCTAGCCTTCAAAGAGCCTAGGAACACCTGTAATGGTATTTTGTGAGGATTTAAAATATTTCATCTTGGTAGTTTAAACCCATTGTTTTGAATTCCAATTCTGCCACCCAGTGTTCTTGCTCTCCCTATCAGCTTAAGGTCATCTGCAAATAAAATTAGCATATATGCTATGCCTTCATCTAAGTCACTGATGAAAATATTGAACAGGACAGGAGAGAGGACAGAATCCTGCTCTATTCCATTAAACAGTGACACCCTTCTGCACGACATTGATCCATTAATCATTGTTCTTTAGTTATTGATACTGAAGAGCAGCATGGTCGTGCAGTCGATAGAGTGCCAGACCTGAAATCAGGAAGACATCTCCATAAGTTCAAATCCAACCTCAGACACTTATTAGTTATGCAACCCTGGATAAGTCACTTAACCCTGTTTGCCTCTTCTGTAAAATGAACTGAAGAAGGAAATGGCAAAACCACTGCAGTATCTTTGCCAAGAAAACTCCAGATGGGGTCATGAAGAGTCAGACATGACTGAAACAATTGAACAACATTGGTATTGATGTATCAGTAAAAATAACAATCGATTCAAGGAGCACAAACAAAAGGCACAGACCCAAAAAGACACTTCTTAATGAAATCCTGAATAATGAATGGGTCAAAGAACTCATAGAAACAATTAATAATTATGTGAGAGAAAATTATAATGATGAAACAACATACTGAAATATCTGGGATGCAGCTAAAGCAGTCTCTAGAGGGGAAACTCATATCTCTACAAACATGCATTGACAAAATATAAAAATATGGGATTTATGAACTGAATATGTACTTTTAAAAATTAGAAAGCCAACAAATAAGCACATCTGAATGCATAAGCCTAAAATAAACACAAAAGAATGTTCAAATATCTATAAGTCAGCTTAAATATAATTCATCCAAACTACTTTATTCCATCATGTAAGTCCCAGCTATTGAGAGAAATGGATCCTGTGAGGTAGTCACATATACTTGAATTCATACTATTAGAAGTTATGATTATGTAAAATATGGTAATTTGTTCTAGCCCAATGGTAATACTAATAATGTCATTTCTCCATGGGATTCATTATTGGCACTATTGGAGTTTTAGTTACAGGGGATAAAAAGAACTAGAGAGATCACATATATCCCAGTCACTTCATTTTACAGATGAGAAAACTGAATCCCAGTAAAAAAGAAATCACTTAACAAGTTGCACATGCCACTGCATAACAGACATTGTTTCTCTAATGTGAACTTTAATATTCTCTATAAGATTTCTAGAAGGATGCTTATAATTACAAGTACTTGTAGAAAATTCATTGTTTTTTTTCCAATATGTATAGCTTGAGAACAATCTATTATATAGAAAAATGAGTTATAAAAAATAACCAGTCTTCCTTCTTAGCTCCTTTTGTTTTTGAGACCCAGGACTTTTAAAAATTTAAATTTGTGCTTTTTTTGGTTCCTGGCTTCCAAGATGACCAAGAAGAGGAGGACCAAACAGGCGTGCCAAGAAGGGCCACGACCACATGCAGCCTATCTGCTGCGCCAAATGTGTCCGCTGTGTGTCCAAGGACAATGCCATCAAGAAGTTCGTTATCTGCTAGGTCGTGGATGCCGCCGCTGTCAGGGACATCCCCAAGGCCAGCAGCTTCGACTCCTATGTGCTGCCCAAACTGCACGTGAAACTGCATTACTGTGTGAGCAGCACAATCCACATCAGGTTAGTGAGGAATCGCCCTGGGAGGGACACAAGGATAGGACACCCCCTCCCACTTCAGACCTGCAGGTGGTGCCCCCAGATCCCCTCCAAAGCCTCTCTAAAGAGCTATCTGTCCATCAGCAGTCTTGAATCGATCAGAGGAAAATAAAATGGTTGGTCTATCTTTAAAAAAATGTAAATTTGTTAAGCCTGTCAATAACTGACAAAAATAAACACTACAATTTTTAATAAGATTTTTCTATAATTGTTCAAAAAGTGTATGTGACTCTCCTGCACATGTCAACCATACACACAAATACCTCTATCAGAGCTCACATGTCATGACAGGTAAGCACCTTTTACTTCAGATAAGTCTAGTCTAATATTTGTTCAACCCTAAGGAAACAATTTTTGGAGGGCCTACTTGGCAAAAGGTACTATCCTGGGAGCTATGGGTAGACCATTCTAACAGGCTAGATGTCACTCAGGAAGTAGGTGCTTAAGTATAGTGGCAACCACACTGGCATGCCCAGGATGGCTGATAGCACAGATTCTTAAATCTGCTTTACTAGGAATGATAGCTGTTTAAGGGGTCAATAATCTTTTACATTCACTAGTGCAGGGGAAAAGTACCCTGAACTTCAGAGAAAATACAAGCAGAGAAATAAAGACCAACAGGCATGGCTTCTAATTGTCTGTAATGGTAATAGAAATTTGAAGATCTTACCTGCCCCTTAATAAGCCTAAATTGATCTTGAGGACCTTTCCTGATTTGAAGATATACTCTGCCCCTAATAGGCTGCTCACCTGGAGCCTGTGGTGGGAGGCTTGTTTTTCCAGAAGGCACAACTTTTCTTACTTTATAGTCAAGTGGGTCATGAGGGTTGTGATGTTCTCTAGCACTGGAGGGTATATATACCAGTGAGAAGAGGTTTTGCTTTGGGGCTCACTTTGGGAAGAGTTGTCTGATTTGGCCAGATGAGACTCTGGGCAGCCATTGAGCCCCTAGGCTTTGAAAACCCAGATGCTGGTGCTTCTCTCTCTGGTGACTAACTAGGTATGGATGTAATTGTCAGACAGCTAGAAGCCCTGTCTGCTTAATTGTGTTATTTTCTCTTGTGAACTCTGTTTGTATTCTCTGAAGTTCAGGGTGCTTTTTCCCCTGACCTAGGTAAGTAATATATGTCTGTCTGAGAAATTAGCACAGATTAAGAGACAGATCCAACTGTCTGACCAACGCAATACATACATAGTTACTAGAGAGAGAAGCACCAATATCTGGGCTTTTCAAAGCCACAGGGCTCCTTGAAGGCTACCCAGAGTCTCATCTGGTCAAACCAGTGGAACACTTTTTCAATGAGTGAACCCCAAAGCAAAATGCTAACCTCAGAATATATATATATATATATACCCTTTTAAGAGCCAGAGGGCATTACACCCCTTATGACTCGGTGCCTAATTAGAGCTTAACAAAAGGTTTGAAAGCTTTCCTACAAGCAAGACTTCCTACAAGCAAGCCTCCCTTAAGCAAGTTTCCTTTAATGGGCTCCACATGAGGTCTATTAATGGGAAGGGAAGATCTTATATCCCATTAACATTACATTAAGGAAGACATGCTGATTGAACTAAATGACACTGAACTGAATAGAAGTGAATATAACTGAACGCGGAACATACAAATGCAATGAAAAAGTATGGCAGGAGGGGGTGAGGTGGAGGGGGGGATTCCATATAGCTCATGGTAATAACAGAGGGAGTATTTAACTTCCACAATCCATTTTCCTACCCTGAATGTGATGGGAAAGGAGTCCCAGGTAGTTTGAATAAACCTCTTCCATTTGGCCCCAAAGAATCAACAGGTCTTGAAGGATAATTGGCAAGAAATTAGAGTGTTTTTTTAAGCTTATGGATCTATGAGAAGTGCTAATCTGGGCAGGAAGTATTCTGTCTGAGAGCTGGGGAAAAGAGACATTAGACTATGAAGTTACTCTGTTCCACTTATGAAGACCCACTTTGATATTAGAAATGTAAGATGTTGTGGTAGCTATCCGGCCCCAGACACTTGACAAACTTACTAGCTGCGTGACCTTGGGCAAGTCAATTAACCCTAATTGCCTTGCCTTCCCCCCTCCAAAAAAGAAAAAGATAAAAAAAGAAAGGTAAGGTGTTGTCTTAGGCAAACTCTTCTTAGATGATAGAGACTGGCAGAAACTGTAATGGTAGAAAGAGGCATTAAAGTTGGAGCACCCTAGTGTAACATATCAGTTAAAGTGAAACGCTACCACAACCAAAAAAAAAATCTTAAATACTCTCTTCTACCATACATAGATGAGCCCAACAATAGGCTTTTCATCTTCAAAAAGGAAGGCCCCTGCTGGGAATTGTGGAGAACTGCAGGCATAGGGACAAAAACTGGAAATTGACACCAGCAGCTGGAAGTTGACACCAGCTACAAAAAGAGTGATGATGATGATGATGATGATGATGATGATGAAGATGACGACGACAATGCCAACTAGCATTTATACACAACAAGGTGCTGATTAGTGCAAGTAAAGAATCCTCTGAAGTGGTTACACATATTGAAATTTGTACTATTTCAAGTCATAATGAGGTAAAATATGGTAATTAGTTCCAGTCCAAGGAAATATGCAGCATAAAATCAAATACTGAAACCACTTCAAAGATTTATTATTTGTACTAACCAACACTTAGCTGTAGTGTTTCAAGATTTGCAAAGTGATTTACAAATGTTATCTTCCCCACAATTATAGGGGATGGTATAATTATTATCCATATTATATTAATAATATCTTCCTTTAAACTCAAGTCTTCCTGACTCCAGGCACAGTATTTTATTCATTATACCACCAGCTGGGAGAGCTTTAGCATATGCCACAGGATGAGGGACTATAATGTGTGAAAACCATATCTAGTATATGGCTAGATATTAATTAAGGTTGTACAAGTGCCTGGGTAAGAGTCACTCATTATCAGGTGTTGATGTTTTCCATAAACTTTGTGTTGAGCTTTATTTATCCTTTCTGTGACCTATGAGTAACCTTTTCTTTCTTTGGGATTATAAACAAAGGGAGTTAGTGATAGCACATTGTATCATAGAGTAAAGTTCCAAAATCGTGTAAGTGCAGACAACAAAGCACAGAGGTGAGAAGTTAACCAAAATGGTTCTGGGCCATTCAGGACCTGTGAAAAGACAATTTTGTACACATGGGTTCAGGACCATATTCATTTCAAAAATGGGGCAGCTCCCTGAGTTGTAGAGGAAATATATTTTAGTAAAAGAAATCTAGACCTGGAATCAGAAGACCAACACTTACTGCTGTGGGACCTGGACTGAGTTATTTAAACTCCCTGAGTTTTCATTTCTTCTTTTATACAAAGGGAATAATACTTGCACTACCTATTTCACAGTCATGAGAAAACTATTTTACTTGGTAAATTTTAAATCGGTATATAAATGTAAGTTATTATTATTATTTTAGAGGACCATAGGTCCCTACCAAACCCTCAAATCTCCCAAAACATTCCCTAATAATGCACTCATTACTATGGGTTTAGCATTCTCTCTAGTCAGCCCCTATTAAAATGCAATTATGTTATATGAGTGTCAAGGCAGTGCATGAAGGACTATCCACAAAGTTTGGAAGGCCTTGCTTTAAGACACACCTCTTGCTACTTCCTAGATGTGTGACCTTGGGTAAGTCACAGACCTTGGTATTTTTTATCTATAAAAATCAGGATGTTGAAATGGGTTCCACCAGATAGTATTTAAGCCCCTTCCAGCTCTAAATATGGTGTTTGATTCTCTTCTCCCACACTCCTATCCAGGGTAGAGCTTGCTGCTCTGTACTTCTTGGTTGTACTGGAATGTGGGCACAGGGATGAGTCACTGTGTTATATGGGATAGCAGAATGAAAAGAAGGAGACCTTTCAGATCTATGGGACAACAGCAACCAACCAGAAAACATTTATTAAATCTTATGTGTCAGAAACTGTACTAGTCATTGGGAGCACAAAGGTGAAACTGTGCTCCCGGAACTTACATCTAGTGGGAGAAAATGGCATATAAATATAGTATGTGAGGTATATGCAAAATGGATACAAAAGAGACAAAAGATCATTTGGATGTCAAAAATACTGAAAGTTCAGGTACTTGGGCTGAGCTTGGAGGTGAAGAGGGAGTGCATTCTAGTCTTGTTCTTATTGAGTCATGTCTGACGCTTTGTGACCCCATTTGGGGTTTTCTTGGTAAAGATACAGGAGTAGATTGCCATTTTTAGCTCCAGCTCATTTGGCAGATGAGGAAACCGGGACAAACAGGGTTAAATGACTTGACCAGGGTCACACAGTTTTCCTGCATCCAGATCAGCCCTCCTACCCACTTTGCCCTCTAGCTGCTCACATTCTAGTCATGAGAGAAAGCCAAAGCAAAGTCATGGAGATGGGAAATCAAGTGCTATGTGTAAGAAATAGTTTGGTTGAACCGTAATTTGTATGAAGGGGAGTGATGTATATGTAAAAAAAATCTGGAAAGGTAGGGTGAGGACAGGTTGTCAGTGGCTTTCGATGTCAGACAGAAGAGTGAATATTAGATCTTGAAAGTAATAAAGACACATTGGAGTTTTCTGAGTAGGGAAGTGGCATGCCCTGACGAGATCACTTTGGTAACTGAATGAAGGATGGATTAAAAGGCAGACTTGAGGCAAGGAGACTGACCATGAGGTCATTTGAATAGTCTAGAAGGGAGTTGATGAGGGTCTGAAACAGGACAGCGGCTGTAAGAGTTGAGAGAAGAGGATACGTGTGAGAGATGTTGTGGGTGTAGAAAGAACAACATTTGACAATGGATTGAATACGTGGGCTGGGGGAGAACAGTATGCAGGAGACAACACCAAGGTTGCAAACCTGAAAAGTTTAGTGCTTATCTTTGGCAGAAACAGAGAAGTTCAATGAATGGGACTGGTTTGAGAGAAAGAGAAAAGAAATTATTTGGGAGATGTATTTGAGATGCCTACATGATGTCCAGTTCAAAATGTGTTCTAGTACATTCCAAATATTTGACTGGAACAACAGAGAGAGAGAGAGCAGAGGCTTATTATAGAGATATGATAGTCATTAGCAAAAAGATGATAATTAAGCCTACGTGAGTTGATAAGGTTCAGATGTTGTCATGAAAGCAGATAGGGTGGTGGTGACCAGTTGTGATGATGCAAGGAAGGTGAAGAACTACCTAGCACCTGGCCACTATTGTCAAGCACAAGTGAAATCCTTTTCTGATATAATGACCCCCTAATCCCTAAGAAAAACAGGTTTAGAGATTATAATTTAGAGACAGACCAGGAGATTATAACTGAAGTCGCACCAGGCCAATATTGTCCCCTACAGGGGGGCAGTGTTGCTGTCATGCTGGTTTTATGCCCAATGAGCATCAACATCAGAAAAAAACAACTTCTTTCCAACAAGCTTTAGGCATCTACGAATTCTGCAAACTCCCGAAAGGACACAAACCCTCAGCCTTAGCCAGATGCTATTTCTTTTCAATAAGATAAACATTAGATTTATCTGATCGTAGACTCCTTGTACCTGTTTCTGTGTCCTACCTCTTTATATATTCCCAGTCACTAAGAGCTCTGTAGAGAGAAGAAGAGAGAGAAGAGAGGAAGGAGGCAGAGCCTTGGGGCAATGCAGTCAGGGGACTAGCGAAATGTAAACGATAATCCAGTGAAGGAGACTGCAAAGCAGCTGTCGGGCATCTACAGCAGTACCACAAAAAAATCAGAGGAGAGTAATCAGGAAGACAGCATCCTCAGTAGTGCCAAATGTTGTAGCGAAGTAGAGAAGTCGGGGGATTAACAAAAGGCTCTGATGTTTGTTGTTTAAGAGATCCTTTGGAGTACCTTAAAGAAAGGCCAATTTCAGTTGAGTCATGATGTTGGAAACCAGATTGCAAAAGGTTGAGAAATAAATGAGAGAAGAGAAAGAAGAGGCAATTAAGGTGAATAACGTTTTGTTAGGAGCTCAGCAGGAAAGGGGAGGAGAGCACTATACTGGACCCCGCAATCTGGAAACATTATCTTTTCTTTTCTTATCAGAGGTCATCTACCCAACTCTCTCATTTTACATTTACAAACCAGGGTCATACAACTAGGTAAGAGCCAAGGCAGAACCACAACACAGATGTCCAAACTCAAGCAATGCTTTCAGAATTTTTAAAAATGATACTTTTTATTAATTGCCAAATAACTGTATCTTTATCAAAAAAGCACACTCCCTCCCCAGCTGACCCCTACTTCTATAGGTCTTCCTTCTGATGTAAGAGTTACTTGGGTAGTGTTTACTTCTTTTGAATTTCCTCCCAGGGCCTATTTTCCAGCCCGTTCAAACTTCCCAGACTGAGTTTACCGGAAGCTATGGAGGCTCCCCCAACGGGTGCTACAACATCAGGGAATTTTACTTCCATTCTATCCAAAAGAAGATTCTGCTCTCATGCTGAAAGATCATTTGCTCCCCAAGGTATCAGATGCTGTTTTCCTCCATTCAAGTGCAGTTGGCCTCATTAATGAGGCTCGAGGGGAAGAGTTCACAGTCAATGATGCCTCTTTAGGTCCAGATGCTAATTACAACCCCACACCAAAACTCCTGAGGATTTGTTACCATGCGTTCCTTTCCCTTTTTTTAGCACTGTTTTGTCTCTAGTGCTGAGAAAGGATGCGGGGCTGTGGTGGTTTTTGGATGGCAACTTTAGCTATGTAATGCTCACTGTGGGTAAACTTAAATCAAGAAGACAACACATATACACACATACATACACACACCAAGACTATATTATGTGAATGATCAAAATTCTGATTAATTATGATGCATATTCTGTCTCCTGGAGCACTGATAAAGACACTTTTCCTATTCTCAAGATCTGAGTGGAGTCTATGGCTGGGAATTACCCACTATATCATTGACATTCATTGTAAACCAACTGTTTCTCTTTGGAAGAGCAACCCTGAGGGTCTTCCCCTGCCAGCTTGATTTTTTTTTCTTTTTTTTCTAATTAAAGGGACCATCCCTTGACTCACTTCTTAAAGAGGCCTATTCACTGAATGGGTCTTTACCTCACTCTACAGTGAGTACCTGAAAAGGCCTTAGCCTAAAAGGGGAAGGGCCTCCCATTGAATCCTGGCTCATCTCCAGACATCCTAATGAATATCTGGTCACTGAATCCAATGCTTCTGGAGGGGAAGTTGAGTCGGATAATCCTGTACTCACTCAAATCAAAATCAACTGCAAGTCATATCATCATTTCCCTGATGCCATGATCGTCTTCAAAAACAAAGAACATACACAACCCTCTACACTATCAAATCTTGTTTCTGTGTAACTTGGTTTTGTTTAAATGTTTTCTTTGTTACCATGACAGGTTCACTGATGGGATACGGTTAAAGGGGAATTGGTTCAAAATACAAAAAAGCAACAATAAAATTTTTAAAAATACTAGATGTTAATGTACTGGGTCTTATTTAATCAAATAGGAACAAAATACTCATCTCCATGAAAGATAATTATACATAAAGAGGTTGGCAACAATGGGGTAGTGAAATGAACACTGAACTACAAGTCAAAACCTTGGTTCTTAGCTGAAATCCTGCTACTAACTAGCAGTGTGACCTTGAGCAAATCAACTCACTTCTCTGGACTCATCTATAAAAGGAAAAGACAGAACTAGACCTCAAAGATATCTTCCAGATCTCAGATACCTATGATCCTATGATATATGATCTTATCAATTCCCTTCCATCCATGACATGCTGTGATAAAGCACACACAAGTTTTATCATGTACACATGATATGTATACACATTTACAGAGGCTATAACAACCACCAGCTCTGGCAGCAATCATTTCATCTGCCATCAATTTACCTCTCAAACTGTCAACCACCATATTTTTATTGAAACCTGACAAGTCTGAGATTGAAGGAAATCTCAGCATGTCATAATAATTCTTTGGTGTTAGAGGAACAAGATAGGCTTAACAAATTAACCTCTTCTTTGCTCTTTCAAGAGATATTTTTCCAGTGGGAGTTGAAGGAGAAATATTAACAAAGGCTCTTTCTTCTACTCTCCATTTCTTGAATTTTGAAAGGCAGTGATCCTTGGAGCTAAAATATTTCTGAAGTGTTTTCCCTTAACAGACTATTTTTTCCTCCCTAGAACATTTTATAAAGTGTTTTATACATGTCAGTGCCCCAGATTAGCCCAACATGTTATTTTTTTCCCTCAAAGTGACCTAACCAACAGAAAAAACAGCTTACAAAGCAGCATTTATACCATAGGGAACAGTAAACTATAGAAAGTTATAAATTATTAATTCTCCAAAAGAGAAACACAATTAAAACTGTGTTCTTATCTAGTTTTCACTTCCTAAAATACTGGTTATATGTCTTCTCAGTTTGTTATCACGATTCCCTAAAGAAAATCCCTAAGTAGCTCTGGGTTTCCCTAGCAACTGAATCAGGTGTTAACTGTATTCCTGTTATCTCCAAACATCTGTATCCAAGCAACATACTAAACTGTGTAACCAGCTGATGTATGTACAGTCTGTAAGGCTGATGTTAGAGAGGGAGGAGAAGAGTAAGGAGGTGAAGAAGAAGAAAAAAATAAGAAACCATGTGCAGATTTTTTTTGCCCTAATTGTGATTTTATCTGTGTGATAAAGCCCAATTGTGCAAACTCCCTCTACCAACTGCAACCTGAGTGTAATTTATAGTGCCTTCCTGCCAAAAAATTATCTTGCATTTGTTTTACACATACAAGGTATCTCCAGTGATTAAAAGACACTAATACTTTGATAATAATCTGTTGTTTGGGGAAACATATTTTCTCTTCTAGTATATTGTGAGCTTTGTAATGGCAAGAATTGTTTTGTTTTTGTCTTTGTATCCCAGGACCTGTCATACAGTAGGAATTTAGTATATCTTTGATTGATTGGTTATTTGTTCAGGCTGATATAGTTAGTTTTCTGGGACTCTTAATGTTTTCATTTTTAAAACTTCTCTCCTCAGTTTGGGGAAAGTGGAGAGGAGCCTGATCAGATTAATAGTGTATATAAACTACATAAACTTATAGCACCATATATTTTCATTTCGGAGTATTTAGGCACTTTGAATCTTCGTTTCACTTACCTCATCTATAAAATGATGGAACTGGATTAGATAATCCCCAATGTCCCTTCCTATCCTAAATTTTATGAACCATGAACCTCATAGCATAAAGCCAATGAAGATATTTGTCTATGTTCTTCCTCAGGTGGCCATCCTCTCCTGTAAATTAAGTGTGGAGAGGTGTGCTAGTTTTTAATTCAAGAGAATTATTCTGTGACAACAAAAAGCACAGGATCTCACAAATCAATACTATGCAAACCTTGTTCATGAGTGCTAAGACCTATGAAGGAATAAAGTAGCCAAGCAGGGGAAAACACAGTTACTTGTTCTTAAAATGTCTGTAAGCTCTATTTCAAATCTATCTTATACTCACGGTCCTAATTTAGTCTGCCTCTGAGGCTTTTTTCCCTGTCCAAGGAGTAGACTTGGTAGGTAAATATTTGTTTTTCATGTATTCCTTGGAAATTAGAATTCACTATAAATTAAGACCTTATTTATACTCATGCATTCCAGGTTCTCAAAATTAGCAGCCATAGGCACCAATATCAATGTATTAATAGAAATTGACTCGTGGAATCCTGTTGACAGACACAGAGAGACAACTCTGCAATTAACTTATACTTCTGATACAACTACCTAGAATCATAGGAAAGAATGAGAGAACATTCAAAGGGGCAAAAGGAACCCTAAAGGTCATCTAGGCTAGTTCTTAATTTTTCTTTGTTTGTGTCATTGACCTCTTCGGCAATCTGCTGAGACGAATGGACCCCTTCTCAGAATAATGGTGTTAAATGCATAAAGTGAAATGGGATAATAAATGAAAGCAATTGTACTGAAATAGTTATCAGATTTTTTTTGAAAGGAGTAGATGTTTGATACTATTCCATTGTGAAAATAAGCACAAACTACACTGCTTTTTCTTACAATAATCAACAAAAAAAGAAACTAACTATAAACTTCCTGACACCAGATTGGGGAGAACAGAACTAGCATAACATGTACCAGGCCTGAGAAGTGATGGCATACTGAGAAATCAGCAGCAGAGTACTTAGATCCAATAATGCATTTTTGAAGGGGGGACGGCAGGGAAATTGGGGTTAAGTGACTTGCCCAAAGTCACAAGGCTAATAAGTGTTAAGTATCTCAGACTTGATTTGAACTCAGTCCTCCTGACTCCAGGGCTGGTGCTCTATTCACTGTACCACCTAGACACCCCAATCCAATAATGCATAAGTTTCATCTCAATGCATTGCAAAATATGCATACATTGCCATATGTTCGACCATTTGAAGCTCAGATAGAATTGTACCTTTTGGATGGTCGTGTCAAATACATACTACGTGGTGGTGGATCTCTTGGATTTGCCTTGCTAGAAATATCTGAGTAAACTGTTATCATCAAAATGAAAAGCCTAAAAGAGGACCTTCTTTATCAGTCAGAAGGAGGCCATACAGCCTCTGAGGAGTTCCTGGATCAGGTTCTCTCAGAGGAAGAAGGGATGGACAAGAAGTCAAAATGGTCTTCAAAATATTTTTAAGGACAAGTTTACAGGGGCAGCTAGGTGACACAGTGAGTACGGCACCAGCTCTGGAGTCAGAAGGACATGAGCTCAAACCTGATCTTAGATACTTAACACTTACTAGCCATGTGACCTTGGACAAGTCACTTAACCCCAATTGCCCCTCCAAAAAAAATTTTAAAAAGAAAAAATTTACAGACCCCAGGTTAAGAATCCCTGACCTAGTCCATTTCTTCATTGTATGTAGGAAGGAGCTAAGGTCCAGAGTGAAATGACTTTTTCAAGGGCATAAAGCTTATTAGTGACAGAACTAGGAAAAGATCTCAGGTAGGTAGAGACCAAATCCAATCTCATTTTAAGCATAACCAGAAGCAGCCCTTAATTCCCTCAAGATTCAAGTGTTAGCTAACATTTCTGATAAACTAATTTATGCTAATGAACAGAGCTACAAGGGCCAATTTTCTAAAACTGCCCATTTTAACTATAGGTTTCTAGAGACAATGTACAATACTTTGCAGTCTAACCTATCACAATTCTAATGGAGGTGGATGGAAAGAGGGTAAGGGGAGAAAGAAGGCATCTAGAAAAAGAGAAGGGAATCACAATGAGCTAATAGCCCTTCACCAAAAGATAAACCTGAGTAATCTCAGACAATCAATCGTACTAGCCTGGAAGTACAATCAACAAACATGCATTAAGCACCTATTATATAGCCAGCATTGTGCCAAGTACTATATTAAGCAGTATTTTTCAGAAATGCTACAGATTTGCCACATTTTTGCAAAGGATTTGGCAAAGCTATGCTATTCTTGTGGAAGAGACAGAGATTTGACAATATTACAATTAACTGGATCGAACTGCTCAGTTGACCCTGCTTCAAGAACAGTAGTCATGAATAATTTGATGTAAACTTGAAAAGAGGTTTTTAACGCAATTGTCTTCAAGTATTCTAGTTTTTGTACAAAGGTAGAATTACACTTTTTCCTGGTCCCAGAGGACAGAACTAGGATCGACAAATGGATGAAGGTTATAGAGAGGGAGATTTAGACTTGATGAGAAAGAAATATTCCTAATGATCAGAGCTATATGAAAGTGAAATGGACTGCTTGAGAGATAGGGTATTGCCCCTCACTGAGGTTCTTCAAAGAAAAGCTGGAGTGTAGGGAGTGAGCATGGCGGGGAAAGAGTTCTTGTTCAGTTACAGGATGAAATAGGTACCCAAAAAGGTTCCCTTCAATTTAGATTGTGTGAATTTCAAGCCACCAGAGTGAGCTTGGGGGGAGGGGCACGGGGAATTTCAAGGAACTTTTTAAATCATCACATCATATCCTATAGGACTTGTTCTGTCCTAAATAATTTGAATGACTAGGTGATAATAGAATATGTCATTTAGTTAACTAGATTTTTCCTAATCCTTTCCTTATACTGGTACTCTGCCCTTAGAATTGAGTATTTCAGCTTAGATGATAATGCCCCTTCTAATATCATTGTACTCCATACATGAACCTACTCAATTCCTACGATCTGTACCTTCATCCCACCTTAGTCACAAAGAGAGATGGTCATACTCATAATTTAATCCCTTACAAGTTTTTTACCTTAACAATCTATAACTCTGACAATAATTTACTTCTTTCAGCTCTCCCTATGCTTTGCCCCACCCATTCTCTGTCCTCATCATACATAACCTTTCATCATTCTATACACTTTGCCTCCCTTTTCTACTTTTGTAGATCATTCCTACAGTAACCACACTTGCATACCTTCAAAACTCTTTCGGTTAATCAGTTCAACTTTATGCTATCCTCAAACTATGAAACCTTGCTTATCCTTTTCCTGACCACTATATGGTCCCTATCATCTACCTTCTCTGCTCCTACTCAGGTGCTGTTGAACAGTGCTACACTACATATATATATACACACATACTATACACACACACACACACACACACACACACACACACACATTTCTATTCCCTTCAACTATTCTCATACTGAGAAAAGTTTCATATGTTACAATTATCTTTTTTCCATGTAGGAATATAAGTAGTTCAACTTTGATAAGTTTCTTGTGAATTCTTTTGCATGTTTACCTTCTCATGCTTCCCTTGCTTCTTGTATCTGAATGTCAAATTTTCTATTCAACTCTGGTTTTTTCATCAAAAATGTTTGAAAGTCTTCTATTACACTGAATAGCCATGTTTTCCCCTTAAATATGATACTCAGTTTTGCTGGGTAGGTGATTCTTGGTTTTAATCACAACTCCTTTGACCTCCAGGATATCATATTCCAAGCCCTTCGATCCCTCAGTGTGGAAGCTACCAGATACTGAGTTATCCTGATTGTGTTTCCACAATACTGAAATTGTTTCTTCCTGTCTGCTTGTAATATTTTCTCCTTGATCTGAGAACTCTGGAACCTGGCTATAATATTTCTAGGAATTTTCTTTTTGGGATTTTTTTCAGGAGGTGATCGGTGGATTCTTTCAACCTCTATTTTGCCCTGTGGTTCTAAAACATCAGGGCAGTTTTCTTTGAGCACTTCCTGGAGGATGATTTCTAGGTTCTTACTTTGATCATGGCTTTCAGGTAGTCCAAAAATTTTTAAATTATCTCTCCTGGATCTATTTTCCAGGTCAGTGTTTTTTTTTAAGCAGTTAAGGTTAAGTAACTTGCTCAAGGTTACACGGACAGGTGTTTCTGGGTGGGTGCTAAGTGTCTGAGCCTGGGATTCTATCCCCAGATCATCCAGACACTTGAGCTGGTGCTCTTATTTGCTGTGCTACCTGGCCACCCTAAGGTCAGTGGTTTTTCCCATGAGATATTTCACATTGCCTTCTCTTCTTTCATTTGTTTGGATCTGTTTAACAGCATCTTGATTTCTCATAAAGTCATTAGCTTCCATTTGCTCCAATCTAATTGTGAAGCAATGATTCTTCTCAGTGAGCTTTTGAGATTCTTTTTCCATCTGGCAAATTTGACTTTTTAAGGCATTCTTCTCCTCATTGCCTTTTTGAGCCTCTTTTGCCTTTTGAGTTAGTCTATTTTTTAAGGTGTTATTTTCCTCAATCAGGCTGTTGACCCTCATTTCATAATATTCTTGCATAGTTCTCATTTCTCTTCCCAATTTTTCCTCCACATCTCTTATCTGCTTCTTAAGGTCCTGCATGGCTTGTAACCAGCTTGTATTTTCCTTCGAAGCTTTTGGTATGGAGTTTTGACTTCACTGTCTTCCTCCTGTTCCATGCTTTGATCCTTTTTGTCCCCAGAATAGGAGTCTAATGTTGGAATCTTCTGTTTGCTTTGTTTCCTTTGCCTGGACATGTCGCCCCTCAGTCGCTTAACCCCTGGGCTTTTTGCCACAGTGGGATTCTGCCACCATACAGGGAGGCTTTCTTCCCAAATGCTGGGGTTTTCTCAGCTGCTGGAGGTATTAGTTGAGTTCCCTCTCAGAAGCCTCCAAACACTCTGGCAAGCTGGTCACACGCCCCAGGATCTCCACCCAAGACTGCAATCCAGATCCAAGCAGGTTAAAGCAGGAGCAATTACCCCTCAGACTGGTCGCTTGGTCCCCCACACTATGTAGGCCAGGAGCTGAAGCTGCCACGTGGTGCTGGCTGGTTGTGCCAGGCATCTCAGCAGCTTCTCACCCTGGGGGCAAAACCCTATGCACTCCCACTTACTGGGTCTGAAAGTCCAGACTGCACTGACCTCTCACTTTGTCCTTCTCATCTATGTGTTGATAATTCTGGAGACAGCTACAGCTGCTGGTGATCTGGAGTCCCTCCAGCCAGTGGCTGGTGAAGCCTGCCCTGGGGCTAAAACCTCAAGCTCACACTGGCCTGGGCTCAGCTCCCACAGCTCTTATTTAGCTGATTCCTGCTGGCCTGCCAGGCTGTCCTCAGTGGGAGCTTAGCTCCTCTATCATTTTGTGGGTTCTGCAGCTCCCAAGTTTGTTCAGAGTCCCCTTTTTACATTGATTGGGGTAGGTGGAAGCTAGAGCCACTTGGAGGTCCTGCTTCTACTCCGCCATCTTGACTCTGCCCACCCCCAACCCCCAGAATCTAGAGTCATTTTTTACATGAATTGGAGGAGGTGGGAGCTGGAGCTGCATAGAAGTCCTGTTTCTACTCTGCCATATTGACTCTGCCCCCCAAATTCTTATTTCTAAAATATTGGTCTATGTACTCCCTTGCTGAAGAAGTGTCAGCAGATCTCTACTGCCTTTAAGATCAAATAAAATCCCTTGTTTGAAAATTCAACAATTGGTTCCAGCTTATCTTTCCAGGCTGGTTATGTAAAGCATTCCTCCTCGTGCATTTTAAGCTCTAGAAAGACTAATCTACCTTTGTTTCCTTATTATATTCCATATGCCATTATCTCTATGACTTTTTACAGGATGCCCCTATATCTGGAATATTCTCCCTCCTTATATGTATATCTTGGAGCCCCTACCTCCCTTCAAGGGTCAGTTCAAGCCCCAACTCCTTCAAGATACTTTTCTTGATTCCTCTGGTTCTTAGATGTTTCCCCCCAATAATCATGTAATTATCTTGTATATATCCTGTGCCCATGCTATCTGTAACAATGTTGTATGTCTCTAGTAAAATGTAAGCTCCTTGAGAATAAGGACTTCTTCACTTTTATACATGGATCCCAAGTAACTACCAGAATACCTAGCACATAGCAGAGGTTTCATAAATGCTTGTAGTTGGTTTGATTGAAATATTTTGAGTGTTTGTCATTGTAAAGATGCAAACTATCACAGACTCACTCTTCTTGTTGAAAGTAGAACAGCCTTAAAAAAAAGTATGAGGCTTTAATCTTTCCCTCTCAAAACTAGATAAATCTAACCAAAAAAATAAATAACAAAAAAAGTTAAGGTAACAAATATAATTTTAGATAGACTAGATATGATAGATAACTAGAGGAAAATGATTGGAAATATAAAGGACTACATCTTTTTTCTCAGTAGTCTATGGTACCTTTACAAAGATTAACTACATATTAGTACATAAAAATTTATTAAAGTGTAAAGATTTAAGATTTGGGAATGGGAATTCACTATTTGGTTTAAAAATTATTAGGAAACTGGAAAACAGTATGGCAGAAATTGGGCATGGACCAATATCTCACACCATTTACCAAGATATAGTCAAAATGGGTACATGACCTAGATATAAAGAGAGATTTTTGCAAGAAAATTAGAACATGAAACATATTGCTCATGAGACTTATAGGTAGGTGAATAATTTATGAATAAACTAGGTGTAAATGAATAGCTTCAAATACATTAAATTGAAAGGCTTTATAAAAATAAAATTAATATAGCCAAGATTAGAAAAAAAGCAGAAAATTAGGGGGAAATGTTTATAGATAGCTTATCAGATAAGGCATCATGTCTAAAATATATAAAGAATTTATCAAATATGTAACAATAGGACTCACTTCCCAATTTATAGTCAAAGGACATAAATGATGAAAGGATATAGTTTTTTCAATGAAGAAATCAAAACAATTTATAATACTATAAAAAGCTCCAAATCATTATTGATTACAGAAATGCAAATTAAAGCAACCTTGAGACATAATTTATACCTATCATATTGGCTAAAATGAGAGAAAGGAAAAGTGACAAATGTAGAAAACGGCATAGAAAAATTAGGACAGTAATTCATTGTTGGTGGAATTGTGAAATGATTCAACCATTTTGGAGAGCAATCTGGAATTATGCCCAAAGAGTTATTAAATTATCTATGCCCTTTAACCCAGCAATATCACTACTTGGTCTTTTTCCAAAGATGATTAGAGGAAAAGGAAAAGGACCTATATGTTCCATAATGTTTATAGCAGTTTTCTTTGTGGCAGCAAAGAACTGGAAATCACATGGATACCCATCAATTGGGACATGGCTGAACAAGTTGTGGTATATGATCTTGATGGAATACTACTGTGCTATAAGAAATGATGAGCTCAATGATTTTAGAAAAAAATGAAAAGCCTTGCACAAATAATGAAAAAAATTAGCAGAACCAAGACAACATTGTATACAGTAACAGCAATATTGTTTTAAGAACAACTTTGAGTAAATAAATTATTTTGTATATCACAAATACTCCAATTAACTATAAAAGACATTTGAGAAAAGACACTATCTGCATCCAAAGAAAGAACTGATAAATAAGTATGTATAGAATAATTTTACATATATATATATATATTTGTGTGTGTGTGTGTGTGTGTATACACACACCTATTTGCATTTAATGGTAACCATCTCTCGGGTGGGGGGAGAGAGAAGAGAGAAAAGAAATCTACATGATAATGTTATATATTTGAAAGGAATAGCAAGTTGTGCATAGTAGATTTGTAGTTTCATATACAATCATCTTTTTACTGTACTATGTTATGGAAATGTTTGTTTTATTCCATAAATTAAAAAGGAGAGAAAAGAAAGTATGTAGACCAGCCTTCCACAAACCGTTGGAGCTAGGTCAACATGACATTCAGAAATTTAATTGTGGTACAATTGCACTTAGAAATGGGAAACACTGAACTCATTTCATTGATTTAAAGGGGAAATCACTGCTGGAAATCATTACTGTTCTCCTTTCTCCATAGACATACATTATCCTCTCCTGACCTAGAAAGTATCATTTCTTTCCAGGAATTTCGTAGCTTTCTGAAAGTAATCTCCAAGACAGTAAGGACTTATCTGAACTTCCTTTTTCATCTCTCTCAGAACATAGCACAGTCCTCTGTATCTAATAGGCTCTCCTTAAATGTATGAATAATTAGTTTCTTTCATTTATTCCAGCCAAATATATAGTAACCCTTCATCAACAGCAGAAGCAAGTGCAGGTTTTAGTAAAAACAGTTTTCCTAGCAAGGAAGCATGGTGCAAAGGAAAAAGAACTGAACTTGGAATCACAGAACCTAAGTTCAAATCCCGTGTGTCATTGGGCAAGTCACTTAACATCTCTTGGCCTCGGTTTCCTTCTTTGAAAAATGAGGTGGCTTTAACTAGATCTGACTTCTAAGATTACTTCTAGCTCAAATATATGATCCTAAGGTAGGGGGAATTTGACATCAGGGAGTTCTGCAAGAAAAAAATATGTCAGGAAGTTTCATGCATGGAGATGTATTAGTTGTCAAACAAAGAGTAAATTATCACAGTTTGTCACCTAGCCATACATTTGACCTTCTTCCAGGTACATGTTTCTTTCCTGTCTGGGTTCAGTATAAGAGAGAAAAAGATGGAACAAAGCAGAATGAAGAATCTCTGTAAAGCTAGATATTAATGGGCTTTTCTTAGCTAATCTCTCTTTCAAAGTCGCATATTCCAAAGGTACTTAATGGGTAATGGAGTGACCAGATGCTTTGAAGTGATGAACAATTCCTTGCAAAATGAGTATTTTTCTTGATCCTGATCTACACTTAAAGGTGGAGGAGGCGAAGACTTCTATTTTGCATCTTTGTAGCTGGTGGAGATAAAAGGGGTTTGGGGGCCTTGACCCTTTGTGCATTTTTGCTCCATCCAAAGAACGTTTATTAGGGAGATGAACTATAATACACTTAGGTTTTCTTTTTTGCTCTTTCAACTCCTTCTCAGTTGTATTTTTGAAGTTCTTTCAGCTCTCTGGGGTACCTGCTGTTAGGAGAAACAATAATTGGCACTATTATTATGGCCATAATATAAAAGCTACACTTTTCTTCTGCCACCTGGGAAAGAACCCAATCTTAAACAACCCATGATTATATTCTTAGGTGAGAGAATGCATCTGTGGGTTAACTGCTCAGCTGACAGCAAAGGAGCAGCAGCCCAGGCTTTCTGTTCTGTTGTTTCTTGAGCCCGCCACTCTCTGAGCCCTTTAGTGATGATTGTCCATGGAGAGCACTCTTCCCTGCTAATGACAGTTTCAGAGGAATTTTCTTCTTTTTGGAATATTTAAAGTTTAGAACAACTTTGCAACTCTTAAAACAGGGAAATGAAGAGTTTTCGAGACTGTCTTCACATAATAGCAAACCAGAATTTTTGACAGGAATAAACCTGGGCCAGCTATGTGGACAGCTGTCTTGCATGTCATTCATCCTTCTGAGGAAAGATATGCCTGTGGGCAGTACAGGGAGTTTTGTATTCACAATGTTTCATGAGCTGTCCAGGGTCCTGAGAGTCATATTCCTTACCCTCCCTCCTTGTGGTCAAATAATACAAAGAACCAAAAAGTTTTCTGGGATCAAGTACCACAATGAGGGTCAGAAAACATTCCTCCAGCAGTCTGTGCCTCTACAGTAAAAGAGAACTTTGATCAAAGTATTAGATAGTTACTTGTAATTTTGCAAGAAAAATAGCTCAACTGTTCATACATACCCTTTGGCTCAGAAAAGTCACAACTGGGTATATAACCCAAGAAGGACAAAGACAGAAACAAAATATGCATAAATATATTTATAGCAGTCCTTTTATGGTAACAAAGAAGCAGAAATAAAGCAGGTGTCCTTTGATTGGGGGATGGTTAAACAAACTATGGTCTGTGAATGAGATGTAATATTGTACAATAGGAAATGATAAATATGAGAAATTCAGAGAAACATGGGAAGATTTGTATAAGCTACTGCAGAGTGAAGTAAGCAAAACCAAAAGAAGAATATATACAATGTCTACAACAGTGTTATCTAAAAATAATTTAAAGGAATTTTAGCTATGAGGAATTTTAAAGCCACTAATGGTATCAGATAATAAATAATGAAGTATATCTCTCTCCTCTTGGCAGAGAGGTGGGATACTATATGGCAGAATGCTGTATACATTTTCAGATCTCTATATTGGTCTTGTTTGCTTAAATTTTGTTACCAAAAGTTCAAGTAGAAAAATGTCCAGAAATACCTCTGACATAAAAACAACAAAAAAATCAATATAACTTTTTATTTTTAAGAATAACTTTGAAAGCTCAATCAAAATGATGTTTAGCTCATGTCTGGTAAGTCCTGGGTAGACAAATAGAGAAAAGAAGAGGCCTTCCAATACCACCATACTTTTAATGTTCAATGTTTCGATTTCAGTTATCTCTGTATACCTGCTCTCTCTTGCCTCTCTTCTCTCCCCACTCCTCTTGCTGTCTGAGGGCAAATGTCAGGGCATTCCTACTATGGCACCCAGTGATAGCTATTTACATGAGAACTAAAAACAAGTCACAGCAACAACAAATCAGCTCTGATACTACTTTTCAATCTTGGACAAATCTCTTCACCTCTTTGAACCTCCTTATCCATAAAATGGGGATAATAATATTTGTACTGTCTGACTCATAGAGTTGTTATAAGTATAACAGTAACAAATTCTATTTGAGATAAGGATATCTCTCAGCTCTGGCCCCATGTATACAGACTAACTTCAGTCCTAGAGGAGTCTGAAAAGGAGAGGTGGGTTGTTATTTTTTTCATTTATTTAGCTCTTTAAACCTTTATGCTAGTTCCCTGGGCACAATAACTTAAAGTTTTAAGTTTACCTAATGTCTAGCGTCTCCACCAAAATGGGGAGCTAAAGGTACTCATTGTATAACATACATCAGGTATTGGCTAACTATTTATTTCCCTCACAAAAAAGATAAATGTTTCATACAAGATACTCATAAGTACGCATTGACAAAGACTTAAGATATGAAATTGTAACTTATAAAGAGAAGAAAATAAGCATTTTATTGAGCACCTACTATGTATGTGTCAGATACTGACCTAAATGCTTCTTACAAATATTGTCTCAGTTGATTCTCACAACAACCTGGGGTAGAGGTGCTATCATTATCCCCATTTTATAATTTAGGAAACTGAGGCAAATAGATGTTGAGTGATTTGCCCAGGGTTACACAGATGAAGAGTTTCTGAGACTGGATTTTAGTTCACGTCTTCCTCACTCCAGGCCCAGGGTTCTATCAACTATACTGTCATCTGCTATCACTGTAGCACCAGCTGCCACTAACTGACACATAACTACTGTTATACTCTCCTGAGAAGCTGACACTTAAAATATCAAAATATGAAACATTTCGAAGAACTTCTAAATAAACATTTCAACTTTTCCTTGGTTCTGTGCTTACTAAACAGCTCCCTCAAGATAGATGTCTCCTGGTAAACCAGGCCAGATAGTGGGCTCATCCTGTTGCCAGTGGTTGTTTTTTAGAGTACTAATCTTAGAGTCAGCAAGACGTGGGATCAAGTCCTGTATCAGATACTTACTAGCTAGGTAACGCCTGGGTTTTGTACTTAAATCCCTTGTGTCTCAGTATCTTCGTCTTTAAAATGTAAGAGATTCAATGGTCTCTAAGATCCTTTCCAACTCTAAAGCCATGACCCTAGGACACTTCAGTTAAAAAATACTAGATCCCTATGAAGTAGAGGTCCTCTGATTACCAATTAACAATGATTATTTGAGGTAGCATACAAGAAGAGTAAAAAGACTTGACTTCTAATCCTACCTTCCACTAACAGACTGTGCAATCTCAGAAAAGTCATTTAAGGTCCCTGGTCCTCAATTTCCTCATCTATAACAGATAGAGGGTTGGACTTAAGACCATCTTGTATTTAACATTCTGTGAGAGTAGCATGCTGTTCTGCAGACTTGAATT
This sequence comes from Petaurus breviceps papuanus, assembly GCF_028583685.1. Classification (NCBI taxonomy): domain Eukaryota; kingdom Metazoa; phylum Chordata; class Mammalia; order Diprotodontia; family Petauridae; genus Petaurus; species Petaurus breviceps. The sequence continues at coordinate 12,692,566 of NW_027185903.1, forward strand.
GCCACACCCTTCAATGGAAAGGAGAATCCAGTTACTATTGTTCCCACTAACTTCCAAGAATCTTTTTTTCTTTTTTTTCTTGATCCTCCCTTTCCAGTTGTCTTTGTGATTCCTTACAGAAAGTCAGTTTCCTACTTTTTCTATAATGTAGCTCATAGTTTGCTTTCTTATGAAATACAGTGTGGACCACTTAGTAGGATGTTAGACTTGGAATTAGGAAAATGTGAGTTCAAATCATGCTTCTCTCAATTTTAAAGGCTACATGATCCCAGGCAAGTCACTTCAACTTTCCAAGTTTGCTAGGTGATGGATGCACTGTAGTCAATCAACAAATATTCTTTAAGTCCCTACTATGAGCCAATCATTGTGCTAAGCAATGAGAATACAAATAAAGACAAAAGACACTTCCTGACCTCAAGGAGCTTGCAATCTAATGGAGGACACAAGAGGAAAATGATTAGATACAAGCAAGATATACATAGAATAGATCCTAGATAATCGACAAATGGAAGAGACAAGAATCGAGCAGCACTGGTAAAAGTACATGGTAAAAGACAAGATTTTGTCTAGAACTTGAAGGAAGTCAGAGAAGCCAGAAGGTAGAGCTCAAGAGGGAGAGTATTGCAGGCCTTGGGAACAGCCAGGGAAATTAGAATTGGACTCAGGAAGACTGGATTCAAATCCTGCCTCACATACTTACCAGCATAATAATCCTAGGCAAGTTACTTAACCTCCTTTAGCCTCAACGTCCCCATCAGTAAAATGGATATAATAATAGAACCAAACTCAAAGAGTTATTGGAAGACTCAAATGAGCTAATTTAAGTAAATCACTTTGTAAACATTAAAGTATAATATAAATGTTAGCTCTTATTATTCTAAGTTTCCTTATCTATGAGACATTGCTTTTACAGGCAATGATAAAAGCACATACATTGCAAGATTGTTGGGAGAATGAAATGAGATAAGCTTTAAAATACTATGTAAATGCTAGCTATTATTATTAGCTGTGAGTGCCTATTTTCATGTTTGTATTTTACAAAGCATATGCTAGATTATATTATATCTTCAAGAATTCTCTACAATTCTTGCCATTCCATTATATCCTTCCAAATTACTGGTTAGGGTTTATCCTCCATTGAGTATTGGTGTTTGGGATTATTTTCTCTAGTCCTATTTGCATTTGAATATGCCTGGTGCTAGAATTTGTTCACCTTTCTCACTGCTATGCCCATTCCAGGGGATATTTGCCTGCTGGTTTTTGCCTTTATGTATTATTGCTATATCCTTACCAGTTGCTTCTAATTGAGCATCTTGGGAAGGCTTCATTAGTATGTACGCCTCCTTCTATCGCTTCCGGAACAACTGGAGGGGTGAGGGGGAGCTCTCTCAGTCTGGCCCTCACAGACCTCAGTAGCATCCCACTAGGCACCTTATCTCAGCTGAATATTTTATCTTTGCCCTTTTAAAAATGCTTCTGGTGTTCTCTCAGTTACTTTTCAATCTGTGTGACAATATTCTTGTCCCAACCCTTTTTAACTAAAATTTCCAAGAAAAACATGACAAAAAGCTGTACAATTTTTGCCAGAATGGTTGCTATTTCTCTTAAGGATTTGAATCAGAAATCTACTTCTCCAGTCCTGATCTCTCTTCCAAGATCTACACCCCCAGCTCTTTCACCTATAAGACACCTTCACCTGTATGTCCTATAATCACTTCAAACTAAATAAGTCTAAAAAATAATCATATTATCTTTCCCTCTAAAAATACACCCTTCCTACTGACATCATTGTATCTGTCAATGACATCACAATCTTTCCAGTTTCACCCATTACTATGTGAGCTCCTTCAGGGAAAAAAAAACTATTTTTGCCTTTCTTTGTAGTCCCAGTACTTAGCATAGTGCCTGGCACATGATATGCCTCTAATAAATCCTCATTGGTCAATAGACTATTTGAAATATCTTTGATTCTTCCTTCTCCCTTACCTTTGTCATTCAGTGCCCATGCTGATTCTATTTCTGTATTACCCCTCAGATAATAATAATATTCATAATGCACTTAGCACAGTACATAGTAGGCACTATATATGTTAGTTATTATTGATAATAGCTAATATTAATATTTATATTAATGACATTAATGCATTAAATAAAAAATGAAACCTCCACAAGGTTTACCATCAGGATACATCATCCATCTTTAAGAAGGTAATGGTAATATTTAAATCCATCAGAACTAAAGTCCAAGCAAAGCTTAGAGAGATGCAGGATTCTTGGCTTAGTAAGAAGGCAGATGAAATTCAGTTTTATGCTGATAGTAACAATCCAAAGGCTTTTATGAGGCCATGAAAGCTATTTATAGGCCAAAGACCTATGATGTATCTCAGCTACTCAGCACTGATGGAGCCACATTGATTAGTCATAAGGACATGATCCTGGAGAGATGGATTGAACACTTGCATAGAATTTTCAACAGACCATCATCAACCAATATTGAAGCTATTGAGCATATACCTCAGGTTAAAGTCAATCCTTCTCCAGCCAAACTTCCAAATAAAGAAGGGGTTTTGAATGCCATTAGCTTTGTCTCGTGTCAAAATATCTGGTGCTGATTCTATTCCAGCTGAGATTTACAAGGCAGGGGGTCCACTGCTCATATAAAAACTGACAGAAATCTTCTGGGTTATATGCCAAGATGTTATTCTCCCAGGAGTTCAAGGATGCCCTCATTTTCCATCTCTATAAAAAAAAAAACAGGAAATAGGTTGTCCTGTGACACTCATTGCTTAATCATTGTCAAGATTCATGCCAGAGTCTCCCTTAATAGACTGATCCTTCACCTGGAAAATAGTCATCTACCTGAGAGCTAGTATGGCTTCAGAAAGTCTGAGGAATGGTCAATGTGGTATTTGCTGAAATGCCAGGAGCAGAACAAAGGTCTGTACATGATTGTTAATCTGACCAAGGCTTTCAATGTGGTCGGTCAGGAAGGCTTGTGGAAGATCATGACAAAATTTGGTTGCCAATAGAAACTCATCAGTATTGTTAAACCAATTAATTCTATCATGTCATGTCGTGGCTTATGGATGATGGATGATAGTCTCACACTTTGCCGTCACCAGTGGAGTGAAGCAGGGATGTGTGCTTGCTCCCATGCTTTTTTAGCATGTTTTCAGTGATGTTATCAGACACTTCATTGTTAGACACCTTCAATGAGGACAAAAATGCTATCAAGGTCAGCTATCACACTGGCAATAAATAATTTAAATTGAAAAAGCTACAAACTAAGACTAAAGTAGAGGGAAAATTGGTGAGCGACTTTTTTTTTGCATATTATTATGCACTCAACAATTACGCATTCTGAGGCTGAAATGCAACAGACTATGGATTAAAATTCTCTGCCCTCTGTGTTAATTTTGGCCTGAAAATTAACACCAAGAAAACAAAAGTTCTCCACCTGGTAGCACACCATCCATATGTTGACCATTCAGTTATAGCAAATGGAGAAATTGTTTTTTTGCCTTTTCTGGAGGGAAATTGGGGTTAAGTAACTTGCCCAAGGTGACACTTCTTTTTTGTGTGTGGGTGGGTGTTAATTGTCTGAGGCTGGAACCAAACTCGGGTCCTCCTGACTCCGGGGCTGGCACTTTACTCACTGCACCACCTAGCCGCGCCCTAAAATGGAGAAATTTTTAATGCTATGGATAAGTTCACTTACCTTGGCAATACACTTTCCAGGAGTGTACACGTAGATGATAAGATTAACACACATAATGCCAGAGCTAGCTCAGTGTTTGGGAGGCTCCAAAGGAAATTATGGGAGAGAAGAAGTATTAGACTGTCTACCAAACTGAAGGTCTACTGAACCCTTGTGCTGACCTCATTGACCTCTGGAACCTATATAGTACATCAGTGCCATGCCAAGAAACTAAGCCGATTCCATTCGAATTGTTTTAGGATGATTTTGAACACCACCTGGCACAATAAAGTGTGGATCTTAAGATCCATTCTTGAGCTGAACTGCCAGTCATTAAAACTTTACTGCAGAGAACACAACTCCAATGAGCTGGTCACATTATTCAAATGATTTTGCCTATGTTTATCTAAAAGACTATTTTATGGAGAATTCACACAAGGTAAGTACTCACATAGAGATCAGAAGAAGTGATACAAAGACACTCTTAAGGTCTCTCTGAGACATGAGACACTGGCACCAGCATGGCATACTTGCACCAGAGAAGATGGTTCAAAAGAAATGTGAAATGCTCTAATTTAGAGACAACTCCACTCCAAATATTCATATGGACTATTTATGCCTGACCTATGGTTGAACCTTCTGAGCTCATATTGGTCTGATCAGCCACAACTGGACACATTGTACCTTGACCCCAACATAGTGATGTTATTTTGGTCCAATTCATGTATGAAGGACAACAACAAACTACCAACCATTAATATATAATAATTAATACTTAATTTTAACTAATTAATTAATTTAAGTACTAATATAATATTTTATTATTAACTAATACTAATATAATAATAAATTATAATATTATAACCTCTAATATTACAACATAATATTGTAAAGTATATTAATGTGCTATCCTATAATTACTTATATTATTATAATTATTTATTATGGTTTCTATTAAGATATTATAATTATTTATATTATTGTTATGAATCATAATGTCATTAATGTTAGCTATTGGGGGGAGGCAATCAGGGTTAAGTGACTTGCCCAAGGTCACACAGCTAGTAAGAGTCAAGTGTCCGAGGCCAAATTTGAACTCAGATCCTCCTGACTCCAGGGCAGGTCCTCCATTCACTGTGCCACCTAGCTGCCTCAATGTTAAGTATTATTAAATGATAATATGTATATAGCACCTACTATGGGCCAGGCACTGTGCTAAGTATTTTAAAAATATTTTATTTGATCCTCACAACAACTCTGAGAGCTATTATTATCCCTATTTTATAGTTGAAGAAACTGAGACAGACCAAAAGTTAAGTGACTTGTATGGAGTCACACAGCTAGTAAGGGGCTCTGGACATAATCGAACACAGGTCTTTCTTGACTCAAGGTCCAGTGTGCTCCATCCATTGTACCACCTGGCTGCCTTCTTTCTGTTCTCACTAACACCACTCTACTACAGGCCTTCATCACCACAGCTAGGAAATCTGTTTCTGACACATTCACCATGTGACTTTGGCCAAGTCACTTCACTTCTCTGAACCCCAGTTTCCCCATCTGTAACACGGGGCAAATAATACCAATAGCACCAACCTTGCAGGGCAGTTACAAGACTTAAAGGAGAATATTTAAAGCACTTTGAAAATTTTAAAGCTCTATGTAAGTATCAGTTATTAGTATTATTATTAATTACTGCAACCTCTAAATTGCAAATTATTGCAATCTCCAAACAGGTCTTCTCATCTGTAGTTGTACCTCCTCACTCCAATCTATCTTTCATATTACTTCCCAAATAACTTTTCTTATGCATAGGTAGATCTGGTCATGTTACTCTTCTATTTAAAAGTCTTCAATGACCTTTCCTCTAGTGGCTTTTCCCATCAAGTAAAGATTAAACTTCTTTGTCAGGCATTCAAAGCCATCATAATGGTACATGGTAGAGTGTTACCTTTCTAGCCTTATTTCCTATTACTTCCTTTCATACACTATATGCCCATCAAACTGGATTATGTGATGTATCGCTACCAAGCTCAGTCCTTTCCTGCCTCCTTTGCTCTTACATTTCCCTAAGCTTGGAAGGTCCTCTCTCTCCTTCATTTTTTGTAGAATTTTTGGTGAAACATTGCCTCCTCCATGATGTCTCCATGAGAGTCAGTATGGTCTACTGGACAGAGTGCTTGAAATTCAGTTCACTTTTATGTATTGTCTTCTCCCAGTAGAATGAAAGCTCTTTGAGGACAGGAACTATCTTTCTATTTGTATTTGTATTCCCAGTGCTAAGTATACTGCCTGGCATATACTGAGTGCTTGATAAATGTTTGTTGACTAAGTGACCCTCATACACAACTGTTTATACCCCTCCCATGAAAATGGTTCAGAGAGTTGAAGGTGCCACCATTTATTTCTGATTCATTAACAAACCAGAGTAATTTGTAGTTATATCTACTTGATTTGGAGAAAATTCCATTTTTGCAACCATTCATAACTCCCGAATTGTATAAATGTGTTAATTTCACTTCTATAGGAAAGATTTCTAAAATAAGGAAATTATCTTGGCACATCTGAAATCTTTCATCCCTTTATTACAAAGGTGGCCTTTCTTTGGTCTAGTTTACTCCATTTCCTTCCCCCTCCTTACATTCTTACAGGCTTTTTTTTGAAGCAGCATCTCCCTTAACCTTGCCCAGAAAAGTGCTTTTGGTTTCTTTAACTCTCAGCTCCAGGTCAAGTCTGGTCCTTACTGAGACTGTTAACAGCTCCAATGAAGATCATCTTCCCTCCTCAGGGCCCAGCTTACACAAACACAATCCAAAAGAAACAGAATGACCTCCAGGAAATAACTGTTCTTGGTGCCTCAGAAAAAAATAACTTCTCCTCCTCCTCCCTTTCTCAGTGCCTAGATGCTACTCCCAGACCACTCCAGAAATCACAGCGATCCTGCATTCTGGCCTGTCCCTCTGCTCTTTCCTGGAGCCCAGACAAAACTCCAGGCCATGTGCTGGTACCTGAGTTAGTTACACTTCCTGCCATTTTTATGGTTTTTATTAATTTGTTTGGTTACTTTCAGTAAACACAATTACTTGAGTTTCAAATTTTCTCCCCCTCCTTCCCGTCCTCCCCTCCCCCTGATGGCAGCATACAATCAAGTATAGGATCTGCAAATACTTTCACATTAGACATTAGGCAGGTTATAAAGAAGGATTGCATCGGATGGGATGAACAATGGGAAAGAGGAAACAAAACCAAACAAGAAAAAGACAGAGAGTAGGTAGTTTGCTTCACTCTGCATTCAAACTCTGTTCTTTCTAGTTCTTTCTCTGAGTGTAGACATCTCTCTCTGTTATGAGTCTTTTGGAGTTGACTTATAACCCTGCATTACTGAGAAGAGCCCAGTCTAGGGGCGGCTAGGTGGCACAGTGAATAGAGTACCGGCCCTGGAGTCAGGAGGAACTGGGTTTGGATATGTCCTCAGACACTTCACACACACACACACACACACACACACACACACACACAAACCTAGCCATGTGACCTTGGGCAAGTCACTTAAACCAATTGCCCTCCAAAAGAAAGCCACAAACAAAAAAAAGAAGAGCCCAGTCTATCAAAGTTGGTCATCACATGTACGTTGTGTCTATAATTGTGTACAAATTTCTCCTGGTTCTGCTCTTCTCACTCAACATCAGTTCGTATAAGCCTCTCCAGGTAAATATGAAGTCCATCTGCTCCTCGTTTCTTATAGCACAATAATATTCCATTACATTCATATACCACAACTTGTTTAGCCATTCCCCAATTGATGGGCATCCCCTTAATTTCCAATTTTTTGCCACCACAAAAAGAGCTGCTATAAATATTTTTGTACCTATGGGTCTTCTTCCCACTTCTATGATCTCTTTGGGATACAACCCTAGAAGTGGTATTTCTGGGTCAAAGGATATGAAATTATTTATAGCCCTTTGAGCATCGTTCCAGATTGCGCTTCAGAATGGTTGAATCAGTTCACAACTCCACCGACAATGCATTAGTGTTCCAATTTGTCCACATCCTCTCCAGCATTTGTCATTTTCCTGTTTTGTCATCTTAGCCAATCTGGCTGGTGAGATGTCATACCTCAGAATTGTTTTGATTTGCATTTCTCTGATCAATAGTGATTTAGAGCATTTTTTCATATGCTTATAGATATCTTTAATTTCTTACTCTGAAAACTGCCTGTTCATATCCTTTGACCATTTATCAATTGGGGAATGACTTGTATTCTTACAGATTTGACTCAATTCTCTGTATATTTTAGAAATGAAGCCTTTATCAGAGACATAGGTTGTAAAAATTCTTTCACAATTTTCCACTTCCCTTTTAATCTTGGTGACATTGGCTTTATTTGTACAGTAGCTTTTCAATTTCATGTAATTGAAATTATCCATTTTGCATTTTATAATTCTCTCTAATTCTTGTTTGGTAATAAAGTCTTCCCCTCTCCATAAATCTGACAGGTAAATTATTCCTTGCTTTCTGAACTGCTTACAGTATCAGCCTTTATACCTAGATCATGCACCCATTGAGACCTGATTTTGGTATACAGTGTTAGATAGTGGTCTATGCCCAGTTTCTGCCATACTATATTCCAGTTTTCCCAGCAGTTTTTGTCAAATAGTGAGTTCTTATCCCAAAAAAGTGGGTCTTTGGGTTTATCAAACAGTAGATTACTATAGTCATTGACTGTTGAGTCTCGTGTATCCAATCTATTCCATTGATCCACTGCTCTGTTCTTCAGCCAGTACCAATTAATTTTGATGACTGCTGCTTTATAATACAGATTAAAATCTGGTATAGCTAGGCAACCTTCCCTCAAACTTTTTCATTAATTCTCTTGATATTCTGGACCTTTTGTTCTTCCAAATGAATTTTGTTACTATTTTTTCTAGTTCTGTAAATAATTTTTTGGTAAATTGATTGGTATGGCACTAAATATGTAATTTAATTTAGGTAAAATTGTCATTTTTATTATATTAGCTCGACCCAGCCAGGAGCAATTGATGTTTTCCAGTTAGTTAGATCTGACTTTATTTGTGTGAAAAGTGTTTTGTAGTTGTGTTCATATAGGTCCTGGGTTTGTTTTGGCAAGTAGATTCCCAAATATTTTATAATGTCTACAGTAACTTTAAATAGGATTTCTCTTTCTATCTCTTGCTGTTCAATTTCATTAGAAGTATACAGGAATGCCAAGGATTTATGTGGGTTTATTTTATATCCTGCAACTTTGCCAATTTTTTTATTGTCTCTAGTAGTTTTTTACTTGATTCTCTAGGATTCTCTAAGTATATCATCATATCATCTACAAAGAGTGATAGCTTGGTCTCTTTTTTGCCTAATGTGATTCCTTTAATTTCTTTTTCTTCTCTAATTGCTACTGCTAACATTTCTAGTACCACATTGAATAAGAGGAGTGATAGTGGACACCCTTGTTTCAGCTCTGATCTCTTTGGAAATGCTTTTAGCTTATCCCCATTACATATAATACTTGCTGAAGGCTTTAAATAGATGCTACCTATTATTTTAAGGAAGGCTGCATTCCTATACTTTCTAGTGTTTTTAATAGGAATGAATGTTGTATTTTGTCAAAAGCCTTTTCTGCATCTATGAGACTTCCTGCCTTTTCTAATGTGTTTGACAACCAACCACCTCCACTCCATTACTTTTATCACATGCACTCTATCCCCTTTCCAGTCATTCTAAGACAAGGAGATCAGGAAGTTCTAAGGGATCAGAAGTAAGCTAGGTGTATCCACAGAAGAGTAAGGATGGGGATGTTCTGGTAATTTAGGGAGGGATATGCTAGGATGATGAATTCAGAAGCAGTACCCAAGGCAGAAAAACAGAACATTTACAAATACTATTAGCAAATGGTCTAAAACCTAAGGTACCCATTCAATGAAGGGCAAGATTTGTGACAGAAAGGCCATGGAAAAGTTCATTTTCCCACATGGAAAATATACTCACTAGCTCTGGAGTCAGAAGACCTGGGCTCAAGTTCTGCTTCTATCACTTACTGGCTATGTGACCTTGGGCAAGTCACTTAATACTCCATTGGGCTTACTTCCTACTTTGATCACCCCAGTGGAAGTAACCCAAGACCCTGCTCCCAAAAACACTGGAAACAGCAGCACTCAGCTGACCATCAGCACTGCTTCCAATCAGACCTCACAAGCCATCAAGGTGAGGGTGGGGGCCACAATCCTTGTGAAGACAACCGGGGAAATGTCTCTGCAGGAGTTGTAGCCCCCTTTTCAGGAACTACTGAAGAGCCAGAAAAGAAGGTTCTTGGCCCTAAAATGTTCAGCATCAGAAATGGACATGGTTTTATCAGTAACAGTATCACTGAAGAGGATGGATGCATCACCATCTGCCTTCCCAAAGAATGACTTCATCATTCACTTTTCCCAGACTGATGTATCCTCAACATCCTATTTCAGACATTAGAATATGAATTCCATGGAGTGGCCTGGTGTCATGGTGAGAAGAGCACCAGCCCTAGAGTCAGGAGGACCTGAGTTCAAATTTGGCCTCAGACACTTAACACTAACTGTGTGACCTTAGGCAAGTCACTTAACCCCAATTGCCCTGTCTTCCCCCTCCAAAATGCAAAAAAGAATATGAACTCTTTCAAAGTCTTATGGAAGTAAATGTTAAAAAACTAAAATTAAATAAATTAATTAAATTTTTAAAAAAGGCAGAAAAAAAAAGAATGCGACCTCCCTGAGAGCAGGAATTGTTTTGCTTCTCTATTTATTATCTCAGCACTTAACAAGTGATTAATAAAATCTTTTTCATTCATTCATCTATAAATTCGATAACCTTCTATGGAGATCAAGCAGCAAGTCAGCATAGGACAGGGGCCTCTGGAACCCTTTCAACCTCCTGCTTTTACTCCACAAGTACTGTATATGAGGAGAAAGAATATATATATACATACATACATACATACATACATACATACACACACATACCTATATAGATATATACAGAAATTACTCTGAGAATCAGAAAATATAATGTCCTGCCTTAGCTCTGCTACTGACTGGCCATGATGCATTAAATAAGACACCTCACGTCCATGGATCCCACTTTCTTCATCTATAAAATGAGGAGATTAGACTAGATGGATAAAATAGGCGTTTGGTGTTCTGGGAGCCTAATTCCAATTTGTAACTTTGGGGGAATGTTACAATAACATTGTGGAGTATGGGTTTCCCTTAATTTGTCATTGGGGGGGAAATAGGTTCTGAATCCTACTATGAGACTTGGAATGGCAGAGTTCATCTCTCTACTCCATATTTCTACAATCAAACTCAAAGGACATGGCAAAACCCAAAGGATGTTTCTGTTCCTGTATCAGTCTGGCAACAAATGGCCTAAGAGTAAGCAGGAAGTGTAGTGGCTTTAGGGAATACTTCTCCATTTCCAAGGAACGCTCTTGGGGACCCCTTGCATGAAACAGGGCAGTTCATCTTATGTACCTGACATTCAGAAGTGGGTGTCAATGAGATGGAGAGTCCGTCTATGCCTTTGGAATAGAATTTAAGAGAAGTTTGGAGATGTGTTGCAAGGGCAATTTTTCTTTCCCTATAGTTCTGACCCCACTTTGTGCATCCAGGCATGAAGGAATCTTGAGGAGTTTTCTCTTCTTTCAGAGGACATTTACTCTGCAGGATATTAACTGATTTCTATTTGGATAGCCTAATCTTTATATAGGACTTGAGACTCTCAGACTTTCCTTCTGGTGCTACCATGCATGGTAAGTCCCCTGTGGGAAAGGTAGAGCTGGGAGGCCAGTGGCATCATCTGGTCCTGGGTATTGAGATAGCACCTGGCAGATGGATCTAGGGGGATGGGAGGATGCTGAGAGGATGTGTCCTTTACTACCGTTGGCAAGAACATACAGTCCCTTTCTCCTTTATAAAGCTGATCTTTGGAAAATCTGAAATTTTGACTGTATTAGTTAAGCTAGAAGTTCTCCCCAAAGTCCATATGATGGTAATCAATATTCTCTCAATCATCCATGCCAATAGAAGTATGCATTGGTCAATTCAAGTCAATTCAATACACATTTATTGGGATTAGGGAGTTAGGTTAGGCAGTTCCTGCGTCATTGGCAAGCTAATGGAGGAGACAGCAGATAAACAATGTATAATCAACCATATATTGGACACGTGGGAGATAATTTCAGAGGGAAACACTAACATCAAAGAGAAATAGTATTGGTTTCTTGTAGAAAGTTGGATTTTAGTTGAGACTTAAAGGAAGCCAAAGAAGCCAGGAAGCAGAAACAAAGAGGAAGACCATGACAGACATGGAGGACAGTCAATGAAAATACACAAAGTCAGAAGATGAAGGGTCCTGTGCAAGGAACAACAAAGAGGACATTGTCACAGGGTCCCAGCGCACATGGAGTAAACTGGAAAGGTAGAAGGGGCCCAGGTTACATGAGGCTTTAAAAGTCAAACAGATGATTTTATATTTGATCCTAGCAATAATGCAGAGCCACAGGTTCATTGATTGGGAAAGTGAGAGAAATAATATGGTCAGACCTGTGCTTTAGGAAAATTACTTTGATAACTGGAATATTGACTAGAGTGGGTGGGAGAGCTAGGGGGCCTTGAGGTAGGAAGAACCAAAAGGCTATTGTAATGGTACAGATAAGGTCCTGTATCAGAATAGTGGTGGCATTTCTAGAGAAGAGAGGAGGACATATATGACGGATGCTGCAAAGGTAGACTCAACATGACTTGGCAACAAGTCCTGGTATGGGTGGTGAGTGATGGAGTAAAATATGACACCTAAATTGTAAGCTTAGTAAATATGGATAGAGAAAGAAAGGATGGGGGTAATCTCAGTAGTAGCAGGGAAGGCAAGAAGAAGGGAAGGTTTCAGGGGAAAGATAATGAGTTCAGTTTTAGATATATTGACTTTCAGATATCTATGGTTCATCCAGTTTAAGAAGTCCAAAAGGCAGTTGACAATTCAGAACCAGAAGTCAGGAAAGAAGTCAGGACTTATTAAATAGATCTTAGAATCATCTGCATAGGGTAATCTGTAAGATAGGGAATCTGTAAGAATTGATGAGTTTACCAAATGAAATAGTATAAGAGAAGAGGGCTCAGGACAGAGTTTCTGGGGACACTCAATATTTAACAGACATGGTGTGGATGAAAATCTAGCAAAAAAGACTAAGGAAGAGCAATCATACAGAAGGGAGAAGAACCAGTGAAGAACGGTGTTAGGAAAACCTAAAGAGAAGAAAGTATCAAGAAAAGAGGGTGATCGACAGTGTCAAAAGCTACAGAAAGGTCAAAATGGATGAAGACTGAGAAAAGTCCATACATTTGACAAGTATAGATCACTGGTCACTTTGGAGAGAACAATATCCATTGAATAATGATATCAAAAGCTAAACTACAGAGAATTTAGGAGAGAGTGAGAGGAAAGAAAATGGAGTCACCTATTGTAGACACCTTTCTCAAGGCATTTAGCCTTGAGGGGTGGAGAGGTATGGGACATTAGATAGCAGGGATAGACAGATCAAGCAAGTGCTTTTGAAGATAGGAAAGACATGAATGTGTTTGTAGGCAGTAAGAAAGTAGCCATTAGACAGGGAGAGATTGAAGTTTAGCAAGAGAATGGGCATTACAAAGGCTCAACTTACTGTAGAAGACAGAAAGGATGGGTATCACTTGTTCAGGGTGAAGGGTTTGCCTTAGGAGGGAGAAAGGACATCTTTTCATCATGTGAGATAGGAATAAAGGAGAAGATAGTTGGGGAGGCATTTGAGTGGTATGAAAAGAAGGAGAAAGGGGGTAGAAGGTAAAGCCATAGCAGAAGATAAGGCAAGGGTCGAAACTGAACAGTCTAGTGCCTGGGGATCCCACAGCCCAAGCCAAAGCAAGAGCCAAGGCAGCATTTCAGAAGTAAAATTCCTGGGATATTTCAGGAGACTCACTACCAGAACTATCAATTTCCATTTGGTATCTGTCAGGGTCACATAAAAAGAGAGAGACAATTCTAGGTTTAGGGTTGTTCAAGGAGAAGGATAAAGAGATGTGCCCAAGGCAAAAAGCCAAGTGAAACCCCAAGAGCTAAGCCAAAACCCAGGATCTCCTATAGAAACCAAGCCTAGCATTAACAAGCATATCCAGGATCAAGCAAGATCTGCCTTCACCATTTAAGAGTATGGGAGGGAACAGAGTCGGACCCATAGAGATATGAGGTTTTTTTTTTAATGTGAAAGTAAATGTAAGATATTGTCAAAGACAATGAAGAAATTCTATGGAAGAGGCCCAAGAGGTAGGCACAGAAGAGAGTGACTGTCCAATCAGAGCCTCAGAGAAAGAAATGTCCTGACCACAAGCTTACATGGGGGTAAATGAAGCAAGAGATTCAAGCCTTGTCTCTGACCTACTGGCTTTGTGACCCTGAGAAAGTTCATTTAACCTCAGTACTTTAGTCAACGGCCAACCTCCCTTGGTAGAGGGAGTTTACCCAAATGGAAGTTCCTTATATTAATTAAATCACAGGTCTAATCTCTATCCCTTAGTTAGAATAATTCTGAAATGAGATCCCATTCCAGAACACAGAGCAACTGGAGTAAAGAACTATATTGGAGGAAAAAGACAAGTTAGGATTTTGAAATTTGCAACATACAGATATTAAAGGTTGGAATTCAATATGAAGGGCCAACATGGATACCATCCAAGGCAACTGAAGTACTGATGTGCCCAAAAAGCCTTGAAATAAGATGACCTCCATGAAGGGATGTCCTGCTATAGATATAGAAAGGGTCTTTACAGGGATTGTCTTTAATAAATTCATTCATTTAATCAATAAATGTCATGCATTCCATTTTTCCTCTTTTTCTAATCCAGTCTGGGTGGCTTCTGTCTTCTAACAGTGCCTCACTACTGTTTTACTTAATTTATAGGCCACTCCTTAAGTTCTGTTCCCAAAATATTTCCTCTCCAGCTTTTTTGTTCTCAATTTGAATCTCATTGGCATGTCAGATTATTTTACATAATTTCCACAGATGGTATCAATTATCTATGATTCTCGAATATTTAATCTCTTTCTTTGTTGTTGGTTTTTTTTTGTTGTTTTGACTTAATATTACATAGGAATGTGTTGAGCTAAAAGTATCAAAAGAGGTACAGAAGACTTTCTGCTTCCTTCCTCTTCTGCCTTTCTTCCTTTTTTCTTTCCTCTCATTCTTTTCCTTTCCTTTCTTTCCTTCCTTTTCTCTTTCCTCTCTTCCTTTCCTCCTTCCTTCCTTTCCTTTTTCCTTCTTCCCTTTGTCAAAATATATTGGAGATACCCTGTTTCCCAGAGCTAAGTCCCAGCAAGCAGGCTGTGCCCTGAGCTAGGCATAACAACAATCCTTTGCACTCTGAATGATCTCCCCCTCTGACAAAGTGTATTATCGCACCAGGTGTTTACTTGCCCTATTTCCCAGGGATCTGAAAGTCAACATCCATCATATCTCTGACAGGTTCACAATCCCTGCTTATTGAACTGCCCTCCTCTTTCCATCACAGAACTCTGGTTCTGTGTCCCATAGAAGTAATCATGACCCCTAAGACTTGGGACAATACTGTTTCCACAGGACCCCTGGAATCAGTAGTAACTCAAGACCGAAAAATGATTATGGCAGTCCATCCCAGTATGTATATAAGCACTGCCTGTAACCCAACATGTTAAACCCTCCTACTCAGAAGGACTTCCACTTGCAAGAGTTTCCCTCACTCTGAAACTAATTAAAACTATACCTGATTCCTGACACACCTACCTCTGGCCTGCTCTGTTTCAAATCCAGTCATTCTCAGGTTATAACCATGTCCAGTGTGGGCTGCATGCAAAATTCCTTTCCTTTCTTTCTTTCATTCTATCCTTCTTTCCTTTCTTTTCCTTCCTTACCTTCCCTCCTTTCTTTTTTTCTGAACTTTCCTTCCTTCCCTTTTTTCTGTCCTTTCCTTCTTTTTCTAATTTTTATCTTTCTTTCTGTTTCTTTTATCCTATCTTATGATAGATAATACAATTCTAGAAAAGAGGAAGAATAGCATCTTATAATTTTCATATTGACAAGTCATTTAACAAAAGGGGAAAAAACTCCTTTTACAAAATACAGTCCTAAAATAGGAGCTTCTGAAATGAGTTTGCTAATATCTTTCATACATTATATCCAATTTTAAGATTTTGCTTAGTTGGGATCCAGTATTGTTCCCATTGATGCCTCAGAATATATAGGGATATTTCTTTTGACTCAGAGAGACACAACCCTACAGCCTTGAATTCCTTGCTTCTAAGTGAGAACTCAGAAAAAGTGTCTTGCAGAGAAATCTGATTTTTAAGACTAAGTTATTACAAAGTTACCAGAAAGGATAGAGAGGGGAGCCGAAATTCAGTTTCAGAAATCACCTCCACAGCATGAGTGCTAAGTGATTTAGCATCAGACAATTTGCAACAGACAAGTCTGTGACCTTATAAATTGATCACCCATGTATTTCTTGTTAGATTTTTACTTTCTTCCAGTTCTTCTCACTAAGTTTCTTATAAGCTTTCATGTGGATTAGTCATATCAATCCGAGGATCATAAGGTTGTAAGCTGGCAGAAATCTTAGAAATTATCTAGTCCAACATCCTAAATTTTAAAAGATATGAGCATACAAAATAAGAGATTGGGAGCATTATAAGACTGTAAAATGGACAATTTTGATTACATCAAATTAAAAAAGTTTTACACAAACAAAAACAATGCATCTAAGATTAGAAGGAAAGCAGAAAACTAGGAAGGGGGAATTTTATAGCAAGTTTCTAGAATAAAGGCCTCATTCCTCAAATTCAGAGAGAACTGAGTCAAATTTGTAAGAATATAATTCACTCCCCAATTGATAAATGGTCACAGGATATTAACAGGAACTATTCAGAAAAAGAAATCAAAGCTACCCACAGTCATATGGAAAATGCCCAAAATATGTCCTAAATCACTATTATTGTTGAGTCATTTTAGTCATACCTGACTCTTCTTGACCCCATTTGGGATTTTCTTGGTAAAAAAAAAACTGGAATGGTTTGCCATTTCCTTCTGCAGCTCATTTTACAGATGAGGAAGTGGGGCAAACAGGGTTATGTGACTTGACCATGATCACACAGCTAGTAAGTGCCTGAGACTAGATTTGAACTCAGGTCCTCCTGACCCCAGGGCCAGCACTCTATTCACTGTGCCATCTATAGAAATGGAAATTAAAACAATTTTGAGGACCACTCCAGACCTATCAGATTGGCTAATATGACAGAAAAGTGACAAATGTTGAAGGGGCTATGGAAAGATAGGGACACTAAAGCATTGTTGGAGAGTTGTGAACTGACCCAACCATTCTGGAGAGTAATTTGAAACTATGCCCAAAGCACTATAAAACTGTGCATGGCCCTTTGACCCAGCAATATTACTACAATATCTATACCCAAGATATCAAAGAAAAAGGAGGAGGACTTATATGTAGAAAAATATTTATAGCAGCTTTTTTATGGTGGCAAAGAAATAGAAATTGAGGTGATACCCATCAATTAGAGAATGGCTGAACAAGTGGTCTATGATTGTGATGGCATACTATTGTGCTATAAGAAATGATGAGCAAAATGCTTTTAGAAAAACCTAGGAAGATTTACATAAACTGATGCAAAGTGAAATAAGAACCAGGAAAGCATTGTACACAGTAACAGCAATATTGTACTATGATCAACTGTGAATGACATAGTTCTTCTCAGCAATACAATGATGCAACAGAAATCCAAAGGACTTATAATGAAAAATACTATCCACCTCCAGAGAAAGAAATGATATGCAGATTGAAGTGAGCTTTTTAAAAATTTTATTTATTATTCTGGGGTGGGGGTTTGGTCTGTTTTCTTTTGCTACATGGTTAATAAGGAAATGTTTTGCATGACTGTAAAAATTTTTAACTTCTAAAAAATTTCTTGCTTTCTCAATTAGGGGAGAGAGGAGGGAGGGAGAGAATATGGAACTCAATTTAATGCTTAAAATTTTTATTTACCTGTAATTAATTGAGAAAAAAATAAAATTAAAAAAATTAAATGCACAGCTTTGAAAGAAATTCCAAAGTCCCAGTTCCATTGTGCTACTTAAAAACCTGCACAGCTTGCAGAAAATCTCCAGATTTTTCAACATGATATGGTATCATCCAGAGCAGCCCCATTTACATCTACAAACTTTTGGTTCCATACTCTCCAATATAAGCTCTCTTCTCCATCCAAGTCAGTTTGTTCATTGCCCCTGTAACATGCCATCCTCATTACCAACACCAAATCCCTTTGAATGTTGCTTCCTCCATATACATTCCTTGAAGACTCCTTTCCCTTCCTACCACTTTTAACCCTTTCCATCCTTCAAGGGCCATCTCTAACCCCACCTTCTCAATGAAGTCTTCTGTGATTATATTCATCCACACTGAGTTCCCCATTTTTCTTATATAATATTTATATTATGTTATATATATATATATATATTTTACTGAAATATGTAAGTAATAACAGGATATATTGCTTTCTTGTATGTGTGTGTATGTGTTATTTCTTCTGGCAAGACTGTAAACCCTTGGAGAGGAGGCACTTCATTTTCACTTATCTTATATCTCAGTGCCTAACAGAGTACTATGTACAAACTGGATGCTCAAAAAATATTTGCTGAACCAATGGACGAGAGAGTGGATAGATGGACAAGTGGATAGATGTACAAATGAATGGGTAGATAAATAGATGAATTTTGGCTATCTGGAACTGTTAGCCACCTGTTCATACTCAGTCCTATAGAAATGGTTTGTGTTATCCTTATATATCAATTTAACCTTATTTTTTTCCCAAATAGCCTTTTTCCTTGGCATTAGGAAGACTCCCTATACCTTGACTTAAAATCTTTCCAAATGACAATGAATCAGTTTTAAACTCTGCCTACCTCATATTCTCCATAAGTGATTACCAGTCTTTAGGAAATCCAAACATCAATCTTTTTTGAAAACTTTCATACATTCAGTTATTTGATTTTTTAATCACTGGCACTGAAAGGTACTTATTTGCCTCTTTATTGGCACACATACAATACAATTGCTGATTTTAAACATAGGTGTGTAGTGGTTTAAACATGCACACACATACAACCTATCTCAATCATCATCATTTCTCTTTTCTAGTTAACTATATTTTCTTATAGAAAACTCATCAGTAGAACTTCATAAGTGATGAATATACCTGTAGTTTCATGTTGAAGTATTTTCTTATCTTCTTTCTTTGAGAGACCTTGGTAACAATTAATGGGGTAAAGTTTAAATAATGACTCTCATCATGAACCAAGAGTTTTGCTTTGTTTGGTTTCCCAAAGCACCCTGCCATCACTAATTAATAATAACTCTATGGGCTAAAGCAGGAGCTTTCTCCCATTATTTATATACAGTGAAATCTCAATTACTATAACTAGGATCCAAAACTGATGAAATTTTTTCTGTCACTACATTTTTAGGATAACAAATTTAAGTCATAAGAATAAAAGTCATTATCAAGGATTTCTTTAACAGTAAACTTCTAGGATGTGTTCTATAGTCATTACAAATTTTACCCAATCTTCTACACTTTCCACATCTATAACTGCTGTTCTTGCAAAGAGTAGTTACTTAAAAGTATCTGGTGAATTTATTTGAATACTGTGTTCTTTAATCAAAGCAAAGATTGAGGGCAGAAAAAGTAGGGCCTAGGACACAATGTTTTTAAGTATTATGCTTTATTATTACTTTATACAAATGCACATATTTTTAATGCTTAGGACTCCATAGCCAGTTAGTAGTTTTCTAACAAGTCAAGTCACATGTGAAGGCATCAAGGCTCTGATAGATAATATCATACAGAAGCCATAATTTTTTATTTTTAAAACTTTTTTAGTAAATAGTATTTTATTTTTTTCCAATTACATGTAAAGATAGTTTTCTACATTCATTTTTTATAAGATTTTGAGTTCCAAATTTCTTTCCATCCCTTTCCCAAGAAAGCAAGCCTTCTGATATTGGTTATATATGTGCAATCATGTTAAGCATATTTCTACATTAGTTATGTTTAAAAAAAGAAATAGAACAAAAGGTAAAAGCCATGAAAAAACACCAAAAAAGTGAAAATAGTATGCTTTGATCTGCATTCAAACTCCATAGTTCTTTCTCTGAATGTGGGTAGCATTTTTAGGCATGAGTTTCTTGGAAATGTCTTGAATTATATTGTATTGAATTGTTTTGCTGAGAAAAGCTAAGTCAATCATAGTTGATCATCACACAATGTTGCTGTTACTGTATACAATGTTCTCCTGGTTATGCTCACTGCACTCAGCATCAGTTCACGTAAGTCTTTCCAAGTTTTTTTCTGAAATCTACTTGCTAATAATTTCTTATAGCACAATAGTATTATATTACATTCATATACCATGACTTGTTTAGCCTCTCCTCAACTGATGGACATTCCCTCAATTTCTGATCTTCGCCACCACAAAAAGAACTGTTAAAAATATTTTTGTACATATATGTCCTTTTCCCTTTTTATGATCTCTTTGGGATATAGACCTAGAGTGGTATCACTGGATCAGAGGGTATGCACAGTTTTATAGCCATTTGGGCATAGTTCCAAATTATTCTCCAGAATGTTTAAACTACACTCATTTTCTCTGAACATTTTTACATTGCCTTCCCAAAAAATGAATCAATTAACAATTTCACCAGAAGTGCAATAACATACCAGTTTAATCAAAGCCATGCTAGCGTATAATTTTATTGTCATATCTTTTCCATCTTGATGGAGTTTGGGTGGAATCACAGACTTCCATTTAGCCATTCTCCCATCCATTGAGAAGACTGGCAATAGGATTCAGATCATACAAAACATTTCCATATTAGCCATGTTGCAAAAGAAAAAAAAAAGTGAAAAATATATGGTTCAATTTGCATTCTGGGTCCATCATTTCTCTATCTGAATGTGGATAGCATTGTCTTAGATCATTGTATTGCTCACCTAAATTATTCACAGTTAATCATAATACAAGATTGCTATTGTTGTGTATAATGTTCTCCTGATTTTACTCATTTCACATTGTATCAGTTCATATAAGTATTCCTAGGTTTTTACAGACATATTTTAATGTAAATTTCCCAGTTGAGAGATTGTGAACATTTTAAAATGTGGTGTTTGTTATTTGTACTTTGGTGACAAAATTAGGTGGTGCAGTGGACACTGAAATGGGCTTGGAGTTAGGGAGGCAGGAAGTAAAATCTGGCCTCAGACACCTGCTAGCTGTGTGATCCTAGGCAAATCATTTAACCTCTTCCTTGGTTTCTCTCATTTGTAAAATGGGTATAATAATAGCACCTACTTCCCAGGGTTGTTGAGAGGATAAAACTATATAACACTTATGAACCCTTTTATAAACCTTAAAGTACTATAGAAATGCTAGCTATCATTAATTATTATCATAATATCTATCTTCACATTTTTTTTACTCTTATATGAAGAATGACCCACACTCACAAATGTGTCTTTCTGTTCCTTGTATATTTTATGAGATTTTATTCAGAGTTAACAAAATTCCAGTTTTTCCCAGTATGTTTCCTTCTTACTGGGAATGTATTGCTTTTTTGGTAGAAAAGTTTTTTTAGATTACTTTTTTATAATGAAATCTGAGTTGGTTCTACAATTGAACAAGAGAAAGAAAGAAAGTCAAATTGTCTTTAGGAAATTGTAAAACTTCTTCAAAGCACCTCAACATCTCCTTAAACAAAAGCCAATATGTTTAATACCAATATCCTATCAGTGTTGTTCTATGGTGGCAAGTCTTGGAACACAACAGTGTCTGAAAAAAATTAAAATTGAATTGATTCAGTGGGCAATGGCATGTGAGTAGGCTGGAGTATTAAAATAAATAAGAACTATGCAGACAAACCAGAATGAAATATACCATTAAAGAAATGTACACTTTAAAAAAAAGATAAAATAACCATATGGTGAGAACAAGGAATAACTTGTAAGTTGCCTACATATACCTTCACATTAAACATTGGTCAAGTTGTAAAGAAGAATTATAACCAGTGGAATGAATAAAGATGAAGAAGAAATAAAACAAAACAAAAAAGAGAGAGAACAAGTAGTTTGCTTCAATCTTCATTCAGACTCTGTAAATCTTTCTCTGAATGTGGATTGCCTTTTCTATCATGAGTCCTTTGGAGTTGTCTTATAACCTTGCATTGCTGAGGTGAGCCCAGTTTATCAAAGCCAGTCATCACAGATATGATGTGTCTGTAATTGTGTACAATGTTCTCCTGGTTCTGTTTCCCTCACTCAGCATCAGTTTATATAAGTCTCTCTAGGTTATTATGAAGTCCATCTCCTCCCCATTTTTTAAGGCACAATAGTATTCCATTACATTCATATCCCACAACTCATTTAGCCATTCCTCAATTCATGACATCTCCTTGATTTCCAATTCTTTGCCACCACTAAATAAATAAATAAAGGCCCTATTCCCATTTGCAGGATCTCTTTGGGATACAGCCTCAGAAGTGGTATTTCTAGGTCAAAGGTATGCACATTTTTATAGCCCTTTGTACATAGTTCAAATTGCTCTCCAGAATGTTTGGATCAGTTCACAACTCCACCAATGATACATTAGTGTTCCAATTTTCCCACATCTTCTCCAGCATTTATCATTTTCCTGTTTTGTCATGTTAGCCAATCTGACTGGTGAGATATAGTACCTAAGAGTTTTTTGATTTGCATTCCTCTGATCAATAGTGATTTAGAGCATTTTTCCATATGCTTATAGATATTATGGATATTTTAAATTTCTTCCTCTAAAAATTGCCTGTTCATATCCTTTGATTATTTATCAATTGGGGAATGACTTGTATCCTTAAAAATTTGAATCAGTTCCCTGTATGTTTTAGAAATGACACTTTTATCAGAGAAACTGGCTGTAAAAATGCCTTCCCAATTTTCTACTTCCCTCCTAATCTTGGTTACACTGGTTTTGCTTGTACAAAAACTTTTCAGTTTAATGTAGCCAAAATTATTCACTTTGCATTTGTAATACTCTCCATCTCTTATTTGGTCATAAATTCTTCCCTTCTCCATAAATCTGACAAACAAATTATTCCTTGTTCTACCAGATTGCTTACAATATCAGCCTTTATATCCAGATTGTAAACCCATTTAGACTTTATTTTGGTATATAGTGTCAGATGTTGGTCTATGCCCCATTTTTCCCATACTGCTTTCCAGTTTTCCCAGCAGTTTTTGTCAAATAATGAGTTCTTATCCACCTTTCTATTTCTTAACCTGTACCAAATTGTTTTGATGATTACTGTTTTGTAAAATAGTTTGAAATCTGGTACTGCTAGACTACCTTCCTTCACATTTTTTCATTAATTCCCTTGATATTCTTGAATTTTTGTTATTTCAGATTAATTTTATTATTTTTCTAGGTTTATAAAATAATTTTGGTAGTATGACTGATATGGCACTGACTAAGTAAATTAACTTAGGTAGAATTGTCATTTTTATTATATTGTCTTGGCCTACCTATGAGCAATTGATATGATTATGATTGTTTACATCTGACCTTTTTTAATGTAAAATGTGTTTTATAATAGTGTTCACATAGTTTCTGAGTTTGTCTTGGCAGGTAGACTCCCAAGTATGTTACATTATTTATGGTTATTTTAAGAGAAATTTTTCTTTCTAGATCTTGCTGCTAGACTTTGCTGGTAACTTATAGGAATGCTGATAATTTCTGTGGGTTTATTTTATATCCATCAGCTTTGCTAAAGTTGTTAATTATTTCAACTACTTTTTAGCTACTTCTCTAGAATTCTCTAAGTTTACCATCATATTACCTGCAAAAAAAGTGATTTTTTCCTTCTTTGTCTATTCTAATTCCTTAAATTTATTTTTCTTATAATTACTGTAGCTAAATTTCTAATACAATATTGAATGATAGTAGTAATAATAGACAACCTTACTTTATCACTGACTTTAATGGAAAGGCTTCTAGATTATCTCCATTATGGATAATGCCTGCTGATGATTTTAGATAAATACTATCTATCATTATCTTTCTGGTTTTCTAAATAAGTCATCATATCATCTGCAAAAAGACTCTACCTACTCTCTATCAATGATTATTTTTCTTTATTGCTAGAACTAGTACTTCTAGGATTAATAAACAGTGACTGTGATTGTAGAAAGCCTATTTAAACCCCATAAGAAGTGTTATATTACATTTAATTCTGTTCATGGGTTCAAATAAATGTTTTGTCTTGTGTTGAGAAAAAAAATTCATTTCAATACTCAGCGTTTTTATAATATATAAATGCATTTTATTAGAGGCTTTTTCTGAATTTAATACATAACTACATGGTTTTTATTATTTTTATTGTGATTAATTGTAGTAGTAATGCTTGTATATTGACTCATCTTTACATTCCTGGTATAAATCATACTTAATTATAATGAATATTTTTATACATTGTCTCTCTAGTGGTTTATTTAGTATCTTTGTGTTGATATCAATTAATGATTAGTGCTATTACCTTAGCTGCTGTTTTCTCCAGTTTGACAATCAAAGTCACTGATTTGGGGTCTAAGGCATTCTCACCCTGGTCATGACGGTTCTCATCACATTTGTCATTATATTTGGACTTGAGATAGTCTCTACAAGTTACGGTTAGGCCTCCATTGTCATCAGAATTGAACCCTTGTGAAGGCAAGAGTTGTATAGGTTTTTCAGTAAATTAGGCATCCCAGTCTGGCTTTATCCTGGGATTATCTTTGAGGCTTTATAGTACAGAACTCCATTTCTTCATCAGTATTCTGAAATCACAATTGGGCACAACCTTGATTATATGTCTGAAGTATTTCAAGGTTATTTTCCTTTATGTCGCTGCAGTCATGCTACAAATTGTTGTTTTTGTTCTGCTTATTTCACTCTGCATTAGCTTGTGTCTTTCTAAGTTTCTCTAAATTCTCCATATTCTTTATTTCTTACAATGAAATTCTATTCTATTACATTTATGTGCCATAAATTGGTTAGCCATTCCCCAATTGATAGTCACCCACTTTGTTTCCAGTTCTTTGGTACAATGAAATATGCTACTGCAGATATTTTTGTACCTACACACCCTTTCCTTCTATCTATATCCTCTTTGGGAGGTATGCCTGTCTGGGATATAACTGGATAAAAGAGTTTGAACAATTTAGTGACTCCTAGGGTATAGTTCCAAATTGCTTTCCAATATGATCACACTTATTCGGAATTCTATTAGTAATGCATTAGTGTCCCTATCCTTTAACAGTCCCTCAAACATTTGTCATTTTCATCTTTTTTTCATCCTTGCCAGTCTAGTGGGTATGAGGTGAAACCTTGAAGTTTTTTTTTAGTAAATGTTTCCAACCTTTCATTTTAAGCCTGTGTCTTTCAATCCTGGGTATGTTTCCTGTAGGCAACAGTGTCAGACCTTGTCTTTCTAATCTATTCTGCAATCTGTTTTCTTTTTAATAGGTGAATCTTAATATTCAGTTAAAACTTTTAAATTTGGTTTTTCCCTTATCATGCTCAACTATAATCATTATCTTGTCAGTAAAATGTAAGATACATCTCCTTTAGTAAACAGAATTCCAATTATATATATATGTGTGTGTGTATATATAAACAATACTACTTTCTGTGATAGCTACCCAGAACCCTAGACACATTTGGAACCCTGGTCTTTATAAACATGCACTCTAGCCCTAATTCCAACTTCTAGATTATTATAAATTACCTATGTAGTTCATATGCATGGGTTTATCCCTTCTCCCTCCATCCACTCCCTTTTTTCCTTTTTTTTCACTTTAAAGATTAAATCCAACAAATATTTATTAACATCCTCATGCTCAGCTGTTGGGGGCCAGGAAGTAATGGTATATGGGCTAGTGCCTGCTTGCTTGATGTATGACCTTAAAAGGTAATAAATAGAGCTGTAGAAGATGATTGGCTATATGTACCTATAAGTTGCCCTGATGCGGAAGTTAAGGGCAGTCGCGATGTAGCTGAGCCTGAATAAACAACTCCTGCAAACCTCGGGTGCTCTGTCTGGTAATTCCTCCTAGGAGGCCGGTGACGACCGAAGACTTACTATGGGTAAGTGAGAGGACGGGATATCAATAACCCCCCACACTCAGCAATGTACTCAACCTTGGATATACAAAGAATAAATTTCCTCTCCCCTGATCCTCCTATTCCTTTCTGTTTGTTCAATGTTGATGCCAATAATCAAATAATTCTTCTCTATTGCCTATTTTTTATTATTTTGCTATTGCTACATTATTATGAAGGATATATATATTCTTTGTTTATATATTGGTCTCCTTCTGGTCATTACCAAGTCCAGTTGTGACCTTTTGATGTCAATCAATATAACTTTGTTATTGAGCATTTTTAAATGATACAGACACTTTGCTTCCTTGATGCTCTTCTATAATGATTACAATGGGGGAATCATACCTGTCATTCTGATGCCATTTCTGAGTCAGAGCCCAGACTCATTGAGGTAATTACAGATCTTTCCAAATGGCTGTCATTTTGGAAAATCCCCCTGCCTTGTCTGTCCTTCCACCCTTTGAGACAATAGAAAATCATAACAACTTAAATAGATTTATTTCATCCTAAATAGCATTTTTAACAAATTCTCAACTCTGTTCTGCACCACCACAAATATTAAATTAATGCTATGGATTAAAAGATACTGAAAAGAAGTCATCAGTGGGGGAAAAATAACTAATTAAATTAAAAATAGCCTGAAACAAAGTTAGATCTAACATAAGACACAGCAAGGACAAAAACACCTGAAACAAAATAAAGAACTAATTAATGTTAGTAAATAAGGATTTAGTTTCATGCCACAATGGCCTGACAGTTGTTTAGTTAGGTCTACACAATATCTATGTGGAATCCCTCTATTATTTAGTGAACTGGAGTTTGAAAGTTGATTTTAACTGAAGTCCACCACTGAACCTGACCTAACATGACTTCCAAAGGAATTAACTAAAGGTTTATTCTGCTGATTTCTGTCTCAAAGGTTTTTACCTTTTTATTCCTATAGAAACACTTACAATTATTATGGAAAATCAAATATATTAATGGGCATACATGTAAAAAATTCTGCACTTACATATACATGCAATTCACTAAAATACTGTTTTGTTTTTAGTTGAACAAAGAATTCTGGAAAGACATCCAATTTATCTTGATTTTCAATAAATCACGATCGATTTTTTTCTATATTTTATCATGATGGGTAAATCATCCTGTATGATCTGAGTAAAAATTTCATGATATATTAATATTTTTCATCTTAGTTGATTATACAAAGTTATTTCCTTTAAGAATGAAATTGTAATGGTTCATGACAATATTAGTGGAATCTCACATTCTTCTCTGAAAACATCTGATGAATTCTTTCGGTCCATACTCTGTCCCTTGATCTTACTTCTTTGGGGAAGTTTTCTTGAGCAATTTCATGGAGAAGAAATGGTGGTCAGATTCTTTCTTCACACTTTATTCCAGGTAATCAAGGATTTTTAAATGTTTTCTCTGAGCAACATCCATTTTTGTCATCATCATCATCATCATCACTAACATTTATATGATGTTTGTTCTGTGCTGGATACTGTGCTAAATGATTTACACTTATAATCTTAGTTAATCCTGACAAGAACCTTGCCAGACAGGAGCAGCTATCATCCCATGAGGGAACTGAATAAATTGCCAAAGGCCAAACAACTAGTAAATATCTGAGATCAGAATAGAAATCAGGTCTTTCTGACTCCCAGCTCCCCCTGAGCCACCTATATACCATCTCTATCATCTCTGCTTATAAAGTTTTTAAGACCTTTTAGTTAAGTTGTCTTTTCTTGTATTCTTGTTTTTCTTCATGTTCTACCACTTCTATAGATCTTTTTTCCAAACTTAGAATGTTATTTCTCACTGATTCATGGCTTCAATCAAATTTCTAAAACTTCCTCCAAAATTTTTAATTCTTTATCAATTTCTCCTGTCCTATTTTTGCTAATAAATGATCTCTTACTAAAGACACCAAATTTTTCTTTCAGTTCAGTCATTTTTAATCATATCTCACTCTTCATGGTCATATTTGGAGTTTTCTTGGCAAAGCTACTGGAGTGGTTTGTCATTTCCTTCCCCCGCTCATTTTACGGATGAGGAAACTGAGGCAAAGAGGGATAAGTGACATGTCCAGGGTCACATAGCTAATTAATATCTGAGATCAGATATGAACCAGGAAGATGAATCTTCCTGAATTTAGGCCCAGCCTTCTATCCTCTGCACAGACTAACTGCCCTGAATCTTTCTTTTTCAACACCAATTAGTTCTTCATTTCATTTAAAGCGTTTTTACTTAATTTGCTGTGTCTTATGCTAGATCTAACTTTGTTTGAGGCTATTTTTAACTTAATTAGCTTCCCCCCCCCATGATGACTTCTTTTTAGTATCTTTTAATCCATATTTGTTTTATATAATTGTTTTCTTCTACTCGATAATTTCATTGCATTTTCTTTTTCTTTATGACAAAAAGCCAATTCTTTTTTAAAGTCTTTGATTGCTCCACTTACTCTCTCTCCTTCATTTTAAAGAAAAAAAATATCTAGAGTCACTTTAATCTATTCAAAGATCAGGGAGAGAAACATAATTGAAGAACTAGACCCTTGACCTTTTACTCTGACCATGACTTTTTAGACACAGTATTAGGACAGCGTTACAACAAAAAGTTTCCTCATTAACCCAGGGTTAACCAGAAAATTAATTTCAGCAGAGCAATACTGCTTGAACTTTCCAATTAATCAATATTTTGCTCTAGCAGGGGCAGGTAGGTGGCACAGTGAAGAGAGAAACCAACCCTGGAGATACAATGATCTGAGTTCAAATCACACCTGAGGCACTTGACACTTACTAGCTGTGTGCCCTGGGCACATCACTTAACCCCAACTTTCTCAAAAAAACAGTAACAAAAAGATGTTGCTCTAGCCAAAAAACTGAGACCAAGAAAAGATGCAGTACCCTAAGTATTAGAATCACTGGTGGAACTAAAATTGACACCCCATAATTTTGCAGATGAAGGAAATGAACAAATTTAGTTGTTAGAGGGAATACTGCTAAAGATCACTAGCTCCACCCACCCCTTTTCAGTCTTGATCCAAATGTGATATACATGGGGGCGGCCAGGTAGCACAGCGAGTAAGAGCACTGGCTCCAGTGTCAGAACGAACTGGAGATCGAATCCTGGCTCAGACACTTAAGCACCCACCCAGAAACACCTGGCCGTGTAACCTTGAGCAAGTTACTTAACCCCAATTGCTTAGGGGCGGACAGGTGGCTCAGCGAGTAAGAGCACCGGCTCCAGTGTTGGGACGACCTGGAGATTGAATCCCAGGCTCAGACACTCAGCACCACACCCAGAAATAACTGGCCGTGTAACCTTGAGCAAGTTACTTAACCCCGATTGCTTAAAAAAAAAAAATGTGATATACATGGACCTAGGTTAAACTAGGGATTTGCTCAGCATAACTGACTTGTAAAGACTCACATTGATAATCACATGTTTAATAGAAGTTAAAAGATGTTTTATAACTACCACTTAATGAAAAGTTTAGGTCGAGATAGTAACAATGTGAGGAAAGTACAATTGAAATACATAATTAAACATCTAAAGTTCCTTTAGTTAGCTAGCAAGGTAAGGCTGGCTTGGGTCTGGAATAACAAAAGAGTTGAAATAGACCTTAGGGTGGTCAACTAAAGAGCTAAGATCCCAGAAGCTGATGCCGCAGTTCAGTGAACAGTGGTGGACAGGAGCATAAAGTAGTTCAGTGAAAACAGCAGCTGAGAGCATGGTAGGATAGATACTAGATGAGCTGAAGCTCACAGACTGGACCAAAATAATTCCCTGCCCAAGTATCACTTAATGGCTATCTTTTGGACCCTCCTGGCTCAGGGTGAATGTCAATATTAAGTTTCTCTTTTGGCCAGTAACCCTGAGAGTCTTCCCCTCCCACTTTGATTTTTTTTTCTTTCTTTTTTGCTAATTATCTAGGCCATCCCTTGAACTCACTTATTAAAGAGGCCTATTCACTGAATGGGCATTACCTCACTCTAAGTGAGTACCTGAAAAGACTTTGCCTAAAAGGGTCAGGGTCTCCCATTGCATCCTGGACCATCTCTAGTCATCCTAATGAAGATCTGGCCACTGGACACAGATGGCTCTGGAGGAGAAAGTGAGACTGGTGACCTTGCACAGTCCTCTCTCACTCAAATCAAAGTCAACTGCCAATCATGTCACCCTCTCCTTGATGCTATGGTCCTCTTTGAAAATGAAGAAAAACACAACTCAGCAAAAACTAGACCAGAAGAAGATCTGGATCAGTAGAAAAAGCAATCCAGGGTATGGAGCCAAGAGGGCTCCATAGAAGCAGGAAAACTCCGTATGCTCCCTCCATAACTGCCTCAAAGACCTATGAAAAATGACTCTAAACAAACTTTAGAGCTACAGAACCCACAAAGTGACAGAGAGAAACAAACCTTCCACTGAAGGCAGCACGGCAGGCAGACAGGAAGGGTCCATTGCAGCATGCTGGGAGCAGAACCCAAGCTCATGTGAGCCTGCAGTTTTAGCCTCAGGGAGGCCTGACCACCAGTGGCTGGAGCAGACAGTGGATCACCAGCTGCTGTGGCAGTTTCCAGAATTATAAACCCATAAACGCCAAAGACAAAATGAGAGGTCAGTGTAGACTTTGTGGGAACAAGGGATCCGGAAGTGCAGTCCAACCTCTGTCCCCCCGAGGGAGAAGTGGCTGAGTTGCAGCTGCTGTGCCTCCACTGCCATGTGGCTGCTTCAGAGTTCCTGGCCTACAGATTGTAGTGGGACCAAGTAACCAGTATGAGAGGTAATCGCTCTTGCTTTAATCTGATTGGATCTGGATTTCTGTCTAGGATGGAAGTTCTGGGGTGTGTGATCAGGGGACAGAGCCAGTGGAAGCTTCAGGGAGGGCACCCAACTAATAGCTAAAGCAGCTGCAAAAACCGCAACAATTTGGGACAAAGCTCTCCTCTCTGGAAGCAGAGTTCTACTGTGGCAAAAAGTTAGAAAGTCAAGGAATTGAGTGGCAATATGAGCCAGAAAGGAAGCAAAGAAAGCACAGTAGTCAAACCTTAGATTCCTTTTTTGAGGGCAAAAAGGATCAAAGCATGAAACAGGAGGAAGACAACAAAGTCAAAACTCCTGTACCAAAGCTTCCAAGACAAATATGAACTGATTACAGGCTACAGAGGAGCTTAAGAAGGATTTTGAAAACTAAATAAGAAAAGTGGAGAAAAATTGGGAAGAAAAGTGAGAATGATGCAAGAAAATCATGAAAAGACAGTTGACAACCTGACTGAAGAAAATAACACCTTAAAAAATACACTAGCTCAAATGGAAAAAGAGGCCCAAAAAGCCAATGAGGAGAAGAATGCCTTTAAAAAGCCAAATTTGTCGGATGTAAAAAGAATCTCAAAAGCTCACTAAAGAGAATAATTCCTTCATAATTAGATTGGAGCAAATGGAAGCTAGTGACTTTATGAGAAATCAAGATGCTATTAAACAGATCCAAACAAATGAAAAAATAGAAAGCAATGTGAAATATCTCATTGGAAAAACCACTGACCTGGAAAATACATTCAGAATAGATAATTATTGTACTTTCTGAAAGTCATGATCAAAAAAAGAACCTAGAAATCATCTTTCAAGAAATTCTCAAAGAAAATTGCAAAATAGAGGTTGAAAGAATTCACTGATCACCTCTTGAAAAAGATCCCCAAAAGAAAACTCCTAGGAATATTATAGCCAGATTCTGGAGTTCCCAGATCAAGGAGAAAATATTACAAGCAGCCAAGTACAGGTATACTTAGACAGAAGGCACAGGACCAATTGAATAGGAAGGGATGATACTTAAAAGGTGAAATTGAAAAGTAAGAGAGGAATATAATGAGAGGAGATGGGGAGAGACAGAATAGGGTAAATTATCTCATATAGAAGAGGCAAAGAAAAAAAAACTGTTACAAAGGAGGGGAAGAACAGGAAGGCAAAAGGGAATGAGTCAACCTTACTCTCATTGAATCTGGCTTAGGAAGGGGAGGATATATTCACTAAATAGGGTATCTCCCCCTACAGGAGAGTAGGGAGGAAGGGAATGAGAGGGGGGATGATGGAAGGGAGGACAGGCTGGGGGAGGGGAAGTTGGAAGCACACACTTTTGAAGAGTGACAGAGTCAAAGTAGAGAATTGTACAAGTCTGGGGTGGGATAGGATGGAGGGAAATATAGTCAGTCTTTCACAATATATCCACTATGGAAATGTTTTGCATAGTTACACATGTACAACCTATATTGAATTGCTTCTCTTGCCAGTAAAGGTGGGTGATGAGGGAAGAAGGGAAAGAATCTGGAATTCAAAGTTTTAAAATAAAATGTTTAAAAATATTATTTTTTTACATGCAACTGTGAAATAAGATATACAGGCACTGGGGTGTAGAGATCCATCTTGCCCTACTGGAAAGTTGGAGGGGGTATGGGTGAAGATATAGGAGAAAGCAGATTGGAAGAGGGGGTATACAGTGGGATTGCTGTTTGGGGGTGGTGGGTAAG
Source organism: Petaurus breviceps papuanus (assembly GCF_028583685.1). NCBI lineage: Eukaryota > Metazoa > Chordata > Mammalia > Diprotodontia > Petauridae > Petaurus > Petaurus breviceps. The sequence continues at coordinate 12,725,075 of NW_027185903.1, forward strand.
GGAAATACAGAGAGAAAATTTGTGACTCAAAATCTTGTGGAAATGAAATATGTAAACAAAAAATAAATATAACATTTAATTTAAATTTAAAAATAAAAAGGTAAAAAAGAAAATAAAAGAAAAATAAAAATCAATCCAAAGCTGTTCTTAAACATCAAGAGTTCTATGGGGAAGCAAGCAGTAGTGAAAGAAGCAAAGAAGGGCTCCATCAATGATTTCAGAATAGAAGCGTGCATTGCCCCAGCTCTATGTGTTCCCCAACTGTGTGTATTTCTTGGCCATATATGTTCCTGGTAGATTCCCCCTCTCCCACTGGTTATTTCTTAACCTGTGTACCCAAATACATTTATGGGAGTACATTCCCTCATCATTTATTTTGTGATGCTGTTTAACTTTGGACTAATGTTGTCTGGCAAAAGAAACATAGATCAGGCTCAGGAGCTACAGAGATTAATGAATGCTGACCTACAATATACTTAAAACCTGGAGTCACTTTTAGGACATCCAAATTTGAGTTTACTTACTTTTTTCTCCATAGAAATAATATGGGTAGCTATTTTTTTTTTCTTTCAGGTATTTGGGAAATGGAATGTAGTACAAAAAGAGAAAAGATAAGCTTATGTTTTCATCTCTGACTACATTTACATGCCTGTATGTATGGGTGTGAGTTATGATTTTTAAATATATTATTGTAAAATTGAAGAAAATACCTGGGAAAAAAGCCAAGTAGAACTAGGGAAGACTATTATTAGCCTATCCCTAAAGAAGTAGAATGTTCTTAGGAGAAGTCTTACCATGACTAATCTGTGTTTTTACTCCCCAGGGAGCAGTGACTAATCAAAGAATTAGGAATCCAGAACCTTTCCCCAATTCCTTCATTATTAGCCTGTCCTATTAGGTGATCTTTCCTAGCTGGAAATTCAAGATTTTGGATTCTAATATCATAGCTTTGAATGTTCCAGAGGTTGCTGTTTCTGCCCTCTTGATTATAGTATGGCTGACTTATCTTAAAGGATAACCATAACAATAAGTAGGCAAAGTGACCGTGGAGCCCTTGGGCAGCATTTATTGTTCATGTCAACATTAGTTAGGGTGTTTTGTATTTTGTCAACAATATTTTCTTTCTGTAGTACAGACTATTCATTATTTTTATTTGTTCCCTGGTTATAGGACCATAATCAATTCAAATCAAAGTCAGAAACATCTCAGAATCATTTTTCTTAGGGCATCTGCCAATTTGCTATCATCTTCAGTACTCTCTGTTTAAATAGATAGCATTAGTTTCACTCTTTTTAAACCCTATGTGACCAAATTTCATTTTGTAATATCATGGAATCATGGATTTAGGGTGGGAAGAGACATCAGAGGTCATCTAGTATAACTCCCTCATTTTAGAGATGAGGAAATTCAATCCCAGAGAGGAAGAGTTGCCCAGGGTCACATAGACTGTAAGGAAAAGAGCCAATATTCAAACTTATGTCCTCTGGTATGAAATCTGGTCCTCTAACTTTGTTCTATCTCTTTCAGTAGAAACTCTTAGACATTTTCTCCTCTTTCCTATATTCACATATATTCATAATTTATAATATATAATATAATATATATCATAATATATTAGACATTCCTAATTCAGCAGGGTTCTGGCTCATGTGTCAATTGACAGGGATGGTGTCTCATATAGAAAAATTGAAGAACTGTAATGGCAATGTAAATGGGAAGATCTTTCCCATCCATTAATAAGCCCATGTGATTTGCTCGAGTCACATGGAAGCCTGAGTCACATAAGCCTGTGGTGGGAGGAACTTGCTGAATGGGTGGAGCAGAACCTAGAGGAAGTTGGTCAGAGCAATGAGAGCTGAAGGAGGAGGGGAAACAAGCAATGCACTGTGAGTGTTTATTTGTGGGAAGGCCTTTGCAGGGGGAAGGCATGGGGATGCTGGTGCCCTCTGCATTGCTATTGTGTATAGATTACTTTGTTGTTATGATGTATTTGGTTTTCTGGTGTTGGAATTCAGTTTTCTGGTGTTTAAATAAATGTTTTGGTTCTGTTTTCCATGTGGAGAGTCTGTTATATTTTGTAATTCAGAATTATGCCAGCATATTCATAGCCACTGTGAGCACTGTGAATGTGGTGTTGGCACTACAGGAACCTATATTTGGGGGAGGTGTGATAAAGTGAAATGGAAGTGACTTGAGGAGAATGTAAAAAAAGCATGCATAAATGTTTGGTAGGCAGCCAGTGCAACATAAATATAGGCAAATAGGTGGCACAGTAGATAGAGCTCTGAACCTGGAATCAGGGAGACTTATCTTTCTGAGTTCAAATCTGACCACACACACTTATTATCTGTGTGACCCTGAGCAAGTCACTTACCCCTGTTGTCCTTAGTTCCTCATCTGTAAAATGAACTGCGAGGGCAATGGCAAAAAAACTCCAGTATCTCTGCCAAGAAGACTCCAAACGGTGTCATGGAGAGTTGGACACAACTGAAACAATTAAAGAGGAGCAAGGCACAGTTTTCAGGAATGACCTTCAGGACCTAGGCCAGTAGTAGCTGACATGAGAATTCACCTAGCAGTTGAGATGCACCTGGTCATAAGATTGGTGGGATCAATGTTACATAAGAATGGAGCAAAGAGTGGATACCAAAGTTTGTTTGGTTTTTCCCCTGGGGGAGAGGGGTGATATTTGTACTTCTATTCTTGCTGTATATTTGAAGTGAATGTTCCATTGTCAAAGCTAGCTGATGTTAAGCTATTAATCACTGGCATGTAATATTGGGGAAACATAGCCTGTTTCCACTGGAAACCCAGTTTGCCTCAGTTTCTTCATATGTAAAATGCGAAGGAGAAGGAAATGGTGAACCACTCCAGTATCTGCCAAAAAAAACCCCAAACGGGGTCATGGAGAATCAGATACGATTGAGATGATTCAAGAACAGCAAAAAAATAAAAATAAGAAAATGTGCATTCTCTTCTGAGAGAACTAGAGAAAAAACATAGGAATTTCTTTATCTTGATAAAGCAGTGACCAAATGTTAGATGTATTTTATAAGGAGTATTTCATGATCCTCATCATCTGCTTTACAGTTAGAAGGGGCTCAATCTTATTTGACCCCTCATTTTACCTATGAGGACATTGAGATCGAAAAAGGCTGCCATTTGCTTCTCACCACACAGCTAGTAAGGGGCAGAGCAACATTCGAACTTGGATCCTCTCACTATGTAGAACCAGTGCTTTTCCTACTCCATTATACCATAGTGAAAAGAGACCTAAATCCATAGCTGCCAGACAGAGGTGGGCACGTGCCCCAGCCCTAACTGTTATTAGCTACAAGATCTTGAGCAAAGGACTTAATTTCTCCAATCTTTAGTTTCTTGATCTAAAGCCAAACAGCAATAAGAATATCTACCTAAGAAATTCTTGAAAATTGTCTACCATCCACAATGATGAAATGAAGGAAGCCTTTATTAAGTGTTTCCTATGTCCCAGGCACTGCACTGAGCATGTTGCAAATAGTAACTTATTTCATCCGTAAGGCAAACCTGAGAGGTAGGTGCTAATTATATCTTCATTTTTACAGATGAGGAAACTGAAGCAAACAAAGGTGAAGTGACTTGCCTAGGGTCACACATCTAGTAAGCGTCCGAGACCAGATTTGAACTCAGGTCTTCCTGACTTCAGGGTCAGCACTCTACCCCATGAGCCACCTGTCTTCCTGTGTAAAATCACAGGTATTTTGAAGTGCTAAGGAATGATCAATAGGATGCATATCCTTCTTCTGTCCAAATAACAGATGCCAGCACGTGAGTATGTGTGTGAGTGCTTTCTATAGAACAATAAAAAAGTCTTAAATTTGCTTTAGAGTTCTGAGAAAGGCATACTTTGTTCTTTTCCCTCTGAGAAATATTACAAATTATTGTGTTCCATGAATAGAATAATTACTTCCAAAATAACAGAACTCTGATCTGTAACTGGTGGTGTGTTTTGCATTGAAAACTATGGGCAAAGCCATCATTAAAGTCATTGTTTCCCCCATCATCAAAAGCAAACATATCAGTGTGCCTTTGGAATGTGTGAGGAACCAAACATTTCCCCCTTCGCTCTCTTGGAGGAGGTTACGCCCTAGTGAAAGGGGCTGGCATCTCCCATTCCCCCTCTCCCTCTATGGCAATTCCAGCAGAATGACAATCATGATAATGACAGCTTACATTTATACAACACTTTGTAGCTGTGTAGTGTGTGCGTGTGTGTGTGTGTGTGGCAGCAGGGCATATTGTAGGGACGTTAAGTTCAAATAGAAACTAGGGTTGCCAATCTATACATAAGGATATCTGGGGACTACATATTAACTTAGTTTTAAAATGTACTGTTATCTAGGTTTTATTACATTTAAAATTTTTTTTTGTTAAATATTGCCCAATTATATTTTAATCTCACTCTGTAGGTCCTCAGAAGAGCTGCCTACTGGCTTGTTGAAGCCCTCAGGCTGTATGTTCAATACCTCTGCAATGCAGGGGAGTGCAGTAGTTTCAGAGTCAGGAAAACCTGGATCCAGGCTCTACCTTGGCCACACACTGACTGTGTGACCCTGGGCAAGTCATTTGACCTCTCATTGTTATACGCAGTTCTCCAAAGTTATAAATTATAAAGTAGTTCCATATATATATATATATACACATACATATATATACATATATATGTGTGTGTGTTGAGTGAACTTCCTTAAAAGGAGTTTTCTACACACAAAGAGAGAAAGGAGAGACAAATAGACAGAAACAGGAGACC
>NW_027185903.1:12729873-12733324 GCF_028583685.1 Petaurus breviceps papuanus
GGAGGAAGAGATTTTGGAGGGAGGAAAAGGCAGAGAGGAGGAAGAGGAGGAGGAGAAGATGATGATGATGAAGTAGAAGGAGGAGGAGAAGGAGGAAGATGATGATGGTGGTGATGATGTTGTTATAGTCAGATACAGATATACACACATACATATGCACATAAAATCCATTTGTTCCTTATACCAATAGGGTTGAAGTATTTTTATAGTCAGCACAATTATGAAACAACTGCCTTCAGAGAGGTTAAGTGATTTGCTTTAGGTCACACAGTTTGTCCATGGCAGAAAGGGAACTTGAACCCAGGTCATCTGACTCCAAGTGCTCTGTCCACTGCACTACACACTGTCTGAGACCAGCAGGTATCTGGGAGTTAGTTCCAATAAACAACTCAATTAACCTCTGTTTGTTCACTTTTAAATGCTCCCTTTGAACCGATTCAAATTGAGTCTTTTTTTCCTCAGATGAGTCTCCCAAGAGGAAAACCCACCTCTGTTCATCTTAACTGAAAAGGAATTTAATAATCTGTGCATGACTCACTTCTGCTCCTACACCTGCTATTAACCACATTGTGTTTTCAAGCGATATATGGTAACAATGAATGACCACATTTTCAGAATAAAAAAATTGGAATACATGATCTGAAAAAAGTTTTTCTAGTTAATTTGCCCAAATCAGTGTTAACACAAAAAAATAAGAGACAGAAAGAGGGTGTGGATGACCCAGAACACAAGTACCACTGTGCTTAAGAGATCAGTTGGATACTTCTACCCATTCTGGATCCATGAACCAAACATTTAAGCTCAGCAAATATTGATGACTAGTGTGCTGTGTAAATTTAAATTGCTGGAGATACAGTTTTTTCCAGAGAAAGTCATATTTGGAGAATGGAAGATTAAAGACCAGAGGAGACTCATTGGGGTAGCACAGTCACTGGGACATAGGATTTTTGAGTTTTTTCTACTTTGTCTCTGCATCTCTGTGTCTAGTCAGTCGCACTGCTTTGGGAGAAGTAATAAGAAGAGAGCACCTTTTCAGTGGCTCTCTTCTTTGGAAGAAATGGTGTGCATCTACCTCCCGTTACCTGTAAAATAAGTGTTCTGGCTTGTTGTGAGGCTCAAAGGGGATAATACCTATAACTACATTGGTATACCACTCCAGTCTCATGATTCCCAGTGTTGGCACAATTGAGTCTTCAGGTATTTTGTTGCTGATTCAGCCTAGAGTTGTCTGGCTGTGGTTTTGGGGTCTCTTCCTTGCCTCTATGAGTTGTGCCCCATTAGAGGTATAAGACATAGCAAATGGGGCCATTGAGGTCTTTTATGTTAGTTCATGGAGCTTAGGATTCCTTGCTGCCCATCACCCACCACCATGACAGCCACACTGCATGTAAACCACTTGTATGCCTACAACACACAACTCCACAGACATATATGATGCAGACTCCTCTACTCCCACTTTTAAAAGTGATTGTGATGCTTTTTCTATCTGTGATTTTCCCTGTTTTGTGGTACTCAGGTGGCTGTCTCTTATGTACCATAAACTTGTACTGCAATGCAGTCTACTTTGGTTCATTCAGCTACTTCCTGAAATGTTGGAATTTCCAGGACATTTCAACAGTTTATAAGGATGATGGGAAAATAATACCTGAACAAAGGACTGACCCAGAAAATCCAGGACGTGAGACCATAATGAGCATGGCCTCATGTAAGTCATTTCATGGGATGCAGACAGAGAAAGGTCAGAGCTCTAAAGATTTCTCTGTATCTTTGCACTATTGTCTAGACCAAGAATTCTTAGTCTTTCTGTGCTCCATAAACCCCTCAGGAAATCTGTTAAACCCTCTAAAATAAAATATAAAGGATTATAAAGGAAGTCAATATATTGAAATGTGTTATCCAAAAAGAAATTAAGTTGAAAACCCCAGGTCCAGTTCCTGATAAATTACATTGATTGTATTCGATCTGCAGTGTTCTTCCTAGTCCTGCTTGTTCATCTCTAACTGAGACAGGCCCATACTGCTGCAGGAAAGCTCCCCAGTTTGAAGAAAGGAGGGACAAGTAGTGTTGCATCTCAAGTAGCCTGGCTCACACAGGGGTTAGAATTATAGTGTAAGTATCTGGAAAGGTCAAAGGTCCGAGATGGTGCCTGGAGCCAAACTGCAAAGTCTCGATACAGCCCTAATAAGAAGCAAAGTCTGTGATTCCAGGGTGTCAAATTTGGAAAAAATAAAAGAGTGATGTCAATTTGCCGCATTCAGCTGGTCTTTGGGCATGTGGGGGAAAAAAGAGGATATTTAGAAGCCAGAAAGGTGATGTTGGGGCCAGCCGTATATAGCCATGTGATCAGCACTGTCCTCTGCTTTCTTCCAAAGTCCCAGCAGCCATGGCAACAGCTGCCTGTCAACCTCCTGGAGCCCTGGAAATGTAGATTCATTTTCAGTGGCGACTGTATCATTGAGTACCCAAAAGAGGAATTGTAGGGTGCTCCCTCTTGCTCTCTCTCCCCGCCTCCCCTCCCTCCCCCACCTCTCTCTCTCTCTGTGTCTCTGTTTGGCACTGTCTCTCTCTTTCACACACACACACACACACAGTATGCTCCCTCCCAGTGTATATAGTCAGTAGTATAAAGGAAAAGCATTAGCCTGAAACAGGATTGGTAGGAGTGGTTCTGTGCTTTGGGGGAGATAGGGATCAGAGCAACTCAGGGTCCAAGAGGACACTAAATCCAAGCAGGGATATGCTGGCAAATGTTGAAAGAAAGAAAGAAAGAAAGAGAGAAAGAAAGAAAGAGAGAGAGAGAGAAAGAAAGAAAGAAAGAAAGAAAGAAAGAAAGAAAGAAAGAAAGAAAGAAAGAAAGAAAGAAAGAAAGAAAGAAAGAAAGAAAGAAAGAAAGAAAGAAAGAAAGAAAGAAAGAAGGAAGGAAGGAAGGAAGGAAAGAAAGAAAGAAAGAAAGAAAGAAAGAAAGAAAGAAAGAGAGAGAGAAAGAGAGGAAGGAAGGAAGGAAGGAAGGAAAGAAGGAAGGAAGGAAGGAAGGAAGGAAGGAAGGAAGGAAGGAAGGAAGGAAGGAAGGAAGGAAAGGGGAGGGGAGAGAAGGGAGGAGGGGAGGGAAGGGGAGAAAACCCTGCTGGACATACTTTTGGGTTTAATCTGCACTATTAATATTTCCTCTTTGACTTTCTTAAGTCTGTATAATCAACAAAGCATTAAATCAAGTCTTGATTTTTAGCCTTTGCTAATTTTATATGTGTAAATGCTTAAACTGAAATTTTAACACTTACCTCTTGATACAAACTGGCTCCAATCTAGCACATCCTTGAATCCAAGGCCAGGACTATCCAAAGTCACACATAATGATATTTAGTAGCAGTGGGAGGAGGAGGAGGAGGAGGAGGAGGAGGAGAAAAAAAGAAGGAAGGAAGGAAGGAAAAAAGAAGAAAGGAAGAAAGAAAGG
>NW_027185903.1:12733424-12748279 GCF_028583685.1 Petaurus breviceps papuanus
TTCTAGGGTTATATCCCAAAGAGATCATAGAAGTGGGAGGAAGACTCATATGTACAAAAATATTTATAGCAACTCTTTTTGTGGTGGCAAAGAATTGGAAATTAAGGGGGTGCCCATCAATTGGGGAATGGCTGAACAAGTTGTGGTATATGCATGTAATCCAATACTATTGTGCTATAAGAAACGAGGAGCAGATGGACTTCATATTTACCTGGAGAGACTTATACAAACTGATGCTGACTGAGAAGAGTAGAGCCAGGAGAAATTTGTACACAATTACAGACACAACGTATGTGTGAAGACCAACTTTGAGAGACTGGACTCTTCTCAGCAATGCAGTGATATGAGTCAATCCCAAAAGACTCATGATGGAGAGAAATGTCTACATCCAGAGAAAGAACTAGAAAGAACTGAGAATGAATCCAGATTGAAGCAAACTACCTGATCTTTTTCTTTTTCTTGTTTGGTTTTGCTTCCTCTTTACCATTTTTCATTCCATCTGATACAATCCGTCTTTATAAACTGACTAATGTCTAATGTAATGCCATCATGGGGAGGGAGGGAGAGAAAATTTTAAACTCAAGGAATCGTGGAATTGAATCTTGTAAACTAAAAGTAAACAAACAAATTAATAAAGACAAAAAAAGGAAAAAAACATAAGCACAACCACAAAAAAAAGAATGGCATTAATCATGGTTAATTAAATTAAATAAGTAAAATATATGGTCTATCCAAATTCAATGATAATAATAACATTGATCTAGCTTTTAAAGGTTTACAAAGCACTTTTCTATCATTACCTTATTTGGTGATAACAGACCAAGGCAGCAGGAGCTCTCATTTTGTAATCCCCATTTCACAGATGAGGAAACTGACGCTGACAGAGATGAAGTTGTTGTCTGTCCTATGCTCTCCAAGAGGACTATGAAATAAGGAAGGTGATGCAATGACTTGCAGGTGGATTGGATTTAAGTGAGGCAGGGCTGTGCAAAATCATCAGCCTCACTGTCCCCTAGAGAGGCCAGATATGGATCAGGACAGCTAGAGATGGCCCTGATGCAGTGGGAGATCTTGGTCTTTTTAAGCTAAGGTCTTTAATAGCTCTCAGTTTGACTGAGGCAACATCCATTCAGTGATTGAGGCTAGGTGAGAAAGGAGTCAAAGAATGGCTTCTTTTACCTAGAAAAAAAATCATTCTGGGAGGGAAAAACCATCAGGGCTTCTGGCCAAAACAGAAAAAAAAATTCTATTTACATTAACTCTGAGTCAATCATTCCGGCTCTCAGAGGTTAAATAATTTTTCCAGGGTCATATAACTTGCAAGTGCCTAGGGCAAAATTTAAACTCAGGCCTTTCTGACTCCAAGTCCAAAGCTTTATTCTCTAGACCAGCGGTGTCAAACTCAAATAGAAATGGGGGCCATTGAACTGTATTAAGGATCTTGGGGCAGCATATTGACTTAGAAAAATCACAAATTAACATTATCTATACTCTATTGTAACTTTATTTATTTCATTAGCCCTTGTAGGTTCTATTGGGACAGAAAAGATTTTATACAAATCTGGTATTGGACTAGTCATATAGAGCAGCTAGATGGCCAGGTCTAGAATCAAGAAGACCTGAGTTCAAATCTGGTCTCATGTACTTCCTAACTGTGTGACCATGGACAAGTCACTTAACTATGCTTGCTTCAGTTTCTTCATCCGTAAAATGAGTTTTAGAGAAGGAAATGGCAGATTACTCCAATATTTCTGCTTAGAAAACCCCAAATGGGATCGCAAAGTGTTGGACATGATTGAAAAACCTGAGTTATAACAATTAGACTGGTCATGTGTCTGCTGTTCCAGGGCCCCATAAATTCAAAGAGACTCCTATCCATCAAGATGGCCAGCACGAGAGGAACTCTTTTTCCTTTTTAAGTAAACAATGATGCAGTGGACTGAGTGTTGGATTTTAATTCAAGAATACCTAATTCAAATCCTGCTTCAGACATGTACTAGTCATATGACTTCAAGCAAATCGCTTAACTTCTGTCTGCTTCAGTTTTTCTCTTCTGTAAAAAAGGGAAGGATAATAGAACCTGCCTCACAGAGTTACTGTGAGGCTCAAAAAAGATAACATATGTTAAGTGTTCTACAAACATGAAAATACTATGTAAATGCTATTTGTTTCAGCAGCAGCTCCTGAAGACTGTCTTTTAAGGTGTGGAGAGGCTATGGTCAGAGCCAGCAGATGAAATTGTAGATCATTGAAGCAAGCATGAATATCCAGTGAAAGATGGGCGAAGAATCACATTATGATTGCTCTGGGGGAAGGCAGGGCCAGAGTTAAGCATTGCCTTGTATTTACTTCACATACATTTTGTATATGCTTACGTGGCTGGAGAAAGACAAAATGACTGAGGAAACAAACAATCAAACTTCCCATCATGCTGGTTTATTAAGCAGCGCTTGCCAATTGCTCAGCAAACTGGGAACAGGCCCCTCAACTTCAAAACTGGACCCTGAATGTAGAGGGAGGCAGATTTTTATGCATTAAAAACAACCAAATAAGACCAATTAATTGAATAAATCAGTTTTCAATCTGAATTTTGTTGAAAATAAAAGATGGAGAAAAAGTTGTATAAAACTAGTTGTTAGTTTATCAGTTCTGCTAACCCTATCTTATAATGTTTATTTCATGTGAATTGGATTTTTTATGTTATAATATCTGATGATTTAAAGCTGTTATACTTGGAATACAAACAGGTAGTAATAATACTGCTGAGACTTATTGTGATAGCTGATTGTTCATTTAACTTTTTGGCTATTCTGGAAATATACAGTGATTTAAAGTTATAGTTTAGACATGACTAATGATGAAATGAATGATTCCCTGCACAGTGAATTGTAAAAGCATTTTGTAGAATTCTTATTGAGCAAATGAGAAACCTTGGGGGGAAAAAAGGAAAAAAAATATAGGGATGTGGTTTTCAAGTTTGCTTCATCTAAGAATGTAATTATCTTAATTTGAAGGTTTATGGATCATCACATTCACCATCTATGTGAGATTCCAGAATGTAATTGATTTCTAGTGATAAGTTGATTGGTTGTATGGCATCAAGAAAATTTTACCTCTATGTAACTTCAAACACTGGAGTTTTAGGGTCATCAGATTGGTAATTCATTTGCTTTTATTTCAAAGTACAAGTTTAAGACCATGATAATTGTTTATGATATTGTTACTGGTAAACAGTTGTATTATCTATGTTGTATAAGAAGCAGTTTCTCTTAAAGTCTTGGAGTATTGTAATTTGGGAAATCATAAGCTTCCAAGTCTGTCTTTGTTTAAAAGGAAATTTCAGTTAAGATTGTTTAAAATTGTAAAATTGTTACAATAACTAAGTTATTTTGGCTACTGTTTTAATGCTAAAACCTAAAACTGTGACAACTTTATTCTGACTAGTTCTGCCCATTCAGAACAGTCCTCTTGCATGTATGAGAATTGGCTAAGCAGGGGCATCATTATTAGCCCTTCCCCCAGTCTCTCCTGCTTAGAATTCGTATAACTTTTTCTTATGTCGTAAAATTGTCAAATCCCTGGAAACTATCTCTATTAGGCAAGGTCAGTTTTAGTTATGTATTTTTAAATGAACCTAACTTGCTAAGAAGTTGCAAGGATTAGAAAGGATTTCTGTCAATTGGCTTTTAGATTTCAGAAGGAAAGATGGTAAATGGAATTCCTTACATTTGTGAGACCTGATAAATCTTTATTGCTTATTGCAGCTCCATGAAAATAGAAATAAGTATAACTGGCTTTAAACTGTAATTGGTGAGGCTTGTTGTTTAAGGTAAAAGGCATTTGGGATCATAACTAAATTTTATTTTGAGTTTGAATTTGTATATAGTTGTCTGCATTAAATCAGTATCTGAGAGAAAATGCCACAAGATACTCAGAAGAATGTGATCCTGTACTGTGGACAAGTGGAAATCTACATTTGGTAAAGGCCAAAGGGACAATCTTAGCCTCTGTCTGGGATGGGATCCCTCCTGGCTCAGTTTACCCATGGGGTTCCTTTGAAAATGAATGTCCCCCACCTATTCCTGAGTCTAGCTTTGAGGTGGAATGGATACTGCATGGTTGGATACCTGTAACTAACCTGAATTTAAACAGAATCAAGGATATTTTATCCTGTCATATTTGGAATGTCACAGGTCCCTGTTTTTTTCCACCTATAGCAGGTTTCTATGATCAGATCAAGGAGTCAGTAAAAGATGTGAGCTCTTTCGTGTTAGCTTACTGAAAAATCTAATATTTTCATCTAGGATTAAAACATGTGCAGAAAGTTATGCAAACTGCTTAAGATCATTTTAAAAGTTTTAAACTAACTTTCTTCATAAAAGTTTAGTGATCATTTATAAATCTTGAAACTGTTTTGAAAGAAGGGAAAATACTTTTAGAAGAAATTTTTTAAGTCTCTAGTGTGATTTTAAAAAGGCCTACTAAAACCTTCATTTGTAAGATAAATTTATTGCTAAATTAATGTAATGAGTTGTAAAGCAGAAGACATCTTGCTGTTTTGATATGAATTTGTAGTTATTCCATTATCTAAGCAAAAGTTAACATTTGTAACTGAATGTACATGTAACAGATTCCATTTCTGAAGTATCTCTTTCTTCCAGAGTAAATATAATCAGAGGATAAACAAGCTTTGTGAAACAGGGATGTATGTCTATTATCTAGCTGTGATTAAGGCAGTACAATTATGCTAGTAAAAGAATAAAAACATATGAGGTATCTTGTCTATGTAGTAAGTAAAAATATAAAGGACAGTGAAATAGTCTGAGTAATGGATTATACTAGCCCATACTCACCCCACTTCTGGTCAATTTTCTCTTACTCCTTTTTGGTCCTTGTTTGTTTAATTTCTTTGCTAGATTTGTGTCTTCTAGGCTCAGCACCCTTCACTTGAAGGTGACGTCTCAGGCTGAGTACCAACCACTTTCTGAGTCCATGACCCATCATCCCCCTGGACCTGACATTGGCCAGGTTCTGCACACTGGCTACTGCCCCCCCCCCCGCCTTGAAGGATGGTACCCTGAGAGGCAGGGACAGCGCTACACCCCTTCCCAGTGGGAAGCAGTTCAGGAAGCTGAGACCATAGCCTCTTGTCCCCAAATGAATTTGAGTGTCATCTGTTTAAGGGGGGGATGATGGGGTGCTTGGGATCTATATTTGTAATACCAATTTGTAAAACCAGTCTGTAAAATCACACTACCCCCCCAGTCTCAGATCATTAACTCTGCCCCTTCCCCCTGTAGAACTTTGCCCAGCAACAACTCATGAATTGTTTATCTCTGCTTGTGACAATAACAAGCTACACCTACCATTCCTTCACAAAAGTATCTATAAAGATTACAGCTTGGGAAGCTATTATCTCCCCCTTGTATACTGTCCCACTGCTCCCATGAGTCCTTCGGTACACTCTCTCTAGGTTGACTCCTTGGCTGCCTCAATGAATCCATCAGGACCCTATCTCTGGGTTAACTTCTTAGCCTATTATCCACACACTGAGTCTCTGTTAGCCTTGGTTCCCAGATATCAATCTTATCAAACATGACACTGATGGGTGGCAGACTGGGCACTTCTCAGTCAGCCCTTGACCACCAGCTGACTTAGTGACCTTTCAAACATAAAACCACACCTCCAGGTAGCCGCCCCTTGGGCTTTTCCCCAGTGAATTATGGGCAATATGCCTGTGCAGTTACATTAAAAGTGCATGTCCCTTTAAACACTGGTCCCACCTTAACTCCTCCCTAATCCCACCCTTAATCACCTAGTTGGCATGGGTTCTACTATGGATTATTCTATAAAAACCTTAATTCTACCCCTTTGAGGTTGCAGGTCCCCTAAAGGACCCTTGCCCACTGTACAGCCTAACCATAAACTTGCAGGTCCCCTAAGGACCCTCGCCTGCTGTAAAGCATGCACTAAACTTTTACAACTCTGACTCCAAGTTTTCTTGGGCCTACTGAATTCTTTCCAGACTGAATCGAAGGCTTTCTGGTCTTAGATAGGAACACAGTTCCTTCTGGACCTCTTTGCCATCCCTCATCATTACCACAATTGAATAAAGTTTACTGACAGGACAGAAATTGGACTAGACTCATAATTGAACAGAAACATAACTGAGTTAGCTCTAGAGTTGAGTCACAAGATAGAGTCAGTGTTGGTCATTCAATTCCCATAATTAACCACTTGCTGCTCTAATTCCCTCAACTCCCTCAATTTCCCACATTTGATTCGTGGGGAAGTGGTGGTTCATTCCCCCCACATATCTGTGTACGTGTTGTTTCTCCCAAATAGAACATAGTCTCCTTGATAGTAAGACCAATGTCATTTTTGTCTTTGTATTCCTCGTGCTATTTATGAAAACACTTAGTGGAAACTACAGAATTTTTTTAGTGTATTGGAAAACCAGACTAAACAATATCTCTTGTAGATATTTAAGTAGACATTTGAGTTGTATGATGCTCAAGCAAAGTATGCTGTCCCTTTAATTTCTCAAACCCCTGTCATATTTGGGGGACTCTCAGTTAACCAATCAATGAGCATTTATTAGGGGAGGGAATATATATTAAACACCTGTGTGCCGGGTATTGTGCTAAGTGTTTTAGAAGTATTATCTTATTTTATCTTCACAATAACCCTGTGAAGTTGGTGCTATCATTATCCCCATTTTTCAGTTGAGGAAATTGAGGTAGACAAAATTTAAGTGACTTGCCCAGGAAACATCTTGATCTACATTTGAACTCAGATCCTCCTGATTCTAAGCTCCCCATCCAGCAACCTTAAACAGCTGATTAAGCAATTACTATGTGTTAGGCATAGAGCTAAGTCTTGGAGTTACAAAGAGAGACAAAAGATAGTCCTTGCTTTCAGGGAGTTTACAGTCTAATGGGGAAGACAGCATGCAAACTCTGTATAAACAAGATCAATTTAGAATAACTGGAGATAATTAATAGAGGGCAGGCACTAACATTAAAGGAGGATAGAGAAAGACTTCCTGTAGAAGTCACTGGGTTCATCTAGCCACCGGCACACATCTGTTACCCTCGGACGGACTATGCTTCCGTGGGTTGTGAGCAGATGGTTTCTACCCTTAGTGCTATCTGAGCAGCCTTAGTTAGGAAATTTTAAAGCAGCTCAAGTACTTGATAAACACAATTTGCTAATAACCCTAATGCTTATAAAACACCTTGGTTCTCTCTGCACTGTTCACGTCTATTATTTCCATTTATAACCCCAGAAATTTTGTGAGCTAAGTCAGGCAGGCTATAATCCCCACTGGACAACTGAAATCTCCTCATGAAGTTAAGCAAAGGATATTCAGTCTCAAAGAAGATAATAGCACTTAGGGAAGTGTAGATATTAAATTGTTGGTTTTTTGTTTTAGTTTGGAAAATTAGGCCTTTGAAGGCTAATTCACATTAGGTTTCAAGCCTTAGGAGCACAGACTTCGAACTGGAAGGAATTTAGTTGTCTAGCAATGACAATAATACTCAATTATTTGCACAGCTTGGTCATTACCCAAATCCCACTTCCTGATTGCAGGTGTCCCCCAAATCTCTTGCCTAGACCCTTTTCTCTTCTGTCTCTTCTCTCTGCTGTAGTGATGCTATTAGCTCCCAAGGATTCAACTATTGTCTCTATGCATAGGACTCTGCCAATATTTCTAACTGGAGAGAGACAGAGACAGACAGAGAGATATGTATGTATGTGTACATATACACACATGTATGTACACAATTATGTGTATAAACCCCATGTGTACATGTATATATGTATTTATGTATGTTGCAATGTATGTGTATGTTCATGTGTATTGTGTAATATACATACACGAGTGGGTGTTCATCTGTATGCATATGCATGTATATATCTATATATCTTGTGTGTCTATGTTTGTATGTGTATGTATATAGTGTTATATATCACATACTAATATGCAACATATATTACACACATATAGTATTTCATATATATAATATTCAATATATCCAAATTGGAATTCATTCTCTTTTTCCAAAAAAACAGCTCTTCCCAAATTCCTTACTTCTGTCAAGGATGCTTTCTCAACTCTGGCTCAATTGGATTTAAGTGCAGCTAGGTGGCCAGCCTTGGAATCAGAAGGACCTGACACTAGCCATGTGACCTTGAGAAAGTCACTTAACTCTGCTTCAGTTTCTTCATCTGTAAAATGAGCTGGAGAAGGAAATTACAAAACCTGTCTGGTATTTTTGTCAAGAAAACCCCAAATGGGATCATGAAGTATTGAACATCACCGGAAAGGCTGAACAACAAGAGTTGTACAAAGTCACCAGCCTCACTCTCTCTTCCAGTCATTGAAGTCTAGTGGCAAGACAAAAATCAGGACAACTGGTCAGATGACCTGGGACGCAGTGCATGACCTTGGCACCTTCAATGTCTGACCAAGCGCTAAGCACTCCACAGCACCTGTTTCAGCCACCTTCATGGCCATTAGAACAAACTGTTCTCATCCGCGCCTTCCTCTGGGGGACATCTTCATATGATCAGTGCAAATATCCACCCCACTGATGCGGTATCCTCAACCTGGTCTGGACCATCTGCTGAGATGGTTTTATTGGATTGTGGCCGCTCCACATGCTATACAGCTTCTTGGAGCCACAGGTGAGAGCTGAGTGCCAGGTGCATACCAAAGGTGGATGAGCAGCCCTGCAAAGGGCTTAGCAAGCCCTCACAACAGAGATATTAGTCCGCCTTGTGCACCTTATACACCCTATGAATGAGACCTTCCTTCCATATAAATTTCCTGGCAGCCCTCAGGTTGCCAGAGACAAGGTTAAGGAACAGTCACCAAAAATGTCTTTTCTGTTTTCAATGGTCCATTCATATACCGATCAGTCACTTTTAAAACACTTGGAATTCCTTGGAGGAAATAGCTCTGACAAAATCTATCCCAATTCTTTTGTACCCTCTCACCCCCCAAAATATAGAAGATGATTTCCATCATTTCACATACATGTCTTAGAACTTCAAAACCTTAATCTATTCCCAAAGACCATGTTACTTTTCTTGAATATAGTGGCTGATATACTAAAATCTGATATCCTTCATTCCTAGAATTTTTTTTTTCTTTAGGGAATCCAGACTTACAGAATCAAAGACTCTTGTTGCTGGAATAGACCACCTCCAACCTGCTACCTAATGTTTAACACCCTTCTACAACATTCCTGATACGTGGCCATTCATTACTTAAATGCTTCCATTGGCCCATTGCTTTCTAACGTAACCAATTCCATTGGGGAAAAATTAAGTTCTTATAAAGTCCTTTCTTGTATTGGGCAAGAATCTGCCTCTCTATTTCTCTAAGCATTAGTCTGAGTCTTCTCTTCTCCAACTTAAACATCAATAGTTGCTTCAATGGAATATTCATAATACATGATTTCAAGTCCCTTTCCTATCTATTCTTCCCACTCCTCTAGATTTTATCTAGTTTGTCAATGACACTCTTAAAATATGGTACCCAGAATTAGAACAATAATCCAAATAAAATCTGATCATGGCAAAATATAATGGGGCAGCTATTTTCCTTGCTCTAGCCATGTTTCTATTAATATAACCTAAGTTTACATTAGCTTTTGTAGTAGCCACATCACACTATTAACTAATTTTTAGCTTTTAGTCAGGTCAATCCAAATTTTCCCATCTCACATTAAGGTAACTTAATTAAAAAAAAAAAAACTGACTGTCTTTGTACCTATTAATTCATTCTAGCCTGTGGAGAGTTTTTGTATGCTGATTCTGTCATTTGACATACTATCAAACATTCTGTGGAGGCACACAGTGCCAAGGCATCTGTATATGTTATTTTTTTTAATTAAATTTTATGTTTATTTTTGGTTGACATCATTCATTTCCACAAGATTTTGAGTCACAAATTTTCCCTCCGTCTTTCCCCTACCCACCACTCCAGAACAGCGATCCCACTATATAACCCCTCCCCCAATCTGCTCTCTCCTATATCATCCCCCATTCCCTCTCCGACTTCCCAGTAGGGCAAGATGAATCTCTATAACCCAGTTCCTGTATATCTCATTTTCCAGTTGCATATAAAAAATAATAATAATGAAAATTTTTTAACATTTTATTTTAAAATTTTGAATTCCAGATTCTTTCCCTTCCTCCCTCATCACCCACCCTTACTATTAAGATAAACAATTCAATATAGGTTGTACATGTGTAACTATGCAAAACATTTCCATAGTGGATATTTTGTGAAAGACTGACTATATTACCCTTTCTCCATCTGGCAAATTCAGCTTTTTAAGGCATTCTTCTCCTCATTAACTTTTTGGGTCTCTTTTGCCATTTGAGTTAGTTTATTTTTTTAAGGTGTTATTTTCTACAGTCAGGTTGTTGACTTGTTTTTCATGATTTTCTTGCATCATTCTCATTTTTCTTCCCAATTTTTCCTCCACTTCTCTTATTTGGTTTTCAAAATCCTTCTTAAGCTCTTCTGTGACCTGTAACTAGTTCATATTTTTCTTGGAAGCTTTTGGTACAGGAGTTCTGACTTTGTTGTCTTCTTCCCATTCCTTGCTTTGATCCTTTTTGTCACCAAAATAGGAATCTAAGGTTTGACTGCTGTGCTTGCTTTGCTACCTTTGCTTGCTCATGTTGCCTGTCAATTCCTTGACTTTTGAGCTTTTTGCCACAGTAAAACTCTGTTTCCAGAGAGGAGAGCTTTGCCCCAAATTGCTGGGTGTTTTGCACCTGCCAGAGCTATTAGTTGGGTGCCTTCTCTGAAGCCTCCACTGGCTCTGGCATGAGGTCACATACCCCAGGACCTCCACCCTAAACTGCAATCCAGATCCAAGCAGGTTAAAGCAAGAGCAATTACCCCTCAGCATTGTCTCTTGGCTTCCCTACAATCTGCAGACCAAGAGCTCTGAAGCAGCTACATGGCTGCAGCTGCCACACCTCAGCTGCATCTCCCTTTGTGGACAGAGGCACACTGTACTCCCAGACACCCTTCTCCCAAAGTCCGCACTGACTTCTCACTTTGTCTTTGGCATTTATGGGTTGATGATTCTGGAAACTGCCACAGCTGCTGGTGATCCACTCTCCCCAAGTCCGCTCCAGCCACTGCTGGTTGGAGCCACCCTGAGGCTAAAACCATGGGTGTGATCACAGCGGCTGGGCTCTGCTCCCAGCACACTCAATGGACCCTTCCTGCCAGCCTGCCTAGCTGTCTTCAGCAGGAGGTTTGTCTCTCTCTGTCACTTTGTGGGTTCTGTTTCCCTAAAGTTTGTTTAGGGTTATATTTTATAGGTATTTGAGATGGTTATGGGGGGAGCGCATGGAGTTTTCTTGCTTCTATGCTGCCATCTTGGCTCTGCTCCCTCTGTATATGTTATTTATACCAATTAATACCATATGTCATAGATGTCATTGATCTGGCATTCTTAACCTCCCTAGACTCCCTTTAATCAGGGATCATATCAAGATGGGGTATATGGGTATTCAAGAAGGACTAGCAGTTCCATTGTGATGGCTTACTGAGCCCTTTTCAGGGCTTCTTGTCCACCTTTGGGTCCACTTGGTGCTCTACTTTCACCTGTGGCTACAAAAAGCTACAGTATGCTCAGTGGCCACACCCCAACAAAACCGTCTCAGTAGACAGGCTAAACCAAGTAGAGGGTAACTGATGGACCACAAACACATTGGTGAGGTTTTTTTTGCGAGGTGTCCACTCCAAGCATGTGAAGATTTCCCCTGGTGAAACGAGCAAATGAGAACAATTTGCTCCAACAACAGTGAAGACGGCTGAAGCAGGTTTCGTGGAGCTTGGTCAGATATTGAAGATGACAAGGTCATTCTCTGCATCCTGGGAAACTGCCAGTCATTCTATTTTTGTTTTGCTACTAGACTTCAGTGACCCTGGAAGAGAGAGTGAAGCTGATAACTTTGTTCATCTTGTTGTTGTTCAGTCATTCTAGTTTTGTTCAAGTCTTCATGGCCCCATTTGGTTTTGGGTTTTATTTGGGAAAGATAAGGAAGTAGCTTGTCATTTCCTTCTCCAGTTCATTTTACAGATGAGGAAACTGAGGCAACAGGGTTAAGTGGCTTGCCCAAGGCCAGATTTGAACTCAGATCCTCCTGATTCCAAGGTCAGCACTCTATGCACTACATCAGCTAGCTGTACTTAAATCCAATTTGAGCAAGAGTCAAGACATCACCCTCTGATGTCACTGGTCCTCTTCAAAAATGAAGGATGAACAATAACATATCTAGATGAATGCACTCAATTCCCTGAAAAAGTCAGAATCTAGTAATAGAGGAAATCCCTATTTGTAAAATAAAAGAAATATGATGTTAATCAGAGATCAAATAAAGAGAGGAGGTGGCCCTTAGCACCAAAGTGCTAATTCTCTTAGTTTTCTGGGAAGACAGCTCTTTTCTAATGGCTTGTGTCAACATTTGCATTCATCTTTTTGTTCAGTAATTCTAAAAACCCAAGTGAAATTCGGTGCTTCTATTTCATCTTGCTATAAAATTCTTTCAATTTGTTTTTCGCAATTACTATAGAATGAGCTGAAAACTGCTTGTAGAGAGAGAACTTTTTTGAATTTGGTGAAATCTATGGGTCAGAAATCTCTCTCAAAGCAGAATGCTTGTACTTTAATAAAAAATATGTGTCTGGCAGATCTGACTAAAACAAGGTATAGAGCATTTTTCTCCCACAATATTAGCTCTTCCTCCAAGTTTAGTGCCCCTTGCAGATTTAATAAGTCTATAGATGGGGAGGCTATAGGTTTCAATGAAATGTCCATGTTTGATTCATTCATTTATACATCTATCCATCATTCTGATAAATATTCAGAGGGGTAATGGTTCCAGGGTCAGGAACTATCTTTGCTTTCATCTCAGTTGTTGATAAAAATGCTGAACAATATATAGATAAAGATAGTACCCTGTGACCAAAAAAATGTTTATATTAAATGGGCAGAACTAAATAATGAATTTGAACTTGTTATCTTAAGGTTAGCACAGTGTGGCATGTAAAGTGATGGAACTGGAGTCAAAATACTAGGGTCAAATTCTTCCCCAGATAGTTATTATTAATAGCAAGTTGTAATCTCTATGAATATCATTTTCCTCTTCTGTAAATGGGGATAATAATATCTGTTGTTTTTAACGTACAAAGTCATTATGAGGATCAACTCTATGGAGATATAAGGTATGCCCTTTGACCTAGCTAGGCCTCTCTCCAAAAGAGATGAAAGAACAAAAAAAGTTTATCTATGAAAAATATTTATAGCAGCTGTTTTTGTGGTAACAAAAAAAAGGAAACGAAGAAGATGTGCAACAATTGAGGAATGGTTGAATAAGTTGCAATGTGTGAATATGATTCTGTGCTATAAGAAATGAGAAGATAGATGATTTCAAAGAGAAATGTGAAGACATATAAACTGATGTAGTGAAGTGAGAACCAGAAGAATAATTTCTACTATAACATTAATATTGTAAAAAAAAAGGAACATTTCTGAAGGTTTTTATAAATTGGTGAAGAATAAAATCAGCAGAACAAGGTCAAAAATTTATATGGTAACAACAAAATTGTAAAAAAAAAAAAAGGCAACTCTGAAGCCTGTAAGAACTATGATCGGTGAATGACTGCTCTGATTCCAGAAAACTAATGACACATGCTATTCATTACAGAGAAGTGATGAATTTAGGGGATAGAATTAGATATGTACACACACACATACACAGACACATACACACACACCAAATTTGTTTGTTTGTTCCCACTCCCTCCCCAGTGGGGTGGGAGATGTGAGAAAGAGAAAATAAATTTCTTTCTAGGGGCGGCTACGTGGTGCAGTGAATAGAGCACTGGCCCTGGAGTCAGGAAAACCTGAGTTCAAATCCGACCTCAGATATTTAACACATACACACACACACACACACACACACACACACACAAACCTAGCTGTATGACCTTGGGCAAGTCACTTAACCCCAACTGCCCTCCAAAAAGAAGATAGATAGATAGATAGATAGATAGATAGACAGACAGACAGACAAACAAATAAATTTCTAGGTTTTTTTTGATAGAATAGTAGGGTATGCTACAGGTATAAAATGTGCCATCCACTTTCAGAGGAGATCACTGTACTGTTAGCTTTACTTAACTGTTTTGCTTTATTACAAGAGACATCTCACAAAGTCGTTGTAATCTAAATGTTTGTAATATAAAAACAAAACACATCTATAAAACTATTTAAAAAGAGAACGATGGTATAGGTAAAGTTCTTGGTAAGCCTTTAATGCTATAGAAATGTCAGTTGTTATTAGAATTATAATAACAATTGTTATGCCTGGGGCAAGAGGCAAGAAAGGTACTCTCCAAATGTGTGTCTGTCTGTTTGTCTCTTTTGAAGCTATTATACTGATAGAGACCTCGAGATAGCAACATGAGAGATAGGAAGGAAAATCTCACACCTGTTAAACATTTAATAATTTCCAATCCAATCCAGCAAGCAAGTAGAAGCATTTATTACATAAACACTATATGCAAGACTGTTCTAAGTAATACCTCACAAAAAGTACAATGGTACAATACCATTTGAGGAGACAAAACAAAAAAGTGGAGGACAAGGAAAGGTTTCCTGTAGGAGGTGCATATAAAATGAATCTTGAATGAAACTAGAGATTCAAATGAATGAATGGAAAAATATTATTAAGCAATACATATGTATATATGTAGATAGATAGATGGATAGATAGATAGATAGATAGATAGATAGATAGATAGATAGATAGAT
>NW_027185903.1:12748289-12748947 GCF_028583685.1 Petaurus breviceps papuanus
GATAGATAGATAGATAGATAGATAGATAGATAGATAGATAGATAGATAAGACAAGCCCTACTTTTAATAAACTCACATTTCAATAGGGTAGAAAACACAAATAATACATTTCAGCTACAAATTAGAAAGAAAGGTCCCCTGGTCTTTACAGTATAGTAGTCAGGCACATGTTATTGCATCTTCTGTAATGTCATTTCTGCTGATAAAACCATATCCATGTCTGGTGTTGAACCATTTGACAGTGCCAGGACTTTGGTAGTGAGAACTTTCTTTTCCAAATCTTCAGGAGCTGTGGCTTTACAAGGATACTCAAATGCCGCCTCCTCTAGGTGGTCTTCCTTGATCTCCTAATATCTATCCCTTCTATGTTGCTAAAAAACAGTGAGGAAGTTTTTTTTTAACCTTGTTACCCCTCAGGCTACACAGAGGCTGACTTAAATCGAACACAAATTGAAAGAAGCATCAGAACAACCAGAAATTGGTGATATTCTCTCTCTCTCTCTCTCTCTCTCTCTCTCTCTCTCTCTCTCTCTCTCTCTCTCCCTCTCTGTCTGTCTCTGTCTCTCTGTCTGTCTGTCTGTCTCTGTCTCTCTGTCTCTCTCTCTGTCTCTCTGTCTCTCTCTCTCTGTCTCTCTCTCTGTCTCTCTCTCTCTCTCTG
>NW_027185903.1:12749047-12776319 GCF_028583685.1 Petaurus breviceps papuanus
TCTCTCTCTCTCTCTCTCTCTCTCTCTCTCTCTCTTTTTCTCTCTCGAGTCCTCAGAGGGAGGACAGAAGCACAGATATTGACAGAATTCCACCATCTGAAGGAAAAAAAATTTGCAACCCAGGCTTCAATTACATTTGAGATTCTTTCCATTGAATCACATATTTTAAAGCTACAAGGAACCCTGGAAAACCATCTAGTCCAAATCTCTCATTTTACAGATGAGGAAACAGATTCACAATCAATGGTTAAGTGACTTGTCCAAAGTGACAGAGCTGGTAAAGACTGGAGAAGGTGACCTAAGGCTCAGGTAACACAGAGACATCCTATCCCTGCCCTGATGAGACTGCGGCCATGGCTCCTCCTCCTGATTTTTGGTTTTGTTTCCTGAACCCTCTAAGTCTGAGACTTGTGAAAGGATTGTTTCTAACAGGAGCAACAGGATTTGGTGTGAGAAATATGGAAAGCAAAGTAGGAAAAGTAGGGGGGGGGGGAATGGACTTCAAGATTCTGACTCTACTTAGTGACCTTGGGTGAGTCCCTTAACTTCTCTGGGTCTCAGCTTCCTCAACTATAAAATGACAAGGGTTGAACTAGATTAGCTCAATGTTATCTTTCAGGTCTATGATCCTATTTCACACCTTTTAGAAATCTCAGCCAAATAACTACAAACTCTCAGGTAGTTGTGTGTGTTTTTTAAGTTTTTTTTTTTTAACTTATTTGATTTGACCTGTAATTTCACTGATTTAGACAATACTTTATGAAGAACCCCCCCCCAAGCATGCAGAACTGTGCCTATCCTGCAATTTCTGATGTTAAAGAGGTGAAGTCACTTGTCCTAGGCCCTAAAGTCAGCATCTGTCAGAGGTAGCACTTGAACCTAGGTTTTCTTGACTCCAAGGCCAGCTCTCTCTAAAGGTAAAAGAAACTTCTGGAAGTGATTCCATTATAAAACCAGGAAAACATAAGGTCCTGGGGCAGAGCACTGGCCCTGGAGTCAGAAAAAACTGAGTTTAAATCCAGCCTCAGACACTTACTAGCTATGTGACCCTGGGCAAGTCACTTAACCCTGTTTACCTAAAAAACAAACAAAAAGAACAAGGTCCTAAGTTGTTTAGACAACAATTACAAAATATTACTAGGTTACATGCGTTCCTGATGATGACCATCTTTCTGAACGCTATTTTCTGTTAAAGTGGAGACTTCCTATGTTTTGATAAACTTTCTCCCCTGAAAAAACATTGCAGGGATTTTTCATGTGTTCCACGACATGTGGCCACACACGATACGCCCTCCTCAGCCCACTCTTCCGGTCCGGTGGACAGCTGTTGTAAGTTTCAGATATCTTGTCTCCATAATGTCTCTTATTTTTCTGCTTATCGCTTTCACTCAGTCCAGAAAAGCGGAGGCCTCCTTTCTCTGTCCAACTAGCTTTCCATGCCCTCATCTGGTCACTAGGTCCTGTCAGGCCTTTTCTCTACGCCTGGAAACTTCAAAGCTAGAAAGCTCCCATTTCCTAACTAATTGACATCACCCCTATTTCTGACACCAGAAGTGGGAAACATCAATTATAACAACACCTTCCCATAAAACACCTTGACCTGTAAGTTCCCCTGGTCTGGAATATTGCATTTGTTTTTGGATGTTTTTGATGTATTGCTTAGTTTTGCCGATTCTTTTTTTCTTCCTTTTCCTTTTTAATTTTAAAAATATGTTCTTTGTTATATGGGATGGCTCCCTAGGAAGCCGAAGGGGAAACTAGATTGGGGGGCAATTACATGAAATAAAAATTGAAGATATTAGTTAAAATTTATTAAAAGGAGAAAATGTCTGGGCCTCTTCCTCTTTTCTAAGCTCCCCTAACACAAGTGAAGATGGAACCAGGAGTACTGGGGAGAGCAGAGTATAGTAAAAACACTATGTCCTGGGAGCAGCAACCTCTCTTAAGTTGCTATGGACAAGTTCTTTTTGCTAAGGCCCATAGATCATTCTGCCTGAGGTTCTAAGGAAACATTCCAGGCTTTATCCCTTCACTTCCTTAGAAAACTTTGTGGGTATCAGTCTCAGCCTCAGGGGTGTGTGTGTGTGTGTGTGTGTGTGGACACTGGGGAAGGGGGAGCAGTCAGCAGTCTGCCTTGGTTTGAAGGTGTCACCTGTTACTTCACATGGAGGGAGAGACAGTTGTTGCCATAGTCCCTTTCCTTCCTTTCCCTCCATTCCTTTGTGTCACCTTGACTGTCTCCAGTTAAGCCCATAGCTTTCCTCAAAAGGCACTAAAAAGAGAGAGAATTATTGATCTAACCCTCTTAATCTCACCAACAGAGCCCAACACTCCTCCTATAGGAATATTACATTTAAGAAGTAATTTGACCCTTTGACCCAGCAATACCACTTCTGGGACTATATCCCAAAGAGATCATTAAAATGGGAAAAGGACCTACTTGTACAAAAATATTCATAGCAACTCTTTTTGTGGTGGCAAAGAATTGGAAATTAAGGGAATGTCCATCAATTTCGGAATGGCAGAACAAGTTGTGGTATATGAATGCAATGTAATACTATTATGCTATAAGAAACGATGTCTTCAGAAAAACCTGGAAAGACTTATATGAACTGATAGTGAGTGAAGTGAGCAGAACACAGGAGAATCTTGTACACAGCGACAACCTCAGTGTGCAGTGACTGACTTTGATAGACCTAGCTCTTCTCAGCAATTGCAAGAACCTAAAACGATTCCAAAAGACTCATGATGGAAAATGCTATGCGCATCCAGAAAAACAAATATGGAGTCTGAATGCAGATTGAAGCAGACTATTTTCTTTTTTATTTTGTTTTATTTTACATTTTTCTTTCTCACGGTTTCTCCCATTTGTAATAATTCTTCTATACAACATGACTAATGTGAAAATACATTTAAAGGAATGCATATGTAGAGCCTATATCAGATTGCATGCCATTTTATGGAGAAGAGGGAGGGGAAGAAAATTTAAAACTTATGGAAGTGAATATTGAAAACTAAAAATAAATAAATTAACAAAAAAAGAAAAAGAAAATAATTTGATTTCTTATTCCTTTAAAAAAAATCATTTTCTTCCTATCAATCAGGGTCCCCCAAAATGTAATTTATATGTCTTTCTAGCACTGTTAAGCCTCTTGACTAAATTCACTAGTGGGAGGAGTTATTAATTTTTTAACTAACAACAACACACTTTGAAAAATTCAGAAAATCATAGTAAAGGAGGGGCTATGTGACATGTTCATCCTCATTCAGGGACTATTCAAATGACGAGATACTACACCACAGTGAGAGGTCTTCTAGGCTTGGAGCCAACAGGTCTGGGTTCTAATGCTAATGTGTTCTTTATTATATGAGATGGCTCCCTAGGAAGCAGAAGGGGAAACCAGACAGGGGGGCAATTATATGACATAAAAATTAAAGATATTAGTTAAAAATTATTAAATGGGAAAAAATGTCTGGGCCTCTTCCTTTTCTCTAAGTTGCTTACTGATGCTTACTGTCTGGGTGACCAAGAGCAAATCCCTTAACTTCTTTGTGCCTCAGTTTCCTCACTAATAAAATGAGGATAATCATCTGTGTAGTTATTACTCTATGAGGTTGTTGAGAGAACTCTCAGCATATCTGTCCAGGTTTCTGGTCTAATATTCCCTTTCATGCATTCTCCATTCCAGTCAAGTTGTGCTTCCTCATTCTTCTCTATAGCTGGGAATACATGATGGTGGGGTGCCTGCCCCCGCCTCCACCATATATGCATGTATACTCACAACAGAGCATTGGCAGATAGCCTCTGACAGCTTCCTGTCAGGTATGACAATTCTTAAAGAAGCACAAAGACGAAATATCGTGCATATGCTAATGGAGATATCTCCATAAATCTTCCCGTTGACCTTCTTACACCATCCTTACACTGGAGTGAAAGAATGACTCTCTGAGCTCCAGTGAGGGAAAGACACATTCTACATGTGCATGACAACCCATCTCCCATGACTTCATACAGGCTGACTCCCAAATCTGAAATGCAATCCATCTTCCCCTCAGCCCATTAGAATCTCTAGCTCCTCCAAGGCTAAGCTTAAGATACATCTCCCACAAGAAGCCTATCCTTCTCTCCTCATATATTTACCCTCCCCTTAGATTTATTTCATATTTACTTTGGACATACTGTAAAAAAAAAAGAAGAAAAATGTATAATTAGGTAAAAAAAATAGACTAGAGGGGAGGCTAGGTGCCACAGTGAGTAGAGCTCCAGCCCTGGAGCCAGGAGGACCTGAGTTTTGATCCAGCCTCAGACACTTAACACACACACACACACACACACACACACACACACACACACACACAACTAGCTATTTGATCTTGGGCAAGTTACTTAACCCCAATTGCCCTCCAAAAAGCAAAAAAAGAGAGAGAGAGAGACTAGAATCAAATAATTCAAGGCATGAGGGATCCAAAAAATCAAAGAAAGCTCTATAGAGCATTCTAGGGAGTGAGATGTATGAAATTATTATACAGGATTCAGTGGTCAAGAGGAAGGTGGACCAATTATCCTAATGGAAGGAAATGTAGCAGCAAAAGGTTTGGTCTTGTGTGCAGTTGATCTCATTGGCCTGGGTCCTGGAGGATGGTAGGTGATGATTTGCAGTGTGGAGGAACATCCTGTCCAGAAATATAACATAAATTGTGGCCCTTGTTTGAAGATGGTGTGACCTAGAAAAAAACGGAGTTATGATACTTCCAAGAGAAATATGTATGTTATTGTAGTACAGGGTCTAGAGCACAGGAGGAAGTGGGCCATTTTGTTCAGGTAACTAGTACCTCCATGTTCATTCATATCATAGGCTCATACAGTCATAGCTATAGGTCTGGAAAGGGCTTTAGAATCCATCTAACCTAGCACCCTCTTTTTTCAGAAGAGAAAACTGAGGCCCATAGAGTTTAAGTGGCTTATAAAAGAATATAGAATCATACAGTTGGAGCTGGAAAGAACCTGAGAAGCTAGCCAATCCAAAGCCCTCATTTTACATATGAAGAAACTTTCCCAAGGTCAATCAATCCCTAGAAAAGGTCAGAGGAGTGATTTTAATATAGATCTTCTTCCTCCAGAGAGAGCATTCTTTCTACAGTTCTCCACATATTACAAATGAGTAAACTGAGGCCCAGATAGATTAATCACAGTTAACAAGTAGCAGAGTTGAGTTTTTAAGTCCTGGTTCTCTAATTTCCTCTGGCTCCAAATGTAGTCAACTTTTCATTGGTCTACACTGTCCTTTAATGGTGGCAGATCTATGATGAAGTCCAAGGATGACAAGGACCAGAAATGTTGTGGTGCCTTCAAATGTCCTTCCAGGTTCTAGGGTCCTTACCCTGGGTATCCATGATGCTGTGCTAAAGAATAATAAGAATCCTAGGGAATCAAATGGAGATGTTTCCACTGTCCCTCAAGACCTGCTGTCTGCCCATCATGGCTGTTATAGAATTTCTTCCCAGCCCTACCTCGGGAATATGATAGGCATGCCTATGAGCAGGAGGCCATTAGAAATGGGTCCCTTCTCTGAAGAGGGTGATAAGCACCCACAGAAAGAGGACAAGGAGACTTTAGGTGAATGCATCCTGTTGTTGCTGCCCCAAAAGGGTTCCATCATCTCTAACTCCAGCTGGGTGGCCAAGAAGTCCTATCTAGAGATAGAAGGGACCTTAGAAGTCACCTGGTCCAAGTCCCCTCTCCCATTTTATAGGTGAGTAAACTGAGACCCATGAAGGCTAGTTGACTTCCCCAAGGTCACGGGGGTAAGCATCAGAGGTGAGGTTTGAATCCAAGTCCTCTGATTAGAGCTAAACTTTAGGCAAATCACTAAAACTCTCAGGAAAATAAAGGTGTTGGACTAAATGGTCTCAAGGGTCCATTCCAGTTTTAGTTCCTGCTAAATAACAATAATAAAATATTAAAATTATTAATCATTCATAAATCTAAAAATAATAAACTTTTCACAACTTTAAAAACAAAACAGTGAGTTCAGGAACAAATTAATAAAATATTCTCACTGTTGAACATACCTAATACAATTTTTACTTCTTTTTTTAAAATTACTAACCCAATAATAAATGTGGTAGGAATCTGTTTAATTACTTTTGGCTTCCCTGCTTTGGAGTCAGTGTTTCCTTTTATTGACTTCCTTGTCTTAGAGCACCAAAACCAGCCTTTCAGCTCTGGGAGGCAGCTCCCACCTGTGAATGGAGCATTCTATTTTCAAGCAGCCCATTTCCTCTAGGAAGCCCTTCACATATATGATGGAGGGTGAGGTTGAATTCTTCCTGGGGGAGTACAGAGGTCACTGACCCACCTCTCTGGTTGAACTCTTACCCTATGCAAAAATGAGGTTTCCAGGTAAGTAAAACAAGTTGCTTTGGGTTTTTGTTGTTGTTTGAAGCATGAAGAAAGGAGGAAATTGTGCATAGTCCTCTCTTCTTTCATAAGCCAAAAGGAACCCAAAGACTCATAACTCTGACTGTTGGGGTCCAGGGAGGCAGGTGGAGCAATAAAGTTGGAGCAGTTAGAGTAGTTACTCTGGTTTACTGTTTGTTAGGTATATTTGGATCGCATTTATATACGATATGTCTCCATCTAGTTATGAAATGCTTTAATCTACTGTGGTCCTCCATTCTATAAAATACCAAACCTTGTTTTATTTTGTTTTGTTTTTATGCTTCTTGAGTCTTATATTTAAAGATCAACCTTCATTTCATTGAATTATGCTAGATTATGCTAAATTTTGCTGGGTAGTTGATTCTTGGTTGTAATCCAAGCTCCTTTGCCTTCCTGGAATATCATATTCTAAGCTCTCCAATCCTTTAATGTAGGAGCTAAGTCCTGTATAATCTTAACTATGGCTCCTTGGTATTTGAATTGTTTCTTTCTGACTGTGCAGCATTTTCTATGTGACCTGATAATTCAGGAATTTGGCTACAATATTCCTTGAAGTTTTCATTTTGGGATCTCTTTCAGGAGGTGATCAGTAGATTCTTTCAATGTCTATTTTACCCTCTGATTCTAGCATATCAGGGAAGTTTTCCTTGATAATTTCTTGAAAGATACTGTTCAGGCTCTTTTTTTGATCATGGCCTTTGGGTAAGCCAATAATTCTTAAATTATCTCTCCTGGACCTATTTTCCAGGTCAGTTTTTCTTAATAAGGTATTTTCCTTTTTTCATTCTTTTGTTGACTGCTTTTTTATGTCTCACAGAGTTGGTAGCTTCCACTTGCCCAATTCTAACTTTTAAGGAATTATTTTCTTCGATTGGCTTCTTTTCCATTTGGCCAATTCAACTTTTTAAGGAGTTGTCTTCTTCAGTCAATTTTTGTGCTTCCCTTTCCAAGCTGTTGGCTCTTTTTTCATAATTCTCCTGCATAAGTCTCATTTCTTTTCTCAATTTTTCTTCTACCTCTCTTACTCAATTTTTAAGATCCTTTTTGAGCTCTTCCAAGAGGACTTTTTGAACTTGAGACCAATTCACGCTCCCCTTTGAGACTTTGCTTCTAGGCATTTTGACATTGCCATCTTCTGAGTTTGTGTTTTAATCTTCCCTGTCACCATAATAGCTTTCTACGATCAGGGATCTTTTCTGTTTCTTACTCATTTTTCATCTTATTTCCTGACTTTCAAAGTTGAGTTCTGCTCCTGGGGAACAGGGGGCACTTTCCCAAGCTTCTCATGCTTGGAGCCAGTGGCCTGGTCTCTGACTTTCTGCATACAGACCTCAGGTGCTTGTGGCTTGCCCACTGTGTTGGTGGTGGCCTGGCCTAGTCATGTCTGTTGTGCTGGGGTTCCAGGGCTCGTAATTTGCCTGGTGCACTGAGATTAGAGGCTTCACTGCTGGCCTGCTGAGCCAGGACCAAGGGGCCCTGGTTGCTGATCTGTGCCATGGCTAAGAGCCTCCCACTGACTTGCCTGGACATCATCTGTGTTGGACTGTGCTCCCTTTTTGCCCAAGTGAGATAGAACTTTCCTGAAGTTCTAAGTTTTTTTAAGCTGGAAAATTTTTTCACTGTCTTTTTGTGGCTTTTGTCACTCCAGAATCTGGTTAGAGGCTTGATTTAATGTTGTTTCAGAGGGAAGCTGGGGAGAGCTCAGGCAACTTCCTGGCTTCTCTCTGCAATCTTGGCTCCACCTGGACATAATTTTTATTGTTTATGCGTGTACATGGTTATCCAGCTACCTCAATAAAGGTACAGGGCCTATTTCATTTTTGTCTTTGTAGTCCAGGACCTGACACACAGTTGGTGTTTAATTAAATGCTGAATAAGTGATATTATATTTGCAGCTTTATTTCTGGTTTAAAGCACTATATAAATATCAGTTGCTACTGTTATTAAAGACTGCAGCTCAATATTTACTTAGGTATAGAAATAAAATTTTATAATTAAAGACTTTCCTTATGTTCTTCATAGCACCCAGTGCAATGGTATGCATATAATAGATGCATTGTAGTGAATAGAGAGCTGTTCTCAGAGACAGGAAGATCTGGGTTCAAGTCTTGCCTCTGATACATACTGGTTTGCAACCCAGAACAAGTCACTTAGCCTCTCAGTTCTGTAGGAAGCAATCTGAAACCAATAAATTTCAGTGAAAAGGTTAACTTGCATTAGTGATGGGAATCTTTTTTTGAGGGCAATTGGAGTTAAGCGACTTGCCCAAGGTCACATGGTTAGTGTGTGTGTGTGTGTGTGTGTGTGTGTGTGAAGTGTCTGAGGTTAGATTTGAACTCAGGTCTTCCTGACTCCAGAGCCAGTGCACCACCTAACCACCGCTGATGGGAATTTCTTTACAATGCATGTTCTATATACTGATTTAATCACAGGTCCAATCTCTATCCCTATTAAAGATTTAATGAATAAATAAAACTTATACATTGAAAGTTCAGTTTAAGCTAAAGTGTAATCTGGCATTTAATGTAACCTTAGGCTGTGGTAAGAGAGGAAGACCGTCTAGAAAATGATACTCTCTCCTGGTCAGATGATGTCTATAGAGTATTGTCTTCAGTTTCAGGAACCACATTTTAGTAAGGATATTAAGCTAAAAACATCCAGATGACCAGGATGGTGAAAAGTAGAAAGCACAGGTTATACAATAATGAGCTGAAATGACAAAGGACACTTAGCCTAGAGGAAAGAGGACTCCAGAGGGGCCAGGAGAGCTATTTTCAAGTATTCAGAATCAAGAGCTAGAGAGGACATTGAAGAATACCAAATCCAACCCATCCCTAAGGAAAAAAAAATATCATTTCTACAATGTGCCTAACAAGATGTTGTCCATTCTTTGTTTTGAAGAAGATCAATGCCATCACAAGGGTAATGCCTGGACTAGTAAGTGAATTATGTTTAAGTGAGGCAGAGTTGCACAGTCATTAGCCTCACTCTCTTTTCCAGAGTCATTGAAGTCCATTGCTAAGACAAAAGTCAGGAGGACTGGCAATGTCTCTGGATGTAGTTAATGATCATTGCATCTTCTACGTCTGATCAAGCCCTACGAGCTGCAGGGGGCCTGCTTCACCATCCTTCATAGGCTTTAGAACAAATTGTTCTCATCTGCCCATTCTACTGAGGAATGTCTTCATGTGCTTAGGATAGACATTCCCCTAACTCACCAGTGAGTTTGAGGCCTCTGGATAACAAGAGATCATCAAACCTTTGAAGACCTCCCAAAGAAGCCCATTACATTTTTTTGGATAGTCCTAGCCACTAATTAATTATTTTTTTCCTAGTACCCAGAGCAAACTTGCAGCTCCTATCCTTTAATCCCTAGTTCTGCCCTCTGGTGCCAAGAAACATGAGCCTAATCTCTCTTCCACAAGACAACCCTTCAAACACTTGAAGACATCTGTCTTGTGTTTCCTCCCATCTAAGTCTTCTCTCCTCCAGGCTAAACATCTACATTTCCCAGGAGTGTGCTGGCAAAATGTTTAATATATATTTTTCTGAAAAAAAAATTAGGCATGACAAACTTTTAAGGTTAATCTGCATTATTAATATTTTCTCCATTGCTTTCTTAAGTCCATAAAATCAACAAAACAATAAACCAAGCCCTGATATGAATCATTTGTTGATTTCTCAGGAGTGAATGCCAATATTGAAAATTTAACAAGTGGCTCTCTCAGGAGGAAGTAGAAACTACATCCAGCACAGCACTGCCTAGTCGTTTAGCCTGTCTTCCTACAGTAGGAAGGCCAGACCTTTCCCCTTTCTGAGGACCAATCTCTAGGTAGCCTCTAGCTGGTCAATTCCTTCCCAAACTATGGTATCCAGAATGGAACACAGCACTCCAAGACAAAAGGGTGAGTTTCTATCACCACCTAATTCCAGGATTCAATCCCCCCTCTCATTGCATCCCAACACTGCATTAAATTTCTCAGTTGCCATGTCACATTATTAACTCACATTGACGTTCCAGGCCACTGAAACGCCCACATTTTTTTTCAGACAAACTGCTATCTAGCCATGCAACCCCCATCTTGAACTTGTGAGGTTTATTTTTTTAACTTAAGTATAAATCTTTTCATTCTTTCTTATTAAATTTCATGTTATTAAATTTGATCCAAGAATCAATTTAATACTGCAAGCATTTCTTGAGCACTTACCACTTGCCAGAGACTGTGCTAGGTGGGGTGTAAATACAAAAAGTCAACAGGCCCTGCACTTGAATAGTTTACAATCCCCTGGAGGGAAATGCTATCTATACAGATAAGTTAATACAATATATACACAAAATAAATAACAAGTAATCTCAGGGTTTGAGAAAGCTAAAAACTAGGGAAACCTGGACAGGCTTCTTGTAGCACATGATACTTGAACTAAAGCTTGAAGGGAGTTGGGAGTTCCTAAAGGTAGGTGGAGGTGAAGAGAGAAAAAGCATTCCAGGCATGGAAGACAAAGGCATTGAGGCTAGCGATGACCTATCCTGAATGAACACCAAGCAGGTCAGTTAGACTGGCACTAGAATGAATGGTAAGGTTGTGTGATTAGTTGTGTCCACCTCATGACCCCATTTGGGGTTTTCTTGGCACAGATATTGGAGTGGTTTGCCATTTCCTCCTCCAGCTCATTTTACAGATGAGGAAACTGAGGCAAACAGGGTTAAGTGACTTGCCCAGAGTCACACAGCTAATAAATGTTTGAGGCCAGATTTGAACTCAGAAAGATGAGTTTTCCTGACTCCAGGCCTGACACTCTATCCCCTGTACCACCTAGCTGCCCATAAGGCAGATGAGTATGCTTTAGGCATCAACAGTTATGCAGAGGATGAATTAAGGAGGGGGAAGAAAGAGAAAAGAGGTAGAGACATCAACAAGAAGCTTCTTAGAATAGTCTGGGAGGTAAATGTAAAGAAGATGCATAAGTTGATCAGTGCAGAAAAGGAAATGCTACTGATTGATGCTGGGAAAGCAGAATTGACATGATTTGACAACTGATTGCATGTGCAGGTGAAAGTGGGTATGGGAAGGTCAGAGTCAAGTATGACTCTGAGGTTAAGAACTTGGGTCCCTGAGAAACGATGGTATGCCAACAGAGAAAAGGAAGTTTGGAGCAGGGGTGAATTTAAGGGGAAAAGTAATGAGTTCCATTTTGGAGATGTTGAACTTGGAGTGCCTATAGAACATCAGAATGGAAGTGTCCATCAGGACATGGAACAAGCATATCAGAAGGAAAGAGGAGATGCTTCTTTTCTCAGCTCCAGGCATTTCACTGGCTATCTCCCCCATCTGGAATGTTCAGTCTTCACCTTCTGGCTTTCCTGGCTCCCTTAAAATCCCAGCTTAAAATCTTACCTTCCACAGGATGCCTTTCCTGATTTCTCAATTCTAATGCCTTCTCTCTATTGATTATTTCCTATTTTCCCTGCATATAATTTATTAGCACAGAGTTGTTTATATGTTGTCTTTCCCATTAGACTGCAAGCTCCTTGAGGCTATGGATTGTCTTTTTCCTTTCTTTTTATCTCCAATACTTAATACAGTGCCTAGAAGATAGTAGGTGCTCAATAAATGCTTACTGACTGACAGTCTTCAGAGGCTGGAGAAGAGAAAGAATGGGGCAGATGTTCACAGAGGTTCAGAAGTGAGAAGAGGTAGTCCCAAATAGATTACCTCCATTTTGTTTTCAGTAAAGCATAAGGTGGGATTATAAGCTATGAAGGAGAAGGGAAAGTTAATCTAGGCTGCTTGAGATGGGAAAAGAAGATTTGGAATTGATGCCATGGGAAGTATGGTAGAGAAATGAGACATGGGGAGAGATGAAAGAATGATATAATCAAAGAAATTTCCGAGATTTTGAACACAAAAGTGGAACATTTATAGGTGATGGTCAGATCAAAGGTATGACCATCTCTTAGTGCAGCTGAAACAGAAAATACAAGCAATGGGAGCTGATGGGATTGATGGTGTTTGAAGGGACTTCAAGATTTATATCAAATACCCAAGTATAAGGGCAAGCATTAGGACAGAAAGAAAGACTGAACTTCTTGAGAAAGGAGGGAGAATTACCTGAGGGCCTAGAGATAATGGACATTCAGACCTGGAAAATCCAATGGGTAATGTATTTGGATGGAAAGAACCATAAATGGGTAAGGGAAATGGTGAGAAGACCTGGAAATGGTGGTTAGAAACAAAACACACTCCTGGCCCATTGTGTAGGAAATCATGAGAGCAGATATATCCAGTATTGGAGAGTGACCAAGGACAGAATTTGGGGGGGGGGGAGCTAGGTTTCTATGATAGCAAGAAGATTGGAAACAAGTGAGAAGATGAGGTCTAGGACAAAGAATGATTTTTCAATAGAACAAGGTTCCAAAGGGCACAAAAGAATGGGAAGGTAAGTTAGGGGCGTGGTTGGGGTAGCTACATGGGGAAATCTGAGCACTTTGAGTGCATGGGCAGGGTCTCCTATTTCTTAACATCTTTGTGCAATACTAAGGCTTACTTACATTCATATTGGGAGCTCAATAAATGTTGGCTGAGGGGCTGAGACCTTGCATTCTTTGCACCTAAACAAACACCTGAAAGCTGAAAAATCTTGTCAATCATCCCAATGTTTGATCTCTGAAATGTCAAATCATCAGTTTGTCATTCTCCTTCCTTTCTCAAGGTTAGTCTTTCATCTTTTTTTCATTGTTGTTGAATTGATCACAGGATCATAGTTTTACAGCTTGCAGGGAACTCAGAGGCTCTCTAATCGAGTACTCTCATTTTACATTCCACAGACTGAGTCCTGAAGATATTAAGTACCTTGCCCAAGGTCACACAGTTAGTGACAGGACCAGAATTCAAACCTGGGTCCTCTGACTTCAAATCCAGTGAGCTTTCCCCCATAATAACATGAAAGAAAGTAATATTGAAAGACTTTAAAACTCTGGTCATTGCAGGGAATAGCTATGATTTCAGAAGACAAAGAGTAAAACAGTATCAAGTATTTTTGGATGAGAACTCATAGACTCTTGGTGTGAAATGAAACATAAAATTGGTATAGAATAAAACATACACCATGAACAATGCCCAAGGTGTTGATTGGTTTTGATAAACTAAAACTATTTTTTTCTTTGTTTCAAGGGAGGATTCTTTAGAAGAGGAGAGTTGTTGGGAAGCGACAGTAATGCAAAACAAAAAGATCATCAATAAAGCCTTTTTTAATAAAAAATAAAGTTTTCTGAATGCTAGTTTCTCATCATGGCAACTAGAAAAACACTAACACCTTCAGGCTGCAGCCCTCATTTTCATCTCAAGGTTCAGGCAGGATGCTGTGGCTGTCATTTTCTTCTCTTTCTTTTGCCCGTTTTTATGCTTTCCGTCTCCCCACGTCTTGCCAGCCCTGCAAGAGCCCTTTTCTCTTTTGACTCAATACAAGTCTAATACCAGATAACATCCCTGGACTTCATAACTCACATACAATTGCTAGGAGGTTGTTTTACAAAGAATTAGCCTAAATGCAGGTATTATGTGAATATGGAGCCTGTCCATGAACAAACAACCCTACAACAAGCATGCACTAAATTACACCAGGTCTCTGAAGCCCTTGATTCCTTCTCAGGAGAAGCCATGTCAAGGGGCTCATTCAATCTGTTCTGGTCTACTTTATAAATGCCCATGACAAAAAAGGAAAGTACAAGAGATAGAAATGAGATAGAAATCAGATCCTCTTTATCCCATTGCCATGCCGAGGTCAATTTTTGAATACCTGATGCTACTACACAGTGGTAATGTTTTGAAGATCAGACTTTTATTTCTACATGCTTTTCCAGGACAGGGATAGTTTACCAAGTTCCTTCTGTTTCCAAGAAATGATAGCTATGTAATATGGATGGATTTTTTAAAAAATAAAAGCTGAATGTAAAGAATGGACTCAATTAAACCTTCAGTGTCTAAAAGCTACTACTGCTCTAGACTTCCAAATATGAAACGGAGGAGAGGGGTCCCATCTGTCCTCTTTTTCTAATAACATGGTCTTGTTTTGGTTATGTTTGGCTAAAAGGCAAATTCTAAACCAGCAAAAATTCACTTAAAAATGAAGTCTACATCTTATGATTTCAACCACTGTTCTTATGGCCTGTTAGCATACAATTGTAAGCAAAATGGAATCTCTGTGTATGTTAGGTGTGCCCCTGAGCTTGTATAAATTCAGTTTTTATAATGTGACATGATCTAAATGCACTGAAAAATGATGGATTCTTCCATAATATAATCATGCCTCAGTTTCTTCAACTGTAAAGCGAGGAAATCAAACTAGATAATCTTCTAAGGTCCTGTCAAGTCTCTAAATTTATGAGCCTGTGTCCTAAATTATTTGTTTACTCGGTCTAGCTTTGGAAAATATCCATCTTTTTAAAAGTGAACCACATCTTACAGTATTTCTATAGCCATAAGTCCTTGGAATGATGGGAAGGGGGTTGAAAGGGGGGGGGTCAGAGTTTTTTCTATGCCTGTCAAATTTTTGGATGAAAGAGGTTAAGGTTTGAAACTACTTAGTTCACCACTTTTTTAATTTAAATGTTACATTAGGATTTTATTCCTTCCTTATTTTTATTCCTGCCAGCTGTGACCTTGAGATCATGGTTAAGCTTC
Organism: Petaurus breviceps papuanus; assembly: GCF_028583685.1. Taxonomy (NCBI): domain Eukaryota; kingdom Metazoa; phylum Chordata; class Mammalia; order Diprotodontia; family Petauridae; genus Petaurus; species Petaurus breviceps. The sequence continues at coordinate 12,764,171 of NW_027185903.1, forward strand.
TCCTTGCTCACACACAAAGGATAAATCAGGACAGTTTTAATCATGCTGAGATGTACTCTTAGCATTCTCTGTAACCTGCTTCTCTCCATTGACAGTGATAAATGAAAGAGGTCTCCACATCTTGGTGATGGTGGTATATCCAAGCTGAGAGTATTTAGTGGTAACAAAAGAAGGGACCTAACTGTCCCTATTATTCAGTGAATTTCTTTACTACCAAGGGCTCTCCCTCTCCCGCTTTTAAACTACAAAGGTTTTGTTTTGTTTTTGTTTTTTTAAAGAACCAGATTTTACAGCTCTTATTATTTAAATGAGAGTGCCATTTGTCTTCTGTTTTTTTTTCCTCTCTTGCAACTGGCTTCCATGCTCATATTAAAGAAAACTATACTCTGCTGTTCAATGAGAGTTTTTATGTTGTTAGGACAGAATAGTTCCAAGGGATGACTCTATTAACTGATGCCCAATTGGCATTTCTGCATGGCTGAAAAATAATAGTGAGGAAAATACCGACACATGTCCTTCCCCAGGAGTCATCTGGAGTTGATGTAATTTCTAAGAGAAGTAAAGGCCAGCATAAAAGCATGTTAAATGAAATTAAATGCTGTTAAAATTGCATTTACAAGCTCAGATCATGACCAACATCAGGTTCACTGTTTGATATGGTCACCATGAATGCAATGAATGAACAACCAACATTCTCATGACGTGTTTGCAATCAGCATGATGACTCTGGACATTCTTTAGCATTAGAAAATGGAAATTAATTCCTTTGGCATAGCAGGGGAATTAGAGAATTTATTCAAATGATAAATAAGATAATATAAGTAAAGTGCTTTGCCATCTTTGACTTTCTTTATAAATGTTGGTTAGTTAATAACACAGAATTAGCAGCAGTAGCAGCAGCAGCAACATTAGTAGTAGTAGCAGTAGCAGTAGTAGTAGTAGTAGCAGTAGCAGTAGCAGTAGTAGGAGTAGGAGTAGTAGTAGTAGTAGTAGTAGAAGCTGGTGTTGCTGGTGTTTATAGCAGAAGTTAGTAGTAGTAGTAGTAGCAGTATATTATGAAAGGAAGTTTGGTGAAGTAGGGTCTCCTTATAAAAGTTATCCTTGGAGCAGTTACATAAAGTTAAACTAGACAGCTTTGGAATTGATACTGCCCATCTTAGGATACTTTTGAAACCCCAGTTATTATTCTTGAGATATTCTAGATATTCTCAGAATACCTGCTTCCAAGGCAGCTAAAGGAGTAATCCATTATTTTGGTCCAGACCCATAATTTCATTGTTATAGAGACCTTCTAGTGAGGAAATTCCATGAGGGTAGGCAACTGTTTTGCAACTCCCAGTCTTAAAGAAGCACCCAGAACACTAAGCAATTAAATAATGTACCCAGGATCATGCAGCCAGTATGTGTCATAAATGGCAAGACTAGAACCCAGATCTTCCTGATTCTGAAGCTAGCTCTCTATTTAATGTGTCATATTGCCTTCATAAATAAACATTTTAACTGATACCACATGAAACAAAAATATCCAAATGGTTTACTAAGCAAACTCTTCTTTTATTATTGTTTTAGAGGAAAACAAGGAATTCTTCATTTTTTTGGCAACCCTGACTTTCTTGGTACATTTACTCTTAAGTCATTCCTGACCTCTCTGAACCAGATTTCCATTAAGAATAGGCATGGACTAGAGACATCCAAGAAACATGCCGCCACTGACCATTAAAATATTTAGCTGGTGCCATATTTTAAACTAGTATTCAAAGCATCATGTCTTATTTGGTAACCTTATTAATTCCAACTTGAAAAGCAGACATTTTAAGGGACCAAAGCCATTTTTCTTTTCCCTTCTCACTCATGGTTGAATAAGATCTAAAGGGAAGCTAGGTATATCTGGGGGTTATCAATCAACCACACATTTATAATGAATAGTCTTCCCTTCATGCTCTGTCTTGTTCTGGTCTCTTCACCACAGGAGCTAAATACTAGGAATCAGAGCCATAACTAGCATGGGAAATAAAATCTGCCTTTGTCCCATGACACCAACATTCAGTGAGAATTATGCTGTCTTTCCCAAAGGAGACTCACTTCCCCACTGAAAGGGCACACTTCCTTCCAATGTCAATTACCATCCTCATGATGCCATCTTTAAGGTCCTCTCACACTGTACAGCAATCACCTTCAGTGTCCTGCCACCCTGGTTATGTCTTCCTGGCCCATGTCCCCCCCACCCAGTACTGTCCCAGGGGCAGGTACCAGACTACCCTATTTCCCAGCATAACTGAACCAACAATACAATACCACCCCCAACTCCTCAACCTCTTCTTCCAATGAATCATTGTTCCTGGATCAGAGACAAAAAGGCAAAACATCCAGATTATATGTTACATCCTCCTAAAGGGGAAAGCAATATCACATCAGGAGGGTGTAATGGGAATGTAAATTTTAAAGATCTTCCCTGCCCCTAGGCTAAAGTGCACCTGGAGCCTGGGGTGGGAGGCTGGTTTTTGAGTAGATACTTTTTGATTGACCAGTGGGTCAATAAGGTTGTTACATTCTCTGAGCGAGGAGAAGGCTATATAAGCCCTGATGTGTAGCTTTGTTTTGGGGCTCACTTTGAGAAGTGTTCTGTGATTTGATCAGATGAAACTCTGGGAAGCCATTGCTGAGAGCCCCCGGCTTTGAAAAACCCAGATGTTGATTTGGTATGGATGTAATGGTTGGACAGTTTGGAAAGCTGTCTACTTGATCTGTTTGTTGTCTTGATAATTCTGCCTGTATACTCTGAAGTTTGGGGTGCTGACCTTTTTCCCCTGGTCGAGGTAAATGATATATGTTTGACTGATTAAAGTAAGCTTGTTAACACATTTTGAGCTGCTTTCCTTTATCAAAGCAGATCTAAGAACCTGTGTGAGCAGCCACCCTGGGGACGCTGGGGTGCTTGCTGCTACAAAATCCTCCCGCAGGCGGCAGCTGCTCCTGGCTTCTGCCCGGGATGTCCTGATGCAGGCAGCTCACCATTCCTGCTCTCAGCTCAGCGAAGTCTGCATGCAGGCCATTCTTCTCTCCTGGTCCATGGCTCCACAGAGTCACAGCTACCACAACTGGGAAACAAACAAAGGAAACAAACTGGTTACAGGCCATGGAGGAGCTCAAGAAGGATTTTGAAAATTAAGTAAGAGAAGTAGAGGAAAAATTGGGAAGAGAAAAGAGAATGATGCAAGGAAATCATGAAAAGCAAGTCAAAAGTTTGCTAAAGGAGACCCAAAATAAACACTGAAGACAATAACACCTTAAAAATAAACTAACTCAAATGGCAAAAGAAGCCCCAAAAAAACTCAATAAGGAGAAGAATGTCATAAAAAATCAAATTGTCTAGATGGAAATGGAATTTCAAAAACTCACTGAAGAGGATAATTCCTTCAAAATTAGATTGGAACAAGTGGAAGCTAATGACTTTATGAGAAATCAAGGTACTATAAAACAGATCCAAACAAATGAAAAAAATGGAAGGCAATGTGAAATGTCTCATTGGAAAAAAACACTAACCTGGAAAATAGATCCAGGAGAGATAATTAAAAAATTATTGGACTACCTGAAAGCCATGATCAAAAAAAAAAGAGTCTAGACATCTTTCAAGAAATTATCAAGCAAAATTGCCCTGATATTCAAGAATCAGAGGGCAAAATAGAAATTGAAAGAATTCACCAATCCCTTCTTGAAAAAATCTCCCCCCCCCAAAAAAAAAAACCTCCTAGGAATAATATATCCAAATTCCAGAGTTCCCAGGTCAAGGAGAAAATACTACAAGCAGTCAGGAAGAAACAATTTGAGTATTGTGGAAACACAATCAGGATAACACAAGACCTAGTAGCTTCTACATTAAGGGATTGAAGGGCTTGGAATATGATATTCTGGAGGACAAAGGAGCTAGGATTAAAACCAAGAATCACCTGCCAGCAAAACTGAGTATAATGCTTCAGCGGTGTAACGGGAATGTAATTTTGAAGATCTGCTCTGCCCCTAGGCTAAAGTGTACCTGGAGCCTGGGGTAGGAGGCTTGTTTTTCAGTAGATACTTCCTGATTGGCCAGTGAGTCAATAAGGTTGTTACATTCTCTGAGCCAGGAGAAGGCTATATAAGCCCTGATGTGTAGCTTTGTTTTGGGGCTCACTTTGAGAAATGTTCTGTGATTTGATCTGGCTTCTGGGAAGCTGTTGTCCAGAGCCCCCTGGTTTTGAAAAACCCAGATGTTGAAACCCAGATGTTGATTTGGTATGGATGTAATGGCTGGACAGTTTGGAAAGCTGTCTACTTGATCTGTTTCTGTCTTGATAATTCTGCCTGTATACTCTGAAGTTTGGGATGCTGACCTTTTTCCCCTGAACGAGGTAAATAATATATGTTTGACTGATTAAAGTAAGCTTGTTAACCCATTTTGAGTTGCTTTCCTTTATCAAAGCAGGTCCAAGAACCTGTGTTGGCAGACACCCTGGGGATGCTGGCGTGCTTGCCACTACAAGCGGTCATTCAATGAAATAAAGGATTTTCAAATATTCTTGATGAAAAAAACCAGAGCTGAAAAGAAAATTTGACTTTCAAATACAAGGAGCAAGAATAGCATGAGAAGATAAACAGGAAAAAGAAATCATAAGGAACTTATTAAACTTGAACTGTTTACATTCCTACATGGAAAAAATATAATTGGAACTCATAAGACTTTTATCAGTATGAGGATAGTTGAAGGGAATATATATGTATATATATATATATATATATATATACACATATATGTATGTATAGGAGATTATATGTGTGTATAAATATATATATATATATGTGAGGGTGTGCATATGTATGTACATGTATACATAAACAGAGAGCACAGGATGAATTGAATATGAAGGGATGATATCTAAAAATTAAAATTAAGAGGTAAGAGAGATAGATTAGGGTAAGTTATCACATATAAAAGAGGCAAGAGAAAACTGTTACAAGGGAGGGGAAGAACAGGAAGGTGAAAGGGAATGGGTCAACCTTACTCTTATTGAATTTGGATTAAGGAAGGAATAACACACACTCATTTGGGTATCTTATTCTACAGAAAAATAGGGGGGAAGGGGATAAGATTGGGGATGATAGAAGGGAGAGCAGATTGGGAGAGAAGGTAGTTAGAAGCAAACACTTTTGAAAAGGGACAGGGTCAAAGGAGAAAATAAAATAAGCAGGAGGTAGGATAGGAGGGAGGGAATTATAGTCTTTCACAATATAACTAGTATGGAAATATTTTGCATACCTACACATGTACAACCTATATTGAATTACATGTCTTCCCAATGTGGGTGGGTGAGGAGGGAAAAAGGGAAAAAATCTGGAACTCAAAGTTTTAAAAACAAATGTTTTTTTTTTTAATTGTTTTATACATGAGACTGGGAAATAAGATTTATAGGCACTGGGGTATAGAAATCCATCTTGCCCTACTAGGAATTTGGGGGGGGAGGATGAGGGAGGATATAAGAGAGAACAGATTGGGGGAAGTGGTATTCAGCAGGCTCGCTATTTTGGGGTGGGGGTAGGGGAAAGATGGGGAGAAAAAATTGTACTCAAAATTTTGTGGAAATGAGTGTTGAAAAATAAAAATAAATAAATAAATTGGGAAAATGTGTCTGAAAAAAATGAAGGACAAACAACAAACAAAACCCCTTCTTTTACGGGAAACCTTTCCCAACCCCTCCTAATGCTGGTACCTTCCCTCGCTTAATTATTTCCTATTTGTCCAATCTATAACTTTTTTGTAGGTCTACATTTGTTTGCTCATTGTCTTTCCTATTAGCATATGAGCTCTTTGAGGGCAGGGACTGGCTTTTTCCCCTTTTTGTACCCCCAGTGCATAGCACAGTGCCTGAGACACAGTAGGTGCTTAATAAATGTTTATTGACTGAGTGACTGACATGTCTCTACCTCTTTTCCCATTGAAATCCTTCTCTTGTTCTAAGGCCAAGCTCACATACCACCTACCCATAAAAGAGGATCACCTTCCTGCTCTAGTAAGCTAGAAGAGATCATCTCCCCTCAAATACCTGAGCCACTCTTAGGCTTCTCTTGTGCACTTACCAACTCTTAATGTGTATTCTACTTATACTTAATTTGTATATCTACTTATATATGCTTCCCTTCCTATATAATGCTTCCAAATTGCAAACTCCTCAGTGGCATGGATTATTTGGGGTTTTTTTAAATATATTTGAGCCCAAAGCTGAGCACAGTGCTTTGCAAATTGTTGAATTGAATTAATTATTGCCATCAACAACAACCTATGTGCAAAGTGATTTGTTGAGCTCTACAATTATAGGATTTAGAGCTAAATAAGACCTTGGAGACCATCTAGTCCAACCACCTCATTTATAGGTGAGGTTCTTGAGGTCCATATAGATGAAATGACCTCCAGCATCACTCAACAGAGACAACACTGTATTGTGGAAAGAGCATTCATGTTTAGAATTAGAGGACCTGAATTCCAGTTAAGACTCTGCTGCTTTTTGACCACACGACTTCGAGATGATGTCTAAGGTTCTGGCCAGCTCTGAATCCATGCTCGCATTGAATCCTGATGACTCCAAGGAATCTGGATGGAATTCAAAACATGGATCATCTGTTTTATGGATCTAGAACTAGAAACGGCATATCTATAAAAGGTAAATAACAGGGGCAGCTAGTTGGCACAGTGAATAAGCGCTGGCCGTGGAGTCAGGAGGACCTGAAATCACATCTGGACTCAGGCACTTAACACTCATTTGCCATGTGACCTTGGGCAAATCACTTAACCTCAATTGCCCTCCTCCCCCCCCAAAAAAAACAAAAAAGGTAAATAACATAAAGTAATAAAAGGTTATAGAATATTAGACCTGGAAGGCATCTTAAAGATTACTTAATCTAATATAGTCATTTTACAGATGAAGAAACTCTGGTTCAGAGCAGAATAGGATACCTCTGGAGGTAGTGAGTTCCTGACAGATTAATAAGGTATACAGATCTTCCTTGTACATCTATAAGCCTATGTAACTACATATGTTCTCTTTTCTCTTAGGAACAAGGGCTGTATTCCCAGGTCTAAGTTAAGGACATATATGGCTGATTCCTCTTCCTTGAAGTGTTGGCTACCCTTCTAGAAACATACAGAATCAATCCTGTGTCCTTTAGAACACAGATATTTTGCCTTATCAATCGCAGATATCTTACTCCTTTGAACTCCAGCCCAGTTCACAGCTATAACACATCCTGTGTTGAGTCACATAGAACCAATCAGGTGCCGAACATGTAGGCATTCACACCTTCTGGCTCTGAGACTATCAGGCAAAACTCTATATATTCTGGGAAATTGATATTTTGCCTTGGGGCTTGTTCATGGGAAGGACACTTTGCCTGAGACCTTTTTGATTTCTTAGATGGGATTCTGGGTAGCCATTATTAAGGGGGCCCCTAGCTGTGAATGTGAATGCAAATATTGGCGCTCTCTCAGTCTGGTGATGTGTGTAAATATTTCTATTATTCTGTTGAGCTTTATCTTTCTATATTTCTATAATGCTGTTTGGTATGTCTTTGCATGCAGAATAAATGTTACATTGGTTTAGTTTTGAGTGAAGAGTGCTTATCATACTATGCAATTCAATCCTTAACATATATATATATATGTGTGTGTGTGTGTGTGTGTGTGTGTGTGTGTGTGTGTGTATTTCACAACAGCTGCTCATATGTCATTAACAATACAGTTCCCCATCATTGGAGACCTGAGGACTGCTTCTAGGGGATGTTTTGAAGGGAAAACCAGTTCAGGTATAGGTTAGTGGTGTTAAACTCAAATAGAAACAGGGACCACTAAGGATCCCTGCAGGCCACACACTGACAGTTTTAAAATGTGGTTTTTATTTATTTTGTTAAATATTTCCCAATTATACTTTAATCTGGTTCAGGCTGCACTGAGGAGTGTTGTAGGCTGCTTGTGGGAGTCTACAGGTTGCATGTTTGGCACTTCTGGGTTAGATGGTCTCTGATGTGACACTAAATTATACATCCAGCATCATATAACTAGCTAGTGGTAGGCTGTTATTGTTGTTTGACCTTTGTTTTCAAAGAAGACCAATGACATCACAAAAGTTATATCTTGACTTGCATGTGAACTGGATTTAAGTGAGGCAGTATTGCACAAAGTCATCAGTCTCATTCTCTCTTCCAGAGTCATTGAAGTCCAGAGGCAAGACAAAAATCAAGAAGCCTGGCAATGGTCTGGGATGCAATGGATAACCTTGGCATCTTCAATATCTGACCAAGTTCTAAGCACTCCACAGCACCTGCTTCAGATGCCTTTATGGCCTTTGGGACAAATTGTTCTCATCTGCCCATTCCACCAGGGGAAGTCTTCACATGCTTTGGGTTGACCTCTCCCCAACTTACCAATGTGTTTGAAGCCTGTTGGTGATCTTCAACCTGGTTTAGCCCATCTGTCAGTCAGTTTTACCAGGGTATAGCTACCGTGCATGCTACAGCTTCTTGGAGTCACAGGTGAGAGTTGGGTGAAAGGTAGACACCAAAGGTGGATGGGTAGCCCTGAAAAGGACTCAGCACCACTCATACAAGAGGTGCTAATCCTCCCTAACCCCTCCCCATGTGCTCCTAATTTCAGGATTGCTCATCTAGTGCTGTTTCTACAATGAGTCAATAAATGAATGATCATTTGTTAAATGGTTACTATGCGCCAAACCCAAGGAATGGAGTTTTATATATATTCTTTGATGGGGCAAGGTTGCTAAAGAAGTGGAGATGGCCAAAGACTCAGGTGTAAAGTGAAGTATTTATCCAAAGAGATGGAACCTCAGGGTTATGGGAGTTCAGAAAGGGAAATGATGACTGTAGATTGGGGTACTAAAAAGAACCATCAAAAAGAAGGTGGGAATTGACCTGAATCTGTAAAGATCAATAGAACTTAGCTAAGAAGAGAAGTGTCACCTTTGCTCCGCCCCCATATTACTCTCAAGCTGAGCTACCATTTTCAGTGTCTCTACCACCATCACTCTTTCCGACTTCAATCCATCCCCCACTCAGCTGCCAAAGCAATATTAAGGAAAATGCTATCTACATCCTGAGAAAGAACTGATAAATGCAAGTATCTATAGGATGATTTTATAGAGAGATATAATGTGTGTGTGTACACACACATACACATTTGTATCTAACAGTAGCCATATTATATAGTTTAAAAACAGCAAGTTGTACACAATAGATATACAGTTTCATGTGCAATCATCTTTTCTCTATTAAATTGTTATGGAAATGCTTACTTTATTCTATAAATTTAAAATATGATAAATAAAAATTTTAAAACAGTAACAACAACAAAGTGATATTGGCCCCTAAGGTCTTTTTCAGCTTTAAACCTATTATATCTAGTCTCTAATACTGATTCTCTCTTCCTTCTTTCCAGAAGTTTCTGAAACTGTTTTGTGTCAATGCCTGACCCCTTAAAGAGAGGGGATTATTTTGCCTGATTCTGTTCTATCTAAATGCAAAACTTCATGGTTGAAGTTCATTATTCAAACCAAGCTAGTGCTAGGAGACTTAGATAATCAGCATGACTCAATTGTCTAAACAAATCCATAGCGCTTCCAGAACTTCCTTATTAAATTTCTAAGCATGTGAAACAATATGTGAACTTTGTAATAAATACTGGGCAGATCTGCAAATGACAAAATCATTATTCTCTCAAGAGATTTTGAAAAGGCTACAGGGGAAGGAGGTGAACCAGCAGATAACAACAGAAGACTCACAAAGGCTAAGGAAAAGCTTAAGGGATTATGCTGTTAAGAGAAACTAAGAAACCAGAGAGGTATCCAATTTTGAAAGCATAGTGGTTTCTCATCAGATGCAAAGTCCAGAGCTTATTTTTGTTTTTCTTCTCATGTTTTCCTGATACCCAGAGTTTCTAGCCAGCCTCCTCACCTCCCAGAGCTCCCTGACACCCCCTATTCTCTTTAATTTTCTTTCCTATCCACTTTCCCCAATGCAATCTTGAGGTTTCAGCTCGAAATTTCCTTCAGAGCAATTCACTTCAAAGCCACTTGGATGTAACAAGGTAGCTATGGTTACCACTCTCCAGGGCTGTCCATAAACAGGAGAAGATACGAACACTAGATGTTCTTAATTTACTTAGGTTGTACACTTTAGGGAACCACCAGCAAAGAAACTTAATACTCAGAGGGACAGAAAAATAAATATCCACAGTCAGGATCTCCTCTTGCAGAGAAAATCACAGGCAAAGAAATACTCTGGAAGAGATGGAGTAATTTTCAGCAACTAGAGGATGGCATGCTCATGCGGAGAAATTATCGTGGGTCACTTGAAACCTACTTCTTCTGTGTAGTGAGTTCAGTGAGGAGAAGAAGAAAAAAAATGGGAGTGGGGGATGAATGAATAGAAAGCACATGAGTTATGAGTTGTGAAGCCAAGTCAAACCCACTCCCAAGAGTCAATGGTTAAATTTTCAGAGTTAAATTTACACTTTGGAAATCAGCAAATGCCACAAAATCAGGGTTTGATTTCTTTTATTCATTGACTGGACTTAAGAAAGTAATTGAGAAAATGTTTAACAATGCAAACTTAAAATTATTTCAAGTATCCTTTTTTTTTTTTCCTGGAGAGCCAGTAGTTAAACATTTACTAGCACAGATGGATTTTCAGAGGAAAGAATATGAAAGTAGGGAATCCAGAAAGGAAACTATTGAAATAGCCCAGGCAAGAACTAATAAAGGTCTTAACTATAGTGGTTGTGGGTTAAATGGAGAAAAAGAGGACAGGCCCAAGATATATGGAGTGGGTAGAATCAACAAATCTTAGCAACTGATTTCACATGGAAGGGTTGGCTATTAAGAGGGAATACAATGTCAAGGATGATACTAATGTTGCAAATCTAGATGCTGGAAGAAGGGTGTTGTCCTTGGCAAAAACAGGGAAGTTAGGAAGAGGGATGGGGTTAGGGGAAAAGATTATGTTCCTTCTCAGCCTCTCGTACAATGACATCGGAGATGTCCCATCCCAGAACTGAGCAGAGTGCTCCCTTGAATTCTGTCTTTGTATCTCTCCTCTCTCTACACTCTCTCTCCATGATCTTTTCATCTTCCAACTTCTACTTTCATACTAGGGGAATTAAACATACATATTGACTCTTCCTCAAACACCTGGACCACTCAATTCCTCAACTTACTTTCCATGAGCTATTCCTCCACCTCAGTCGCATGCAATGATACCCTTGATCTTGTCATCACCCACAAATGTACCACCTCCATGTTCAAGAATCTTTGAATCACCTTGCTGACCATAATCTATCAGCTTTCCAACTCTCTGCCTTCCCTTATCAAACCCTATTCTTCATCCACACCATGATTTTCAATCCCTTGACCCCTCAGTTCTCTCCATGCAATCTTCCCTGCAGTAACAACTCTTCTCTTTTCCTCATCTTGACCCATTGGTAAACCAAGTCAACTCTACACTATCCTCTTCTTAAGCATCTGGTTCCTCTATCATTTTACTGATTATGTCCTGCCAATCCTTAGCCTTGGATCACTGCCACCATCTACTGCCTTCATTCCTACATGCTGCTAAACAAAGGTGGAGAAAATCATACAACCATTCTGATTGGATACACAACAAATGTATGTTATACAACCTCAACTAGGCCCTCACTACTGCAAGATAATCCTACTATAGCTCCCTTATCAATTCACTAACCCACTTTTCACAATGGTTCTTCCAAAATTTTACAAATATATTGGTTCATTTTGGAAAGTAATTAAGAATTATGAGAATAAGGTTAATAATATACCCATACCTTTAAAATACAGATCTCCTTGCTGGGCATATATCCAAGTGAGGTCAATAAGAAGAAGAAAGGTCTCATTCCCAAGAAGCATATTTTTTCTCCCTCTGTGAAGTGTTTATTATTGTTGTTATTAAATTGCATTGTTAGAGAAAAAAAAAAGAAAGGTTCCATAGACATCAAAATATGTATAGCACAACTTCTTGTAGCATCAATGAACTGGAAACAAAGCCCATCCATTGGGAAATGGCTAAACAAATTGTGGTACATGAATATAATGGAACGTTGT
>NW_027185903.1:12776329-12782027 GCF_028583685.1 Petaurus breviceps papuanus
GCCATTTCCTTCTCCAATTCTTTTTATAGATGAGGAAACTGAGGCAAGCAGGGTGAAGTGACTTGCCCAGGGTCACACAGCTAGTAAGTGTCTGAGGCCGGATTTGAATTCAGGAAGATGAGTTTTCCTGACTCCAGGCCTGGCACTCTAACCACTGTGTCACTTAGCTGCCCCAGTAGAATATTACTGCACTGTGTTTCTTAATGGAATATTGCTGTACTTTAAGAAACAATGGGGGTGGCTAGGTGGCTCAGTGAGTAGAGCAAGTAGAACACAGGCCCTGGAATTCGGAGGATCTGAGTTCAAATTCATCCTCAGACACTTACCACTTACTAGCCATGTGACCTTGGGCAAGACACTTAACCCCAATTGCCCTGCCCTCCCCAGAGAGAAAGAAAGAAAGAAAGAAAGAAAGAAAGAAAGAAAGAAAGAAAGAAAGAAAGAAAGAAAGAAAGAAAGAAAGAAAGGAAGGAAGGAAGGAAGGAAGGAAGGAAGGAAGGAAGGAAGGAAGAAGGAAGGAAGGAAGGAAGGAAGGAAGAAAAGGAAAGGAAGGAAGGAAGGAAGGAAGAATATAAAGACAGAAAAGAAGAGGAAGACTAAAATGAATTCATGTGAAATGAAGTATCAGGATGACAAAAACAATCTGTCCCATGACTAAAATATGGTAAATGAAAATAATAATATGAAAAAATTAAATTGCTGAGAAAATATACTGAGAAAAAATACTGAAAAATAAAGAAAATATAAAAACAAAATGAATGACAAAATTTCTAAACATTTATTATGTATAAACACCATGATAAGCACTGAGTATACAAATACTTTAAAACTAAAGAGAAAACAATCCCAGCCCTCAAGGAGCTTATATACTAATATAGGGAGACAAAACATGGGCAAGAGAGTGGTAAAAGAAAAAGAAAATGAAAATATAACTTCTTTCTTTGCAAAAGTGAGAGATTACAGATGTGGAATATTTAGATATTATGGTGATATAAAAAACAAAAAAGCATCAATAAATATTTTTAAATAATTATTCAAAGTGATTCTCTTAAATCGCTAAAATCCAGTGGCTCTCTCTTGCCCATAGGGAAGGAAGGGAAGGGGAAAGGGAAAGAAAAGGGAAGAGAAAGGAAAAAGAAAAAGAAAAGAAAATGTTCTCTTATTTTGCTTTTTAAGCTCTTCACAACCTGGCCCCTTCCTTCTTTTTCAGTCTCCTTAGACATTGCTCCCCTCCATGCACTCTTGGTACATACTGGTCCTTTTGCTGTCCTTCACTCACTCTATGTCCCATCCCCTTGCCTTACTCCTCACTTTCTCAAGAGTTTAGCACAGTACTTAGCATATAGTAGGAGCTTAATAAATGTTTATTGATTTCTTCATCTGCCTGGGAATGTTCTCTCTCCTCACTTCTGCCTCTTGGAATCCATGATTTCTTTCATAAATCAACTCAGTTGGTACCTTCCACCAGAGGCCCTTCCTAGTCATTGCGTGACCAGGGACAGTGCCTGGCAAAGAGTAGACACTTGATAAATCCTTGATAAATAAATATGGTTAATTGCTATTTCATAATGATGGAAATTATGACAGATCCTTGAGTAAATTGAATCTTGACCAACTGAAAGCACTTCATTCCTAGACAGAACACCGTACAATTCTGTACCAAAATGGCCACATGCAAGTCGACCTATGTAACTTATTAGATAAGATGCAGTGTGGTCTAGTGAATAAATCAGTGGAGTGGCTTGTGCTTGGTTATTAGTTCTGTGATCCTCTGGCACAGTTTTGGAACCTATTGATTCTTATCTCCATTGATGTTTCTGACTAGAGTTTTTGCTTCATGGGAACAGAAAACCAGTTCCTTTGGGGGGCCTGCCATGACAAAGGAATTTGAGAGAATTCTTTTGGGGGTATGAAGCAGTTTTGAAAGAATCTCAGGGACGATTTGGCTTTTTCTCTGTTCTGATCCTTACCCAAGATAGAAACCAAAAATCCTGGGGTGTATTTGTCATGTAAAGCAGGAGAGATAACATAGTCTTAGAGTCAGGAGAGACCTGAGATCTTATCCCATCTCTGACACTTTCTAGCTGTAAACCTTTCTGAGCTTTAGTTCACTCATCTGTGAAACTGGGACAGTGAAACCTGTAGAACTTACCTGACAGCCTTATTCTGATATGTTTAGGTAAAGCACATTGTACACTTCAAAGTGCTAAGCCATTATCAATGGAAAGCACATCGGACTTGAAGTTAGGAAACTGAATCTCACATCTTCCACTTCCTTACCTGGAGTAAGTCACTCAAAATCTCCATGCCTCAGTTTCCTCATCTGAAAAACAGGAGTACTCATATTTGCAGTGCTTTCCTCACAGGAGGTACCTATAAACCATATTCTCTTTGCAAGTCTAAGAAGTTATAGATACACATGAATTGTGTGGCTGCTACTGTTGTTGATGAATGAAGGAATATATATTTATTAAGCGTTGGTCCTGGAGTTGTCAAGATTTGAGTTCACATCTGGCCTCAGACATTTGCTGGTTATGTGACCTTGGGCAAGTGACTTCACCCCTATTTACATCAGTTCCTCATCTGTAAAATGGGTATATATATATATATAGGAGAAGGAAATGGAAAACCACTCCAGTATCTTTGCCACAAAATCCCATGAATGAAATACATGGGGTCGTGAAGATTTGCACACAACTGAATGGGTGAACAAAGACAATGACAAATGTGCCAAGTGCTGGCAAATATAAATAGAGGAAAATGAGATGGTCTGCTCTCAAGAAGCTCACACTCGAATAGAAGAAGATAACATACATAACAGAAGGGGACTTTAAGCAGCAGGAAAGGTGGCCATTGCCCATCTCAAAGCTAGCCATGAAGAACCCAAAAGCCCCTCCCTCCTCTTCTTCTACACCCCAGCACTGGAAGACAGGGTTATGGCTGTGCTCTTCATCACAATTATCCACATGGGTACCAGTGAGCCCAGGGCACCATGGCTTTGGATCTAGTGAACTTCGAGCTAGCCTCCTGACCCTGGCTCTGACACAGTCAGTACCTGCATGACCTTGGGCAAATCTCTTAACCCCTTTGAGGGGTCTTAGTTGCCCCATCCATAGAATGAACAGCTTAGACTAGAAACAGGGTGGGGAACCTGTGGCCTTAAGGCCACATGTGGCCCTCTAGATCCTCAAGAGCAGCCCTTTGACTGAATCCAAACTTCATAGAGCAAATCCCCTTAATAAAAGAATTTATTCTGTAAAACTTGGACTCAGTCAAAAGGCCACACCCAAGGACCTAGAAGACCACATGTGGCCTTCCTTGAGGCCAGGAACACCCCAATTCAAATCTGACTTCACACTTACTATCTGTGTGACCCTGGGCAAGTCACTTAACCTTTGCCTGCCTCGGTTTCTTCAATTATTAAATGGAGATCACAGTAGCACCTACCTCTCAGAGTTGTTTGAAATAAAATGAAATATTTCTAGAGTTTATCATAGTATCTGGCACATTATAGATGCCTAATAAATGCTTGCTCCTTTTTGTAAATTCCCTCTCACTTCCTCTTCCTACAATTAACTGCATACTAATGTAAACCTCCCTGCTACTGTTTTCTAGGAGCTAACTTTCCTTTCTACATTAGTGAGAGTAGCACAGAACCTCTTTGGGGAGCACTGACAGAGGATGGAAAGATAGAAAGTCTTTGGTTGTCACTAAAAGCTAATAATTTCTTTCCACCATTCATCCCTTGGAAATATACTCACTATTACTGAAATAAATTGAGATACCATTAGAAAAGGATCCAGCCACATGATAATCACTTAATGAAGGCTGTCCTTTCAAATTAATAGGTAGAGGGTCTTCCTTGGACACCTGGGCTGCAACATCAATCACGAAGACCTTCTGAATTACCTCGGTTTTGGCTTCCCTCACTACTCTGATAGTCCTCTCCCTGCAATTTCAGGTCAGGAGATGCCCAATCTATCACAGCACAAGCTGTTAGAACAAAGCCATTTGACAACTAACAGCAAAGGAACCGATTCAGAGGAGCAAGTATAGATGGAAAAAAGACATTAGCAGTTCATGCCTTGAAGCATCCTCTTGTGTGAAATGGGCAGTTCCGGTCCTGCCTCTAGCATGGAGAACAAGGTACCTGTGGGAATCTCCAAATAGCAGTACCCTTGAAAACATAAACTGGAGCAGGCTATGAAAAAAAACCCACATTTGCTGAACCATAATGAACGACACCATAAAGACAGAAAAGGTTCTTGATCTCCAAGGTAAGGCAGTTCTTCCCATCTCCCACCCATGTCAGTAATGCTATGGCCAAATCCATAATGTTTAAGACTTTTTACATGCCTCCATCACTCCTCTGGCACTGAGGTCATGAAGGTGTAGGATTCATACATTTCCTGATTCAGGGAGCTCTAAAAACATCCCAAGTTGAGATGAAGAAAGCCCCAACTGGTATCCAACTTATCTATGTTCATTCTGCTGGAGAGCAGCCTTCTCATAACTGAGGAAACTAGATGACCCAACATCATCAGTACTGACATGAGAGAATATAAGAGGAACGTCCTTCTAGACCTATTTGATCACCTAAGATGGATAAAATAGAGGCCGCATACCCACTTGGAATCAATGTTACTTAGGAAATAAGGAAGAATAACAACATGGCACCCATGAAAGCGATTCAACCAGATGTTTTTTCAGTGTTCTTCTCTACCTCCCCTGAGTATGATCTACATGCATCTACATCTGCAAAACTGCTAAAAGCATCACATTTCATAAGTAATCATTTTCTCATTGTAATAGAGCCCTCTCCTTTGGACTATCCCATGAATAGTGAAATAGCATCTGATCAGTCAATAAAGTCAGTGCAAGATCCCCTAAGTAAAATGACTACACTTTGTAATGTAATCTAAAATTCAAAGATATCCTCAAATGCAGAAGTCCTCTGAACCACCCAGGCAGTGTAGTAGAAAGAATGATAGACTTGTGGTCAAACGAGTCTTGGTTTCAAATCTGGCTTCTGATATTCATTAGCTATTTGACCACGGACAAGTCACCTAACCCCTCTGAGCCTCAGTTTTCTTTTCTGTCAAGTAAAAATAATAGTGTCTGTAAAATCTACTTCACATGGTTGATTCAAAGATTAAAATACATGTTTAAGTACTTTGTAAATCTAAATGAAAGTCCTGGTCAGGACAATGATAGATGGGGTATTCTTGTACCAGCTAATAACAGAAAAACAAAATTTAAATGTGATAGTCCATGCCTATACCAAGAAGAACAGAAGAATCCAAGCCACAAAATGCATGCCTCTTGACATAATGGGATAAAGGCAGCATCCTTTTGGTTCAAAGAGTTTGTCCTTTACAACTAACTCACCAGGAGCAAGACCTAGTGGCAAGGAGAAAGAAACAACTAGGTTTGGTGTCAGTGATTTAGGTATACTTCATTCCTCTCCTCATGTCTTGTTATGTCATCCTTCAATATAAGCACCATGCTACCCAGATTGAGTAAGCAAATGGAATCTGTTCTAGAATACTCCTTCTCCCTTGGAGTTTCCTGGGATAAGTCACTTTATCCATTGGAGAAAGATGGATTACATCACCAACCTTTCTTTCATCTTATTCTCCTCCAGACTCTCCTCCAATCTCCTCTGGATTCCTCTAGAATCCAGTGTCAATGGATTCCC
>NW_027185903.1:12782127-12799286 GCF_028583685.1 Petaurus breviceps papuanus
TCTCTCTCTCCCCCCCCACTTTTTGCCTCCCCACTCCATATATACATTTAATATATACACATAGAATTTGTATATGGTTATTTGTATGTTGTCTCCCCCTTTAAATTCCTTGAACTATTTTAGGACAAGAATTATTTTTGCCTTTCTTTGTATTTCCAACATTTAGCACAGTGCCTACATATAATAAGCACCTAATAAATACTGTTGATTTGACTTGGCTGGCCCAGTATGGAGGCTGAAGATATTAACTTATTAAGACTACGAATTGCTTTTGAAGTAAATATTGCTAAGCAGACACAAATAATATTAGTAATAAAAGAATTAGCTATTTGGCTTTTAGAATTTAAAATAAATCCTCTGGCTCTGCCAAGACCTGCCAGGAAGCAAAGGGGCTCTCCGTCACTTTGAGAAGGGCTGGAAGCTTTCAGAATACACAGTCTATTTCTTTCATAATAAAAGTTCCCCCTGCTTGGATGATATTTTTTCCCTTAGAATGTGAAAAGAAACCAAAAGCAATAAAAGGATAGGGAGAAGAAAAGTAAATTATGGACATAATTAAATCATTGCTAGAGTGAATAATTTCTTCTGGAATAATGTGATAACAGGAAAAATAAATGAAGCATCCTTCCACATTCCAATGATACTTTCAAGGCTGATAAGGAAAAAAAAATTAGACCTGGCAATTTACTTTGGTTCTGGGGTTTGCAAATGCCACATGTCCCATGATCCCCCTGCTTTGGGTTCTTCTTTCATCTTCCAGAATTGACATGGATCTGAGAGCTGTAATGTCAGTGTACCTTTCTACTTAAGCCTCTTTGTGGGATGTGGAGAGAAAGGTAAGCAAGGAAGGATCCAAGGATCAGCCTAAAGAAAAAGGAATCATTTGTCTGGTGGGCAGGCCATTCAATAAAGAATTTTTCAATAATGCAGACACCTTTTGCTGAGGTCCTTAGACAAGTAGGGTGAAGGATTCCTCTGGACATATATTTTAGTTAGATTTTGTTTTGTTTTGTTTTTCTCCAGAGCCCCAGTCCCACCCAGAAAGAAAATTACCCCAATGATTTCTGCAGCTCACAGGAAAATCTCAAATGGAGTTCTTGGATGAAAATTTCTGCAGTGGAGCCCCACAGTAAATAGGGCAATACAAATGGAGAGCATTTTATCTTTATTTTTTTATTTTTAATTTATGAAATAAAATAAGTATTGCCATAGCATAATACAATAAAAAGACAATTGTACACAAACCACAAATCTCCTATGCACGACTTGCTACCCTTTCAAACATACAACAAAATTATTATGTAAATTTTTTCTCCTCCCCCACCCTAGAGATGGCTACCATTAGACAAAAATGTGTGTGTGTAATGCACACTGTGTGTGTAGTGTAGTACATACACACATATATATGTATATATTAGGTAAAATTATGCTATACATACTTTTATTTATAAGTTATTTCTCTGGATACAGATAGTGTCTTTCTTCATCTGTCCTTTATAATTAATTTGGGTGTTTATAATAGACAAAATAACATATTCACTCAAAGTCATTCTTAGAAACAATATTGTTGTTACTGTTTACTGTGTTCTCCTGGTTCTGCTTATTTCACGTTTCATTATTTCATACGAGTTTTTCCATGTTTTTCTAAAATCATTGAGCTCATCATTCCTTATATCACAGTAGTATTTCATCATGATCACATATCACAACTTGTTTAGTCATTCTCCAATTGATGGGCATCCCTTCAATTTTCAATTCTTTGTCACCACAAAGGGAGCTGCTATAAACACTTTGGAACATACAGGTTCTTTTCCTTTTTTCCTAGTCCTCTTTGGAAATAGACCAAGTAATGATATTTCTGGGTCAAAGGCTATAAGTAGTTTAATAACTCTTCTAGCTTAATTACAGATTGTTCTCCAAAATGTTTGGATCATTTTACAATTCCATCAACAATGAATTCGTTTTCCAATTTTTCCGCATCCTCTCCAACATTTGTCACTTTCCCCTTCTATCATTTTAGCCAATCTGGCAGTTGTGAAATGATATCTAAAGGTTGTTTTAATGTTCCTTTCTCTAATAACAATTTAAAGCATTTAAAATCTAAAAACTTAAAATTGAAAGCATCGGGCAAACCCTTTCCTCTGGATCTATTGTCTAGAAGGACTTGGGGCACTGTTAAAACTGAAAGCATCAGGCTATCCCTTTTTTATGAATCTGTTGTCTAGAAGGATACTGGGTTCACATCCTGAGGAGAGAGACAAGTGCATATGTTAATGTATACAACATAAATGTAAAATGAATAAATGTAAATATATACAAAGTAGCTAAATACAACTTTTTGTTGTTTGGGTAGGAGGACACAAAGACTTGGAGGAATTAAGAAAGACTTCATGCAAAAGATGCTGTTTTAGGTACACAATAGAGAACAAAAGACTTTATGAGGAAAGGGAAGAGTGCATTACAGGGATGGAGGGTGTCCAGGACAAAGGCACTGAGACAGGACATGGGATTTTATGTGTGAGGAACAGAGAGAGAAGGCCAGTTTGGCTGGATAGCAAAGAGCAGAATGGGAAATAATAAATATCCAGTGAGACAAGAGAAATAAGTTGGGACCAGATTGTGAAGGACTTTAAATACTAAAAATAGGAGTTGATATTTTTATCCCAGAGACAATGGAAAGCCACTAGAGTTGATTGAATAGAGCAGTCACATGGCCAGATCTTCTCTTAATAAATATTATTTTGGTAGCAGTGTATAGGATAGACTGGAGCAGGGAGATATTTGAAACAGGGAGACCAGTTAGGAGGCTGTTGACATAATCTAGGTGAGAGGTGATGAGGAGATGAGCTAAGATAATGACTGTATGAGGAGAGAGAGACAGAGAGGGAGGGAGGGAGAGAGAGACAGAGACAGAGAGAGACAGAGACAGAGAGAGAGACAGAGAGAGACAGAGACAGAGAGAGACAGAGACAGAGAGAGAGACAGAGAGAGACAGAGAGACAGAGAGAGACAGAGAGAGTGAGAGATTACAAACCTGGGAGACTGGATGGTGGTGCTTTCAATAGAAATATGCAAGTTTGGAAGATGGTAAGGCTTAGGGAAAAAGCTAACAAGTTCAGTTTGGGATATGTTGGGTTTAAAATGTTTCTGAGATATCCTTACAGTTTGAAATGACCACTAGGTAATTGATGATTCAACAGTGAAGCTCAAGGAGGAAGTGGACCTGGATGTAGAGATCTCAAAATCATTTGAATAGAGATGATAGTTAAACCCATGGAAGCTGATGAAGTTACCAAGAAAGAGTCTGTGGAGGAAGAAGAGAAGAAAGCCTAATACAGAATCTTGAGTAACACCCAAGGAGGGAACGTGATATGGGTGCTGAGCCAGAAAAGGGGACTGAGAGGAGCAGTCTAGGAGATAGGAAAATACCCAGGAGGAAGTGTTATCATGAGAATGCAGAAAGGAGACTGCCTGACTCTCAGTCACTGATATTTTGAAGATAGTCCTACTCAGGACATGAGAACTAAACAGAGGAGTTTTCAATGTCCTCTCAGCAAGATGTCAATAATACAAAGGTGCAAAAACTGTAATCTCAACTAGTGAATTGGGGGATTCATCAAACTGATCAGGAGCTCCATTGGTCAACCCCTCCTAAGACCAACAGAGAAGAATAGAGAGAAAGACGGATTTTTCTGGTATTATTGCTTGGGATCTGAAGGATTTCGATACATACTGCTTCCCCTTCTAGGTTATAAACTCTAGGAATAGTGTCTTATTCATCTCTGTATCTCCCCCCAATGCTTAGTGCAGTGCTGGGGACATAGGAGACCATTAATAAATGTTTTCTTGTTTGTTTAAATTGAGAAAAGTTGATTTCAATATATGTATGTTTTATATATAATTTTTAATGTGCCTAATTATTTCCATATTCTATCCCCCATTGAGCTCCTAGAGGTAAGGCAATGTTTTGAACTGACTAGAAATAAAAATATACAGACTTGCTAAGCAATTAATTGGGTGGATAATTCACAATACAAAATAAGTCTTCAGTTTGCAGAAAGATGGGGGAGAGGTCTTTAACTAGATTTCTCCTTATGTATTTAAAATATGCTGATTGACAAAAACTGAGCTTACATATAACTTCCTGCAATGTATGTGACTTAAGATCTACCTGAGATCTATTTTTTTCCAGAAACATCTCCCTTTCAAAATCAGAAACATAAATATATATTTATATATACACATATACATCTATATAGATATATAGACATGTGTATATAACTATCATTTGTCCAAGCAAGTGATTATGAGGCAGACAATATGTCCCACAGTGTGACAAAATCCACCATCAGATTTATTTCTGAAAAAAGCAAATTTTTCCTAAGCTCCCTGAATAAAAATAAAAGACAGTGAGAAACTATCCTCCCTCCCCTCCCCCCTTTTTTGCACATCCTTGATTTAGTTCACAGGAATTCTATTTCTGTCTTGGCTATTACTGAAGGTATTATATTACTATAGGATTTTCATTTCAGGGGGAAAGAATGACATTTTCTCTTTAAATTTGGCTTAAATCCTGTCCCTTGAACTAAATGAAAACTCTTACTCGGTTTCTGGCTTTGTGCTACCATGATTGGGTACTTGCTTTGACCTCTAAAATGCTTCTTAAAATAATAATACTTCAATTTTGAGGCAGCTAGGTGGCACACTGGCAGCAGCACTGGGCCTAAAATCAGGAATGCCTAAGTGCAAATCCAGCCTCAGACACAGACTTACTATGTGACTTTGAGTAAGTCATTTAACTTCTGTTTACCTCAGTTTCTTTATCTGCAAAATGGGGGTAATAATAGCACCTCCGTTACCAGGTTGTTGTGAGGATAAAATGAGATAATATTTGTAAAGCACTTATAACAGTACCTGACACATAGAAAATTAATTCCCTTCCCTTCTTTTTCCTTCCCTTCCCTTCCCATCCCCTTCTCCTTTCCTTTCCCCTTCCCCTTTCCTTCCCATCATAACACTGAATATCTTGCAAAGTGCTTTCAAGTACACTATCTCATGATTATCACAACAGCCCTGGAAGGTAGGCAAGGAAAGAATAATTAGCTTTATTTTGTAGGAGAGGAAGCTAAGACTCAGGTTTTATGTTTTACCCAAAGTACAGATTAGTAAATCACCAATCTTCTTCAACTTTTCCTTCAATTTGAAAAAGAAAAAAATACTGGATGATGAAAATTAATAAATAAGAACATCAAAAAGGGAAAACTGGTTCAAGTGCTAAAAAAGCATACCCTTTGAAATCTGACAAGAAGAGGCTAGTGAAGTCTAGCCATTAGTGTAAGTATAGGACAGAATGGAAAAAAGAGGGAAAATGAATGACTGAGAGATGTCCAAAATATTGCATTTCCAGACAGAAGAATTAGAATGTAACTCTATGAGAATGACCTCAAAACTGTGTCGGTTTGAAAGGTAATGTTAGGTAGGCTATGATGGGTGGGGAGCCTGCTGAAACAAAGGACCTAGATACAGCCTCTGAGGTACTGTGTCCTAGTGTAGTAAATAAATGGTATTTAATTTGTTTCCATGGAGGCAGGATATCTGCAAGTGCAGATCCTAGTCCTGGGGAATATTAGCAGAGATCAAGCTCAGGACCTTCCTGTTTCTGAGATCCTAGGCAGAAATAGACAATGGAGGATGAGTGATTTAGAAGGTCATGTGATACTATGAGCTACCCACAGGCTAGAGGAAAAGAACTAGAAAATGATTCCCACAGGAGGAAAAAGACATCCATCATGTATATTAAGACCTAAATTGTTTTCTCATTTCCCCTTAATGTTGGAACTGGTTTCTATGCATGTTTTCTGAGATATCACTGTGGAAAGTGGAGATTTTTCCCCCTATCGAATTTCTTAGAGTTTTTTCCTTGTGTGTGTTTGCTTCATTTTGTTTTCTTCTTTTACCATTTGAGTTCCCATAGTTGTATTTTAAAATTATTTTTAATTAACAGAAATTTATTTTCTATCCTTCCCATACCCCATCTCAGTAGAGGAAAAAAGAAAAAGAAATAACAAAGAAAAAAATTATTTTAATAAATATTCACGTCCAAGAACAATAAATTCACTCATTGGCTGTGTTTTTTTTAATTATGTCTTATTCTGTACCCTGAATCAATCCTCTCTCCATCGTGAAGTTGATAGCATGCTTCTTCATTGGTCCTCTAGTCATTGGAGTGACCTCCTTTGGAGTGACATTGATCCTCAAAGGTTCTTAACACCTTTCAAAACTATTTGTCTTTAATGTCTTATTATTGTATAAATCATTTTACTCAGTTCACTCTTTATCACTTTGAATAAAAGCCTTCAACACTGGACATTTTATTTTCTTTTTTTTGCCTTTTAGAGGTCAATTGGGGTTAAGCGACTTGCCCAAGGCTTTTTGTTTTTGTTTTTGTTTTTTGTGGGTGTCAAATGTCTGAGGCCAGAACCAAACTCGGGTCCTCCTGACTCTGGGGCCAGTGCTTTACTCACTGCACCACCTAGCTGCCCCCGACACTTGACATTTTCTATAATATGAATGTTATGGTCTTAATTGTTCATCCTGGTTGTAGCAGCAAGCACCCCAAGCGTCCTCAGGGTTTGCCGCCACCACAGGTTCTTGGATCTGCTTTGTTAAAGGAAAGCAACTCAAAATAGGTTAACAAGCTTACTTTAATCAGTCAGACATATATCGTTTACCTTGTTCAGGGGAAAAAGGTCAGCACCCCAAACTTCAAAATATACAGACAGAATTATCAAGACAGAAACAGATGAAGTAGACAGATTTCCAAACTGTCCAACCATTACATCCATACCCAGCCAACATCTGGCTTTCCACATCTGGGTTTTTCAAAGCCGGGGGACTCTCAACAATGGCTTCCCAGAATTCAGATCAAATCACAGAACACTTCTCAAAGTGAGTCCCAAAACAAAGCTACACATCAGGGCTTATATAGCCTTCTCCTGGCTCAGAGAATGTAACAACCTTATTGACTCACTGGCCAATCAAGAAGTATCTACTGAAAAACAAGCCTCCCACCCCAGTCTCCAGGTGCACTTTAGCATAGGGGCAGGGAAGATCTTTAAATTTGCATTTCCATTACACTGGTTCTGCTCATTTCACTCTGCATCAGTTCATATGTCTTTCCATGTCTCTTGAAATCATATTTTTTCATTTGTTACAGCACAGTAATATTCTGTCACATTCATATAACACTATTTGTTCAATCAAAACCCAATTAATGGGCATCTTAGTTCCAAGATTTTTAACACCACAAAAAGAGCTGTGGTAAATATTTTTATACATATAGAACTTTCTCCCCAATGATTTCTAGAGCCTTGGAGCAATCAGATTGAATTAAGGTAAAAGGCTATTCATCTCTTGCCTGTTTTCTGATGTCTATCATAAGCACTCATTCTAGTAATAAGATAACATCCTGTGAAAGCTGGAAAATTGCTGGCAATGTAACTATACTAACTCAGGTATTTTGGTAAGCAATGAAATGTGGCCTTTTTCCTATAACCTGAGTAGAACCTAGATTTAAAGTGAATGATTTCTTTGTGGCATTTAGAAAATGTTCCCAGTCCACAAGATTTCTGATACCTTTGTGTTGCAAGATACTGGTTCTGTCTTGAAGCAAGCAAGGCACTTGAACAAAACTGTCCTGTGATTCTGACAGTTTGTGAATCCCAAACATATGTCACCATAAAATACCCCACGATTCCTGATTCATCTAAAATAAGGCATTTTTTAAAAAATTAGGGATTATTGAAAGCATATTTCTTACCAGGACCATAAAGAATTGTTGGAGATTTACCAAAAAGAATCACCAGTCTGATGAGGGAACTCTGCTTGTCTTGCAGAATTGTATCATTCATTTCAAAGCTGTAATTTGGGAATTTCTTAGATGACATTACATGATTGCCTTATATGTGGAATTCAAAAAGAATAAAGATTTCCCATAGCCCTTTCAGGGTCATAAATTTAGAAGTACAAGAGACCTTAGATGATGAGGAGGATAATTAAACTAATAAACTATCATTTATAGAACATTTAAGGTTTGCAAAGAACTTTACATAAGTAAGCAAATTTCTTCCACACAATAATCCTGTGAGGTACATGCTATTAGAGGAAACTGAGGCACATAGAGATTAAGTGACTTGGCCAGGGTCACACAGCTAGCAAGTATCTGAGGTGTCTGATTAGTCCTTAGGTCTTCCTGACTCCAAATTCTGCACTCAATCCACTGTGCCATCTAGCTACATCTTTGTCACTCCGTTTGGAGCTTTTTTGGCAATCTAGAGTGATTTGCCATTGCCTTCTTTAACTCATTTTAAAGAAGAGTAAACTGAGGCAAATAAGGGTTAAGTGACTTGCCCAGGATCACACAGCTAGTCTGAGAGTAGATTTGAATTCAGAAAGATTAAGTCTTCCAGGCCTGGCGCTCTATGCACTGTACCACCTAGGTGCCCCTCACCAATTATTGGAAACACACAAATTGCCAGATATTATGGTTTCTGACAATGTAGCTACATTGAGTTTTAAGTTTGAGGAATTTGTGGACAATAATTTTACCCAAGTTATCTCTATCTTGACTCATCACTCTGAAGTAAATAAATTGAAAGGATGATGCAAAATACCAAAGGGACTGGGAGCAGATTGGTCAATGAAACATACAAGGTTTTTTACTGCTCGGCTTGTTGTTTCAAATTCAGTAACAAGGCACCAACCCTGGAGTCAGGAGGACCTGAGTTCAAATACAACCTCAGACACTTAACAATTACTAGCTATATGACCTTGGGCAAGTCAGTTAACCCCAATTGCCCTGCCTTCCCCCCTCCAAAAAGCAAAGAAAAAAATTAAATTCAGTAACAAGAATGTCTTCCTAAATTTCTAAGGAAATGCTGTTTCAGTTCTTAACCATCTCTATTCACACTTCTCTGAGGAATGAGAAAGCAAACTACATTCCTGAATCCTCCTAGGTTTGCTTTTGACCCTTCACTCAATTTTAACTATAATTGAGAGGGGTTTTTTAGGAAGTCTGGAATGAGACCAAGGTAGCTGAACTCGTTAGTACCTTGCACAAAGTAAACACATACTTGAACTGAATCAAATTCAATTCAATTTAATCTCATTGGTTCCTTCTACTATTACTGAAATCTTGGAGATAATGTGATAAGTGGTCAAGAAGACATGTGGGCCTGCCTGATTGACACTGCTCTGCTAATCAGCTTCTAAAGTGTTCTTCCAAATGTTATTTCACAAAAGCAGAACTATGAGAAGATTCCCCATTAGAGTTTTCTGGCCTTTATCTTTCATTGGAAAATGCTAGGAAAGCAGTGGGCAGAGCTTCCCTTTACCTTC
This sequence comes from Petaurus breviceps papuanus, assembly GCF_028583685.1. Taxonomy (NCBI): domain Eukaryota; kingdom Metazoa; phylum Chordata; class Mammalia; order Diprotodontia; family Petauridae; genus Petaurus; species Petaurus breviceps. The sequence goes on from NW_027185903.1 coordinate 12,791,524, forward strand.
ACCGGCCTCAGTCTCCTCATCTCTAATGTGGGGATAAAAATTGCACCCCCCCTCCCAGAGCTGTTGTGAGGATAAAATGAGATAATATTTATAACACAAAGTGATAATTATTAACTACTACCTACAATTCCTGACAACTTATCAGCTCTATAAGCTAAAAGAAGTTTTACTTTTTCTCTGGCTGCCATAACTACTAAAATGGTGTCATATGGTATGTGTAACACAGAGGAATACTTGTAAATATATACCCCCTTGTTCCTTAAACCAATTATCTTATCAAGGAGGACGGGGTATTATGTACGTAGATCAGAGAGTGTTCATGTTCAGCCCTTTAGGTTGTGTCTGGCTCTTCATGACTCCATTTGGGGTTTTCTTGGCAGAGATAATAGAGTAATTTGCCATTTCCTTCTCCAGCTCATTTTACAAATGAGGAAACTGAGGCAAAAAGGATTAAGTGACTTGCCCAGAGTCACACAGCTAGGAAGTGTCTGAAGGCAGGTTTGAACCCAGGTCTTCCTGAGTCCAGGCCCAGTGCTTTTTCCACTAAGCCAATTAGCCGCCTCAGATCAGAAGGTCCTGGGGTGAATTATAGTGATTATTTTCTATTGGCATTTATTAGTGTTTTATAATGTAAATAGTGTAAGGGGCAGGGTAGCATAGTAGATATGCCATTTTCAGAGTCAGGAAAATTAAGATTCAGGTCATACTTATCACACACTCACTGTATGACCCTGGGCAAGTCACTTGATTTCTCAGTTCTCTGAGCATTTCTTTTAAACTATGAGTGTAAAAGAAAGTATATTTGGTGTCATCGGGATGTTTCTTGTACCAATGAAATCACATGTCCAATCCCTATCCTTATCCCTTGCAACTGTGGACTTAAAGTCCCCATAGCTGTAACCTACAATGATTTCTAGAGTACTCTTGTGGTAATAAAATTTTGTTATGTTAAAGACTTGCCCATTTACTGACACTCAATTCAGCAGTTTATATCGGGGGTTCTCTGTGTGTGTGTATGTAATGGGCCCTTTTGGCAGTCTGATAAAGCCTATGGATCCCTGCTCTGAATAATGTTTGAAATGCATAAAATAAAATACATAGGATTAAAAAGGAAAGCAATTATATTGAAACCGTTATCAATTTTTTTTTATATTTTCTCTTTAGTTTATTATGAAAAATATCAAACATTTCTGTTTTATAAATGCAGGAATGTGGCAGTTTAACTAGAAATAAAAGCAGTGTGGCCCTAAGTTATGACTTCTTGATTTCTATCTTTTTAAGAGACTAGATTATTTACAAATTTAACTGTTTATTAAGCATCACATGTAGCAAGATACTTAAAGTCTGACTCTAATATAAACTCTATCCCCTTGAAATTTTACATTGTATCATCTTACAGTGTTTACCTTCAGGTTTTTCATTCAAGTAAAATATTGGTGCCATATATAAACGCTTAAAAGCATCAATTCTAAAACATTTTTAGCAAATTCAAATGTAGTTCTCATCTAGAAAAGAAAAAAAAAAACACTACGTTTGCTTACTTTGTGTTATGAAAATGAACAATAAAACCCACTTCCACAATACAAATTAAGTGTTCTGTACCATTTTATTCAAGTTATTCCCTGGATTAATTAAATATTCTAACCCTGTTGGATTCTTGATTATTTTCATTATTGTTGTAAGCAGGAGAGCTGTGCTGACAACTGAGTCCAACTGTCATGCTTCATAATTCAGGCAAGCTGTTATTCAAAGGAATATGTAATGTCCACAAAGAACAGTTTCAATCAGTACTTGTAAAAAAAAATTCCCAAATAATTATGATGTTGCTGTTCTTTCTGAAGGCTCAAATTGTCCCACTTCACACTTTTCCTTGAACATTAAGTAATCTCTTCTTTTATCAAAATGTTTAATCCACTGGTGGGGGCAGCTTGATTCAAAAAGACTTCTTAATGTTTTACATTTGGAAGCATCATCAGCATTTTCATCCAAGCACTTCCAGTAGTCATTATGAGCTCCCCAGAAAATTTGCCTTTCTTTCATGGAAGGCGCCGTCATTTTTACTTCTGCTTGGAGGCGAACCCTTAGCCCTTCCGGTGTGACTCCTTCAAGCCACTGTCTCTTCTCAGTTATCAATTTTTTAAAAATAATTCATAGACTCTAGATTAAGAACCCCAAGTTTAGATATGGAACCTGCTGTATAAGTGTCTATACAACCAAGTTAAGTGAGGTTCCTGGCTATTTCTTGGTTTTGATTAATTAAATTAATTAATAATATAATATTTTATATTATATTATATACATTATATTTATAATTTATAATATAATTTATATTTATAATATAATTATATAAATAATATAATTTATAATATAATTATAAAATAATGAATAATAATATAAAATATTATTATATAAATATAATTAATAATAAAATAAATTAATTTTTAAAAACCTGATTCCCAGCTGTAAAGAAGTGGCCAAGCCAGCACCTATTCTGATAAATTACAGAGTAGGAGGGATTAGAAATTTATCCCCTAAGAGCATAGAAGACCCAGTGTAGAGACCAGAGTGTAAATGATGGGTAGAGTTAGAGTTGCCTTTGAAGTGATTAGTGGTGTCAGAAAGTGATTAGAAAATGATGCCACCATGTGGAAACTGAGAGTGTGAGCTAATGTGTATATGTCTGTCCATGTGTCAATCCCTGACAATTTTATGGGTGTGTACAGGTAGATTAAGTTCATTCCTAGGGTGGGTGATTTGTGAAAGTTGAAAGAGATCTTCACATGGAAGTGAATCATGGAGGCAGGTGTCCCCAAACTGTGTGGCTGGCTGTCAGAACTGAGGACATGCTGGGTCTTAGTTTCATGCCAGCAAGATGGGGCATTCCCAACAAAAGCCAGATACTTTAACTTGATGGTAAAACTCTCAATCCCCACTAGACTCTCTACAGGAAAAAAGTGCCTGAGTTGATAAGAGGAAAAGTCAAGAGAAGACTATCAGAATTTAAGTATAAATGATAGTTATTCCCCTTCACTCACCTATCCTTGCTTTTGTCTTTATACCTTAACAGGCCCCGTAGGCTTTTCTCTGTTTTCAACCAATTTATTTTCCAAATAATGAAGGAAAAAACCTTTATGGAAATGTTTATTTTAAGGCCTAGAATGATTTAAACTGATTCTCCTGCCTTTGCCCATTCTCCTCCTGCTCCTGCCCAGTCTACCTCTAGACAGGTCTTCAGGCCTCTCCTTGGCATGGGCTGCTTTCCCTGATGCCAGTTTTCTGCTCAGCTGATAGATGATCTGGGAAACCTGGAAGCAGCAGCCCCCACAACCAGCAGTGTCCAAAGCCAGATAAACACAAATTCCCTTGTAACTCATTTTTCTTCTTATTCAAGAGAGCAAAGATAAAGTAGCCTTGAAAAAAAAATCACTGTGTTCTTACTTGGTAGTTGTACTTTGTAAGCTCCTAGTGGCCAGGTCCAGAAAAGAGAAAGACTTAGGGTCAAAAGGTTTGTATTTTAGGCCTGGCTGTTCCACTTACTGACTCTATGCTTTGGATTATAGTTAAATCTATACTTATCCACTGTTCCCTGGTGAGAAGAATGTTACCTCCTTAAAGGCAAAGACTATCTCTTTATATCATAAAGACAAATATTGAAGCTGAAACTTAAATACTTTGGCCCCATAAAAAAAAGAAGACTCATTGGAAAAGTCACTGATGTTGGTAAAGACTGAAGCCAAAAGAGAAATGGAAATAAAGGATGAGATGGTTAGATACTGTCATATAAACAACAAACATGAGCTTGTACAGACTTCGAGAGATAGTAGAGGATAGTAGAAGGGCCTGGTGTGCTATGGTTCATGGGGTCTCAAAGAATAAGTCATGACTGAGTAATATGCCCAGTACCAAGCATAGTGCCTTACAGATCCTCGGTGCTTAATAAATGTTTTGTTGACTGCAATCAAATTGAAATGGATTTTAGTGAATTATTTTATGACCTTGGTTGTCAGCTTCCCTATGGTTTGATTTCCTCATCTGTAAAATGGCTGTACCTCCCACCAAAAGCTGTTATGTGAAAGGTATTGGTCAAAATAGGGTTTAATAAATGTTGATCGATCTCAACTGAGTTGCTTGGAAGAGGCAGCATAGTATAAAAGTGCTTTGTAAAACATTAAGTAATATGTATCAAATTCAATCATGTATTCCAGCTCTATGGTTTTGCTTCTTTTCTTCCATATTGTCCTTCACTCTGTGTATTTGCATTCCCAGGCACTTCTTTCATTTGTTTCTTCAGATTCTTGTCATTATGGATTCTAGTCTTTGTTTCCCATCAATTATTTCTACTGTGCAGTCCACAAAATCTGCTTTCATAATTCCTATATTTCTCTTTAACCATTAGGGAATGTCTTGCTATATTTCTATGCCATCTTGGGCAGTCGCAGGGTCACCTGTCTCTTCAGGTGTTGATTCATTTTCCTTTCTCTTGCAATATTTATTCTGAGATGTCTGGACTTGTTCAAATGATCTGGAGGCCTCTTCCCTTCTGTTGTTAATATCTTCCGTATTGATTTATTGGCTTATGCTCAGGGACTTTAAATGAGCTTTCTTCCTCTAAAGATCTCTGGTAATTTCTGTCCTTTTCATTAATTTTTTTTTATTTTTCAAATGCTTTATTAACTTCTGATTTACATCATTCATTTCCGTCAGATTTTGAGTTACAAATTTTCTCCTCGTTTTTCCCTTACCCACAGCCCCAAAATAGCAGTCCCACAGGATATCCCCTCCTCCAATCTACTCTCTCCCAAATCTTCTCCCCGACCCCCTTCGACTATTCCAATAGGGCATGGTGGATCTCTATGCCCCAGTGCCTATATATCTTATTTCCCAATTACATGTAAAATAGTATTAATAATAGTATATATATATATATATATTAAACATTTTATTTTAAAACTTTGAATTCCAGATTCATTTCCTTCCTCCTTTGTCACCCACCCTTACTGGGAAGACAAGCAGTTCAGTATAGGTTGTATATGTGTAGCTAATGCAAAACATTAACATAGTAAAAGACTGAATATATTTTCCTCCCTCCTATCCCACCTCCCACTTGTTCTATTCTCTGCTTTGATCCTGTCCCTTTTCAAAAATGGGTGCTTCCAACTTCCCTCCCCCCAAGCCTGACCTCCCTTCCATCATCCCCCCTCTCATCCCCTTCCCCCCTACTCTCCTGTAGGGTGAGATACCCTATTTAGTGTGTATTTCATTGCTCACCAAGCCAAATTCAATGAGAATAAGGTTGACCCATTCCCTTTTGGGTTCCTATTCTTCCCCTCCATTGTAACCATTTTCCCTTGAATCTTCTATATAAGATAGTTTATCCCATTCTGTCTCTCCCCATCTCCTCTCATTATATTCCTCTCTCACCTCTTAATTTCACCTTTTAAGTATCATCCTTTCCTATTAAATTGGTCCTGTTCACTCTATCTATGTATACCTGTAAACATATATACACACATTCACATATGTATTCATATGCCCACATAACCTCCAATATAGACATACACACACACACACACACACACACACACACACACACATATATATTCCCTTCAACTATTTTCCTACAGAGAAAAGTTTCATCAGTTACAATTATTGTTTTTCCATGTAGGAATGGTAATAGTTCAACTTGGATAAGTTCCTTATGATTTCTTTTCCCTGTTTACCTTCTCATGCTTCTCTTGCTTCTCTTGCTTCTTGTATCTGAATGTCAAATTCTCTATTCAACTCTGGTTTTTTCATCAAGAATTCTTGAAAGTCCTCTATTCCACTGAATGACCATATTTTCCCCTGAAACATGATACTCGGTTTTGTTGGGTAGGTGACTCTTGGTTTTAATCCCAGCTCCTTTGACCTCTGGGATGTCAGATTCCAAGCCCTTCAATCCCTCAGTGTAGAATCTGCCAGATCCTGTGTTATTCTGATTGTGTTTCCACAATATTCAAATTGTTTTTTCCTGGCTGCTTATAATATTCTCTCCTTGATCTGGGAATTTTTGAACTTGGTTATAGTATTCCTAGGAGGTTTTTGGGGGGGATCTTTTTCAGAAGGTGATCAGTGGATTCTTTCAACCTCTATTTTGCTCTCTGGTTCTAAAATATCAGGGCAGTTTTCCTTGAGAATTTCTTGCAAGATGATTTCTAGGTTCTTTCTTTGATCATGGCTTTCAGGTAGTCCAATAATTTTTAAATTGTCTCTCCTGGATCTATTTTCCAGGTCAGTGATTTTTCCCATGATATATTTCACATTGCCTTCTATTCTTTCATTTGTTTGGATCTGTTTAACAGCATCTTGATTTCTCATAAAGTCATTAGTTTCCATTTGTTCTAATCTAATTCTGAAGGAATGATTCTTCTCACTGAGCTTTTGAGATTCTTTTTCCATCTGGCAAATTTGACTTTTTAAGGCATTCTTCTCCTCATTGCCTTTTTGAGCCTCTTTTGCCATTTGAGTTAGTCTATTTTTTAAGGAGTTATTTTCCTCAGTCAGGCTGTTGACTCTCATTTCGTAATTTTCTTGCATTGTTCTCATTTCTCTTCCCAATTTTTCCTCCACTTCTCTTATCTGTTTTTAAGGTCCTCTATGGCCTGTAGCTAGCTCGTATTTTCCTTGGAAGCTTTTGGTTCAGGAGTTCTGACTTCACTGTCTTCCTCTTGTTCTATACTTTGATCCTTTTTGTCCCCCAAATAGGAGTCTAATGTTGGATTCTTTTGTTTGCTTTATTTCCTTTGCCTGGTCATGTTGCTACTCAATTACTTGACTTTTGGGCTTTTTGGTAGGACTCTGCTACCAGACAGGGGGGCTTCGTACAAAATGCTGGGGTTTTCTAAGCTGCTGGAGGTATTAGTTGGGTGCTCTCTCTGAAGCCTCCACACACTCTGGCAAGGTGAACACATACCCCAGGATCTCCACCCTAGACTGCAATCCAGATGCAAGCAGATTAAAGCAAGAGCAATTTAAGCAAATTTAAGCAATTAAAAGCAAACCCTCAGACTGGTCACTTGTTCCCCCTACACTGTGTAGGCCAGGAGCTGAAGCTGCCACATGGGGGCAGCTCCTCAGAGGCTTCTCACCCCAGGGGCAAAAGCCAAGGCACTCCTAACTACTGGGTCCCAAAGTCCACACTGCACTGACCTCTCACTTTGTCCCTGGCATCTATGTGCTGATAATTCTGGACCACCACAGCTGCTGGTGATCTGGATTCCCTCCAGCTGGGGGCTGGTCAGGCCCACCCTGGGGCTAAAATCTCAGTGTGGGGCTGATCTTGGCTCCCAGAGCGCTGCATTGGCCAATTCATGCAAGCCTGCCCAGCTGTCCTCAGTGGGAGGTTAGCTTCTCTGTGTCATTTTGTGGGTTCTGTAGTTCCAAAGTTTGTTTAGATACCCTTTTACATGAATTGGGGAAGGTGGAAGCTGGAGCCACATGGGGGTCCTGTTTCTACTCTGCCATCTTGACTCCACCCCTTCATTAATTTTTATATCACTCCCTTTGTCTCTCCATCCCTTTACAATGTAAATACCTCCAGAGCAGGACCTCAAAGCTGTCTCAGTCTCCTACCATGCTAGGAGATTTGCTTTTCACCAGCCTCAGTCTACACCCCAAGTAACTTCCATGTCAGAAATGACCTCAGCAGGTTGCCACTCTTTTCCTTCAAGCCTGGTGGAGCCATATCTTCTCTCTCTCTCTCTCTCTCTCTCTCTCTCTCTCTC
>NW_027185903.1:12799386-12832981 GCF_028583685.1 Petaurus breviceps papuanus
CTCTCTCTCTCTCTCTCTCTCTCTCTCTCTCTCTCTCTCTCTCTCACACACACACACACACACACACACACACACACACACTTGCCCTCTGCTCCAGTTCTCTCTGTTCCTTAGTTCTCTAGCTGAGCATTGCAACAACACAATACACTGTCAAGATGTCACCCAAAGTAGAGAAAATTTCCTGCTTTCTTATACCTCTATCTGCTCTGCACATGGTGGTGGAAGGGGCAGAGTTGAGTTCTGTTACTTGTTGCCTTAGACTCGTACAGTTAGGGGAGCTAGGGGAGAAATGTATGATGGGGTAGCTGGCATAAGCTGCAATGCCTACAAGGTAATTGCTGGGTGGATCCCAGAGCATAAGTTCAGGGGTACCATTGTTAAGCCCTGAGAGAATATGGGGGCTGATGAGGAAGGGTAACAAGTGAGCAAGTTAGGAACTGTGAATAAGCCTTCTAGGCCATTAGCTCATCAGGTTATTTCTTCCTTAGGGTTCCCAGTGTCTTAAACTGTGGGGACAGGGACAATTGCTTTATGTCTAATGCAGAATTTTTATCTGGGGGAGGTTCAAGAGGTCATGAGGATCAGAGAAAATGCTTAGTCCTCCATCTCACCAGTCATATTGTCTGCAAATCAGGAAAGATCAAAACATAGTCACTGCAGATTGGAGATACTCACCCTGCTCCCTCAGAAAACCTTATGCTTTTCCAGGTGACTCAAATGAAATTGGAGGAGTGGGAAGAGGAAGAAGAGGGGAAGAGGCATTGCAGCAATTTTGGAAGTCTTCATTTGTTTACCCCTTTCTTTTTCTTCACCTCTCTCCTATCTCCCCAAATCTAATTGTTGAATAAGGGGTGGGGGAGGACAGGGAGAGGAAAACATACATCTCATACATTTTTCTTCTAATCCATAGGACTTTAGTTTCTAAGACTATCAAACTAATACCTTTCACAAATTGATTCAGAAGAACAAAGGAGGAATAAAGAAGAATTATAATCAGGACGATTAATTTAAATCTGAGATACTTTATATATTATGCTTTTATTTTTATTTTTTTTGCTGCAAACTTTAAAGAGTGTCTAAGGTTGGACCTCTGGCCAGAACCATATAGAAATGCATCCAGAGACCCATAATAGTGAAGGGCGTGTGTTTTTAGTGTACAGGATCTTTTCTCATCAGTCAGGCATTGTAAGAATTGGCCGTCCTAGAGCGGTTGATTAAGGAAAAAAATCTTTGCAGTAAATATCACTGCTGAGAGTCTGATAGCCAAACTACATAAGCAACTAGTAGAAGTATATACAAAAGTCATTCTCCAGTACTTAGGTTCTCAAAGAATATAAACAGAGTTCTCAAAAGAATTAGAAACTATTAACAACCATGCTAAAGAATTCTCCAGGGGTGGCCAGGTAGCACAGCGAATAAGAGCACTGGCTCCAGTGTCAGGATGACCTGGGGATCGAATCTGGGCTCAGACACTTAGCACCACACCCAGAAACACCTGGTTGTGTGACCTTGAGCAAGTTACTTAACCCCGGTTGCTTAAAAAAAAAGAAAAAGAAAAAAAGAATTCTCCAAAGTACAAAGTAATAAGAGAAATACACATCGAAACAAGCCTGAGATTTCACCCCACACTCACAAAATTGATAGAGAGGATAAGAGCTCTGAATAGTCAGTGTTGGAATGTACTATTGTTGGAATTGTAAATTAGTCCAACTATTTTGGGAAACTATTTTGAATTGTGCTAAGAAAGTGACTAAAATGTCCATACCCTTTGAAAAAGAAATGCTACAGCTAGGTATGTACCTCAAGGATGTAAACAATAAAAAAGAAAGGCTCCATATACAAAAAATATCTATAGCAGAACTTCTTGTAGTAGCAAAGAACTACAAACAAAAAGGTACTTTAATAATAACCATTTCTGTGCCCTAAGAATTAATGAATATGAGAAATATGGGAAGATTTATGTGAACTAATACAGATCAAAGCAAGTAGAACCAAATAAATGATATACAATGTCTACAAAGTTATACGTGGGAAAAATAACAAAACAATTTGAACTAAATGCTGTAACATTTCAACAATCAAGCTTGGTTCCAAATACAAGCTACAAAAAGGCATCTCCCTCCCTTCTTTGCAGAGTTGTGGAACTATAGATATGAAACATTCCAGAAAATGTCAGACTTTTATGATATATTGGCTAGTTTTACTGACCTGCCTTCCTCCCTGCCCCATTTTAAATACTTTGTTATAAGGAATGGATGGAGAGGCAGAGAAAAGGAGAGGTATACCAAGAAGCATTGATGATACAAAAACAAAATATATCAATAAAAATTTTAAAAAAGAAAAAAATGGCCCTCCTTTAAAACACATAAACAATGACTTCTGCATTAGAAAATGTTGCCCCAACAGCATTTTCTTATTATTATGAATTCTTCAACAGTAGATAGAAATGTATGTTTTAAAGAAAAGCCTTCCATGTCTTATCATTAAATTCATTTTTAACTCAGTCTGATGCTATGGAAGTAAAACCCACAGAAATGGTGCTATGGTAGTAAAACCCACAGAAATACTACCTCAGAAGAGAAAATTGATGTTAGCAAAAACCTTGAAATCTTCACCTAAATGGAAAGAGGAGGAGGGGAGGTAGGAGGAGTCTGTTACTTTCCTGGCAGGGATGTGCTGGAGTTAGTCAATCCTTAAATTTCCAGTGTGAGCATTTACACCTTGGAAGTTGGCAAACACCACAAATCAAGTCTTGATTTGTTGTTTTGTTCATTGTCTACACCAGAGGTTGGCAAACAAAAAAGGCCACATAGTAAATACTGCAGACTTTACAGTCAGTCCAAGGGGCAAAATTGAGGCTACAGGTACTTATAAAACAAAGGTGAAAATAAATTTTCACAAAATTTTTATTGATGAAATTCAAACTATGATAATGAGGTCAGAAAAATTTTTTATCTTAGCTCTACGGTTAAAAAAATAAAAATAATAAATTTTTTTCCTCTTATATCCTTATTTAGACATGATACATATAGACTAGTAATAAAAAATATTATAGCATGGTGAGTCAAATGATTACTCTGACACTGAGATTTATTGTGCACTCAGCAGCAGTGCAAAATGACAGGATCTTCAGAAGCAGCCACAGACAATATGTAAATGACTGAAAGGGGTTATATTCCAATAAAACTTTATTTTAAAATATAAAAACAAGGGAAAACATCACTAGATCACTGACCATAAGAAAAATAGGTGGTAGGCTGGATTTGGGCTGGATTTGATTTATTGGCCAGACTCCTAGTTGAGACTCAAGAAAGTAAGGGGAGAAAATTTTATACTGAATGTTAAACTTAAAAGTGTATCTAGCAGAAAGTGGTTTATCAAACATTTACCAGCACACTCCTGCCTGAAGTTATCTAAAGCTGAACAATTTTGCAATCTCCATATAATGTATCTTGTATGCAGGCCACTCCATTCTCGAAGGATGCTCCAAACCTTCAGTGACTGGCTATCAGTGGAAAGGAGATAGACCTAGATGTCCATTTATTTCCCAAGCACTACAGAGTCTGTTACGCACAATGATCTATGAATGTCTCCCAGCTTTGGGCTCTATCTCTGAAAATGATTGTCTTATTTCTTTGTCCTGATGACAGGTGTCACTGGGACTCTCTTGCTGTTTAAAAATCTTTGTGGAAGATGTCTATCTTCATGAGGCAGCATGGCATGAAAGATAGAACTCTAGACTTATCACCATGAACACCTGGACTTGAATCTGAACTCAAGCACTTAATTAGCTGTGTAACCTTAGGCAAGTCATGATTTGAGCTTCAGTCGCCTCATCTCCAAAATGAAATCATATTTGATGACCTCTAAGGTCCCTTACAGCCCTGAATTTGTTAGCTTGTTTTCCTGCATGAGTGATAGTAGCATTTCTTCATTGAATATGTGAAGAACACCTATATTTGATAATCTGTGTCCCTATAACTGCCTAAAACCCAAAACCCATTGCCCTTTGTGACACAGAATGGTCCCATACCCCATCTCTTCCCACAGATACTTTCTAAGTTAAATTGGAGAATCAGAAAGTGCTGAAAATTTCCATGATCATATGAGTATTTATTATGATTATTTTTGGCAATTGGAAACCATTGTAATATTAAGGGAATTTGAAAATCTTCCCTGCCCCATAATAGGTTCATGTGACCTGCTTTGAGCTTTGACCAAGCCCACAGTTTGAGTCACATGCAGCCCATGGTGGAGGAGCTTGCCAAAAGAGTGGAGTAGGGAGAGAGTGAGGCAGAGTTGAGGAAACAGCTGAGGCAGAGCAGCTAGAGTGAGTGAGACAGGGAGGAATTTTGCCTAGGAGAGCTTGTTTATGGGGAGGCCTAATAGAGGGAAGGCTTTGGGATGGCAGTACTCCTTGCATTGGTGATGTGTATAAACTTCTTTGTTCATGATGGAATTGGTTTTCTGGCATCTGAATAAATATTTTGGTTTCATCTTTAAGGAAAAGAGTTTGTTAATATCTTGTGATTCAGCCCTGGAAATATGTCTGCATATTCATAGGGGCTGCTACGGGTATCACATTGGTGATATACCAATACACTTTTTTTTTTAGATTTTAGTCTTTATTAATCTGTTTACTTTTAGTTTACAAGATTCATTTCCACAATTCCTTGAATTTCAAATTTTCTCTCCCTTTCCCCTGCCCTACCTCCCATGGCAGTATAGATTCAAGTATAGTATCTACAAGTACTTTCACATTAGGCATTAGTCAGGTTATAAAGAAGGATTGTATCAGATGGAATGAACATTGGTAAAGAGGAAACAAAACCAAACAAGAAAATAAAAAGAGCAGGTAGTTTGCTTCAATCTGGGTTCAAACTCTGTTCTTCCTCTGGATGTTGACATCTCTCTCCATCCTGAGTCTTTTGGGGTTGACTTATAACCCTGGATTGATGAGAATGTCCAATCTATCAGAGTTGGTCGTCACACATACGTTGTGTCTATAATTGTGTACAAATTTCTCCTGGCTCTCCTCTTCTTACTCAATATCGGTTCGAATAAGCCTCTCTAGGTAAATAAGAAGTCCATCTGCTCCTCATTTCTTATAGCACAATAGTATTCCATAACATGCATATACCACAACTTATTCAGCCATTCCCCAATTGATGGGAACCCCCTTAATTTCCAATTCTTTGCCACCACGAAAAGAGCTGCTATAAATATTTTTGTACATATGGGTCTTCTTCTACCAATACACTTTTAACTGAAAGCAAAAGATAACTATTTTTCTCAGCTTCTTTCAATTGCTTTCCTTTCTGCCTTCTCATTTGTTACTCTCACTCTTCTCTACTCTTGGTTCTAAGTAATTGGATCACTTATTGGGGAACAACATGTTCATATCTGAAAATTAAAGATTCCTCCCCATTTATCTTTTTTCCCTTGTGCTCATCCTACTCAGAGGTGGCCCTTTTCCCATTTTTCTAAGTGCTAGCTTAAAGATCAAGCCCTCAGTTTAGTTTGTACTCCAAAATAAATTTGTATATGCAACCTTTGCATCCTACCACACATTGAGGACCATCTTCAGTTCTGGGTAGCACATTTTAGGAAGGATATTGACACAGTGAAATGTATTCAGAAGCAAATGATCAGATTGGTAAGATAAATAAAGACTACAACATGATCAATTAGTCAACAAGTATTACACACCTACTATGAGCCAGGTACTGGTGATACAAGGAATGAAACAATCCCTACTTGCAAGGAGTTCATGTTCTAATGAGATAAATAATAAGATTTATAAAATATAGAGTAAAATTATAAAATTAATAAAAGCAAATATATACAAAGTGAGGAAGGACACTATCAGCAGAGGAGATCAGGAAAGACTTCACACAGAGCATAGTGTTTGAGCTGCATCTCTGTATGAGACAGAGGTAAAGAGGGAGTGCATTTCAGGCATGGGGGAATGCCAGGGTCAGGGCAAAGCAATGCCAAAGATGGCAAAGATATGGAGTATTCTGCGTGAGGAACAGAGAGAAGGCAGATTAGCAGATTGGATCTGGACAGCTAATTGTAAGAAAGAGAATAATGTCCACAGAGATCAGAAATATAGGATAGATTGTGGCCAGCTAGTTAAGGATTTTAAAAGCTACAAAGAGATTATATTTGGATCAGTATCTTGTCCTGTCAGAGGGGCTCAATGAAACTATAAGCTATGGTGTGCAGGATTACCCAAGATGGGCAGGTCATAGTGTGTGAACCAAGAATTACCAGAAATTCAGGTTGGCTTTCAAAGAGGCAGAGGAACTAGAGACCAAATCTCCAACATTCACTGGATTATGGAGAAAGCAAGGGAATTCCAGAAAAAAAATTACTTCTGCTTCATTGACTATATATACTAAAACTTTTGACTGCAATGGATCACAACAAAATGTTCCGAGTTCTCGAAGAGGGGGGAGTACCAGGTCATATTACTTGTCTCCTGAGGAACTTGTATGTGGGTCAATAAGCAGCAGTTAGGACCAAATATGGAATAACTGATTGGTTAAAGATTGGAAAGGAGTACAGCAAGGCTAGATATAATCATCTTATTTTTTTAACTTACATGCAGAATATATCACATAAATGACAGGCTGGACAAATCAAAAACTAGAATTAAGGTTGCCAGAAGAAATATCAGCAATCTCAGATATGCAGACAATAGCACTCTGAAAATGAAGAATTAAGAAGCCTCTTGATGGGGGTGAAAGAGGAGAATGAAAAACTTGCCTGAAGTTTAACATAAGAAAAATTAAAATCTTGGTAACTTGTCCCATTACTCCCTGGCAAATAGAAGGAGAAGAAATGGAAGCAGGGTCAGATTTTATATTTTTGAGATCAAAGATCACTACAGAAGGCAATTGCAGTCATGAAATGAAAAGATACTTGCTCCTTGGAAGGAAATCTATCCAAAATTTGTACAGCATACTAAAAAGCAGAGACATCACCTTGCCAACAAAGATCTGTATAGTCAAAGCCATATTAGTTTCCCATAGCAATGTATGACTGGACTATAAGGAAAGTTGGGTACTAAAGAAACATCTTTAGATTGTGGTGCTAAAGAAGATTTTTTAAAGTCCCTTGAACAGCAAGGAGATCAAATCGGTCTATTGACTTAAAAAATTATTTCAGACTATTCATTGGAAATACAAATACTGAAGCTGAAGCTTAAATGCTTTAGCCACATAATGAAAAGACAGGACTCCTTAGAAAAGACCTGATATTGGGAAAGATTGATGGTGAGAAAAAAAAGGGAAGACAGAAGAAGAGATGGATAGATAGTGTCACAGAAGCAATGAATGTAAGCTTGGACAGACTTCAAAAGGTATTGGAGGATAGAAGGGTCTGGTATGCTATGGTCCATACGGTTACAAAGAGTCGCACATGACTGAGCAACTGAATAACAACAACAAAAGATGTCATATTTCATCCTAGTAAGAATAGGGAGTCATTAGAGTTCATTGAGAAAGGGAGTCTCACAAGCAGATTTGTGCTTAAGAAAAATTACTTTGAGGGGCAGCCAAGTAACGCAGTGAGTAAGAGCACCGGCCCGAGAGTCGGGATGACCTGGGATCGAATCTGGGCTCTGATACTTAGCACCACACCCAGAAACAACTGGCCATGTAACCTTGAGCAAGTTACTTAACCCCAATTGCTTAAAAAAAGAAAGGAAAGAAAAATTACTTTGGCAAAAGTATGTATTGTTGTCTGAAGCAGGGAGAGATTGGAGGCAAGGAGAGCAATTAGGAGATTGTTGCCACAATCTAGGAAAAATGTAACTAAGACCTGAAATAAGATGATAGTAGTGTGAATGAAGAGAAGGGGTCAGAGGTGAGATATGTTGTAAAAGTAGAGACAGCAAGATTTGGCAAAGGATTCAATACGTAGAGCCAAGAATAATGCTGAGATTACAAACTTGGGACACTAAAAAAATGGTGATGCATTCCACAGAAATTGGGAAGTCTGAAAGACATCCACTATCACCCTTCTTATTCAATTTGGTACTAGAAATGTTAGCTATAGCAATAGGAGAAGAAAAAGAAATCAAAGGAATTAGGTTAGGCACTCTTTGCAGATGATATTATGATATACTTAGAGAATCCTAGAGAATCAAGTAAAAAAACTACTTGGGATAATAAATAAATTTAGCATAGTTGCAGTGTATAAATTCACATAAATCCTTGGCATTCCTATATATTTCTAACAAAGTCCAACAGCGAGAAATAGAAAGAGAAATTCCATTTAAAGTTACTGTAGACATTATAAAATATTTGGGAATCTACCTGCCAAAACAAATGCAGGTATTATATGAACACAATTATGAAACACTTTTCACACAAATAAAGTCAGATCTAAATAATTGGAAAAACATCAGTTGCTCATGGCTAGGTCAAACTAACATAATAAAAATGACAATTTTACCTAAATTAATTTACCTATTTAGTGCCATACCAATAAGTCTACCAGAAAATTATTTTATAGAGCTAGAAAAAAATAGTAACAAAATTCATCTGGAAGAACAAAAGGTCCAGAATATCAAGGGGGTTAATGAAAAGAAATGCTAGGGAAGGTGTCCTAGCCATACCATCTTTTAAACTGCTTTATAAAGCAGCAGTGATCAAAACTACTTGGTACTGACTGAGGAATAGAGTAGAAGATCAGTGGAATAGATTTGGTACACGAGACACAGTAGTCAATGACTATAAGTAATCTACTGTTTGACAAACCGAAAGACCCTAGCTTCTGGGATAAGAATTCACTATTTGACAAAAACTGCTGGGAAAACTGGAAAATAGTATGGCAGAAACTGGGCATAGACCAATATCTTATACTATATACCAACATAAAGCCTAAATGGGTGCATGATCTAGATATAAAGGCTGAGACTGTAAGCAATCTGGGAGAGCAAGGAATAGTTTACCTGTCAGATTTTATGGAGAAGAGAGGAATTTATGACCAAACAAGAATTAGAGAGCATTGCGAAATGCAAAGTGGATAATTTTGACTACATTAAATTGAAAAGTTTTTGTACAAATAAAGTCAATATAACCGAGATTAGGAGGGAAGTGGAAAATTGAGAAAGAATTTTTATAAACAGTGTCTCTGATAAAGGTCTCATTTCTAAAATATACAGAGAATTGAGTGAAATTTCTAAGAATACAAGTCATTCACCAGTTGATAAATAGTCAAAGTATATGAACAGGCAATTTTCAGAGGAAGAAATTAAAGATATCTACAAGTATATGAAAAAAATACTTTAAATCACTATTGATTAGAGAAATGCAAATCAAAACAACTCTGAGGTACCACACCTCACTGATCAGATTGGCTAAGATAACAAAACAGGAAAATGATAAATACCAGAAAGAATGTGGAAAAATTGGAACACTGATGCATTGTTGGTGGAGTTGTGAACTGATTCAACCATTCTGGAGAACAATTTGGAGCCATGCCCAAAGGGCTATAAAAAAAAGTGCATATCCTTTGACCCAGCAATGCCACTTCTAAGTCTGTATCCTAAAGAAATCATACAAGTGGAAGGAAGACCTGTTTGTGCAAAAATGTTTATAGCAGCTCTTTTTGTGGTGGCAAAGATTTTGAAATCAAAGGAATGCCCATAAATTGGGGAATGGCTAAACAAGTTGTGGTATATGAATGTAATGGAATACTATTGTGCTATGAGAAATGAGGAGCAGACAGACTTCACAATATCCTGGAGAGACTTATATGATCTGTTGCTGAGTGAGGAGAGCAGGACTAGAAAAACTTTGTACACAATTACAGGCACAATGTATGTGTGATGACTAACTTTGATAGACTGGGCTCCTCCCAGCAATGCAAGGTTATAAGACAACTCCAAAAGACACATGATGGAAAGGATATCCACATCCAAAGAAAAGAACAATTGAATTTGAATGCAGATAGAAACAAACTACTTGCTCTCTCTCTTTTGTGTTTTTTTTTTTTGCTTTGTTCCTTCTTTCTCGTTGCTCACTTCATTGGTTATAATTCTTCTTTACAACCTGACTAATGCTTAATGTGAAGGTATTTGTAGAGCCTATATTGGATTGCATGCCACCATAGGGACAGGGCGGGGGAGGAGGAGGGGGAGAAAATTTGGAACTCAAGGGATTGTAGAACTGATTGTTGTAAAATAAAAGTAGATAAAGAAATTTAATAAAATTAAATTTAAAAAAGAAAGAAAAGAAATAAAGAAGTTTGGAAGAGAGGATAGTTTGGGGGGAAAGAAAATGAACTCAGGTTAAGACACACTGAGCTTCAGATGTCTTTGGAGATTTCCATTTTGAAATACTTAATTGTGATTTGTGATATAGGACTGAAGCTCAGGGGAGATTATGGGTCTGGATATGTAGATCTTGGAGTCACTGGCATAAAGATAATAGTTAAATTGGTAGAATTTGATGAGATTATCAAGATAGAGATTGTAGATGGAATAGGAAAGAGGGTGCAGGACAGAACCTTGGGTAACACCTAGCATGACATGACTGATGAGCCAGCAAAGAAGACTGAGAACGAACAGTCAGATATATGAGAGGTAAACCAGGAGAAAACAATGTCATGGAAACCCAGAGAGAAGAGAGAATCTAGGGAGAATGGGCGGTCAATAGTATCAAAAACAGCAGATAGATCAACAATGATTAGAACTGGGAAAAGAACATCAGATTTTTCAATTAAGTAATCATTGTCAACTTTAGAGAGAGAAATTTCACAGTTAAAGGAGTTTAGCTGAGAAAGACAGAAGAGCTAGAGGATAATAGTTTCGGTGGATGCTAGGGTTTAGAGAAGATTTTTTAAGAATAAATGAGACTAAAAACAAAAAAAAAGAATAAATGAGACGGGTAAATTTGAAGGCATTTGAGAAGAAAACAGTTGATAGGGACTCATTGGGAAAATTTAGAGTGAGGGAGATGATTGAGGGTGCAATCCATTGGAAAAGATGGTAGGACATAAGTTAGCCCTGACAAGACAGACCACCACTTTTTCAGAGACAGAGGGAAAGGAGAGAGTGGGGAAATTAGATGAAGAGGTTTGGAGATGAAGATTAAGAGAAGAAGGATTTCACATCAGAATGGTCTCAATTTTCTCAGTGAAATAAGAAGCAAAGTCCTCAGTTGAGAGAGAGGAAAGCCAAGAAGGAATAGGACCTATTCATTTGGAGAGAAGAGTACTCATAGAAAACACAACAGCTACCTTCAAATATCTGAAGGGCTATTGTATTCCAGCAGGCATTTTAATTTTTATGCTTGGCTACAGAGGGGAGAACTGGAAGCCATGGGTAAAGGGAGTGGAATAGCAGATTTAGGCACAAAGTGACAAAAAGCTTCCTAACAAATAGAACTATTAAAAGTGGAAAGGGCTTCTTCGGGAGCTAGTGGATTCTATCACTCTGGGGAGTTTCCATTCAAAGGCCGGATGACCACTTGTTGATTAAGTTGATGAAAGGGTCCCTGTTTAGGTATGGTTGGAGAAATGGCTTCTGAAATCCCTTCTAGCTCTGAGGTTTTCTAAGTGAATGATTGAGGACATCAAGGATTAATTAAAATGCCATGGTCATTTGTGCATTACATAAATGGTACAATTTCATTACCTCACATTGGTTCTTTTTTGGAGCATCCCAATCAAGAGCCCCCTCCTTCATGAAACCTTCCCTGATCACCAATGCCTACCCTGAACCCACTAAAAATGAGCTCTTTTTCAATATTTCTTATAGCACTTTGATTTTTTAATTAAATTTTATTTTTTATTAACAGAAATCTTTTTTCTCCCCCTCTCACCTCCCACCCTATTTAAAGAAAAATAAAAACAAATCTCCTTATTAATAAATAAGCATAGTTAAGGAAAACAAATTCCCTCAATGGGTGGGCCACAAAAAAATGTGTCTCAATCTGCACCCTGCGTCCACCATCTCTCTGAGGAGGTAGGTAGCATGCCTTATCATCAGGACGTTGGAATCATAGATAGTCATTGTGCTGGTGAGTTTTCAAAGCTCTTTGTTTTGTAGTGGTGTTGTTATTGCGTAAATTGCTTTCCTGGATCTATTTATCTCATTCTTCCTCAGTTTTTTACTGATGTATTATATACAAGTCTTCAAAATTATGCATTTTTACACTGATTCTATAGTCTGAATTATTTTTCTGCTTCTGTTAATTCTTCGAGCACTTTGCCTGGGTCTCTCTTTTGTCCCTTTCATCTCCAACTTTACATCATTCTTCCTTGTGAACCCATCTAAACCCCCCTGTAAGCTCTCTGAGGAAGGGGGTGTTGTTTTAAATTTATGCCCTCTCCACCTCTGCCTAGCGGAATGCTTTGGACATAGTAGGTGCTTAATTAGAGCTTGGTCAGTTGAATTGAAACTGAATCGCAACCCCCCGAGTCTCCATGCCAGGATAGAAAGAGTACACATGTTTATTGTGCTGATTCTTTCAGATCATGGCATATAATGTGATTTACTCACCCATCATCCTATGTAATAGAGGAAAAAAGGCAAGGAAATCTCTTGAAGCCCCGACTGAAAGCTAATCCTAACCCAGACGGCTGTCTGCTTGGAATCTATTGCTATTGTTATTACTAACAAAGTGGCAAAATTGATTTATTCAAACATTACCTCACTGACCATAACTAATATGCTAAGATATTGCCAACATTAACCCAAAGAATGGCAATAAATTCTCTTTGGGGGGATGTATTGTGGTCTCTTTCTCCCACCAGTAATGTTGTACCATCCTCTGTCTAATGTAATAACATTAACCTAAGCTCACCCCCACCCACTTAAATGACTTTGGGAGGATATGAAAAGCTTATCTTCCAAACAATCAGTCAATAAAATTCTGCATAGAGTCCCATCAGCATCCAAAAAAGAAGCTGAGTCTTCCTGATTCACATGGTGGATGTTTATAGACCGAGATAAAGACTTCTGATTTATAGAGAGTGCTTTCCAGTTTCTGTCTGGGTGCGTGTGCGTGTGTGTGTGTGTGTGTGTGTGTGTGTGTACTCACATGTTTTTTTTATCTTAGTAAATGAAAAGTGGATGTCTCCTGTTCATATAAATAATGTTCTTAAATTAAAGTATCATAAATCCAAAATGCTTTTAATGCCACTTTGTGGTCAAGCATCAGATGAAGCTAAGAAAAACACATCTCTCAGCAAAATGATGCAAAGACCCACACCACATTCCAGGCTCATCTTAGAGGCTGTGGCCCTGGATGGCACAAAATCTAGAAACAAAGAACATGGTTGGCTGAAGTTGGAACACAGACAAGTCAGGATAAAAAATAGTTAAGGGCATATAAATTAATGGAAAAGTAGAGAAAAGAAAAAGACCAGAATGATAAAGGGAAGATTAAGAATCCTTTATTCTTATTATTGATAGAATACTAATAGAAATAAATATTTAACATTTGGTGTAGTCTAATAAACTTGTTTAAATAAACAAAACTTGTTCAAATCAATAAAATAAAAAACTTTTTTCAACAAAATAGTTTGTTTCAATAAAAGAACTTTTTGAAAGGAATAAAAATTTGAAATTGAGAGTAATTTTTTCATTAGACAAATAGGAATCAATCAGAATTTAACCTACCTGAAAGGGGGTGGGGGAGTTTCATTTCTTTCTTTGTATCCCCATTGCAGAAGCTCAATAAATATTTGTTGAATTGAACTGAATTGAACTTAATTGAAATGAATACTAAGAGTTTCTGATTATTTTCATACCACACAGTTGGTGTTTAATAAATGCTTGAGTTGAAAGGAACTGAATTGAAATGAACTCAATAGTTCAAAATTCTTTTGAAATTTAGAAACACAACAAAGGTCTTTGGAGATAATCATAAGGATTTGGGGTCTATCACTATAAAGTCCCATGACAGTCTTTTGCCACTCAGCAAAACTCAACTAATAATATTGGTTTGGAGGACATTAACACTTGAAAAAAATACATGATCAATGAAATTCAACTCTGATGATCCCAATGGCAATAACAAGTGAAATCCTTTGTAAAGAAAGACCTACACAATTCTTATTTTCAACTTTATTACATTCTGTTTGCACATACTTTCAAAAGTGGAGTCTTGCCTAGTTAAGTGGGATTATACAAATTATCATCCTCTTTAACAGAAAATGTTATAGAGAACAGACATATTTTATTTTGGTGACAGGTGTTGGAAGGCCATTCACTGATAATAAAACAATGAGGAAAGAAGCTTAGTAGACAAAGTAATTTATGGGATTCCCTACTGATTGACAAAATATGATCAAGATATGATTCTGACTATATTCTAAAGATGCAGTTATTTTTTCAAAATAGAGCAATCTGTAAATATGTGTGTATGTGGCTTCTTTATTTGTATTAGTGAAAAACTGGAAATAACTTGTATTTCTAATGATTGCTAATTGTCTAAATTGAGATATTTCAATGTAATTAAATACTAGGGAGTGATACATGGGTGGATATATGACCTTATCAATGTGGGTACCTCTTCTAGTGAAGCAAATACTAACAAGTTGTGACTATATATCCCATACATTTAATTGTACCATTAACATGAACAAAATCCCTTTGACTTTCAGTCAGTATTTATTAAGTGCCTACTATGTTCAAGGAGTACAAATACAAAGAAGGAAATGTATTATGGGTCATATTCTAATGGTCTAGGCAACAGGTACACATGAAAATACATACAGAATAAATAAATACAAATATATAAAAAGTATCATAAGGCATTTGGGGGATAGAGGGAATTTAGTAGTTGGAGAAATCATGAAAGGCTTTATGCAGAGGGTGGTGCTTAAGTTACATCTTAAAGGAAGAGAAAGACTCTGTGAGGCAGGGTTGAGCAGAGAGTACATTCCTGGAAAGTACAAAGGCTTGGAGACAGAAAATGATGTGAGAAACAGAGAAGAAGCAAGTCTGGTTGGACAGCAGAGTCTAGGATGAAGAACGATGTCTGATGAGGGGGGAAAGATAGGTAGTTAGGACCAAGTTGTGTAGGGCTTCAAAGGCAAAACAGAGAAGATGAGCTTTTTCCTAGAGGTAATAGGGAGTCATTGCAGTCAATTGAGTAGGGGAGTAAAATGGTCAGATCTTTAGTAACAGAATGAACTAGTGCTCTAGTCTAGGGCTTGTATATCTTTGATTCACTAAGTACTTACTGATCACTCTACTTCTAAGGACGTGAGGGGCAGGAGAGCCATTTGTAATACTTTTATCATTTCTGCCTTCATGGAGTTTATCATTTGTAAAGAGAGATAAGACATGTATATAATGCCCCTCTTTAAGGCATGTGTGACTTTATTGATCATTTACCATGTGACTTTTTTTTTTTTAAACCATCATTTGGAAAGAGTAAAAATTATCTGGGACAAACATTTGCAGCACTAATGCCTTACTGACCAACAACTGCCATCTTGCGGTAGCATCCCTAAATTACAGGTTCAGTTCTTATTTAAGAAATGATGTCATTTTGGAAGGGGAAGGTGCAAAAGCAAAGTGAGAAAGTGACTACCAAGTGATTACCAATGTCACACCTTCCATCCTAAAAATATATGTGAGACACTTGTAAAATTTGAGCCTAAGTATCTTGGAGGTGTCCTTAATGCCCCAGTTCTAGCAGGGCAGGGGCACTCAAGAAATGACGGATGAGCAAAAGAACCCACAATTCAGTACCCTGATCATTATTGCCCTGCTGTTGCCATAGCCGAACCTGTGACCTGCGGGTCTTTGTCCTTCCCTAACAGCCTAATAACAATAACAACACATTTATGGGGAGCTTTAAGCTTTGCAAGGAGCTTTATATACATTATCTCACTTGGTCTTCATGAAATCCCTGAGAGGTAGATACTGTTACTACCCATGCCTTACAGATGAGGAAACTGAGGCAAGAGGTTGAGTGAGTGGGCCAGAGTCATACACCTAGTCAAGGTCTGTAGTAGAACTTGAACCCAAGTCTACCTGACTCTATGTCCAATCTGCAAGCAGTACCATCCATAGGCCTCCAACAATGGTCTGCAATAGAATCTAAGATAAAAATGTCACCCAAAGAATTCCATCTAGGATCAGTATACTCTTGGCTCTCTCCCTTCCTCCCTCCCCCCTCTCTCTTTCTCTCTCTCTCTATGTCTCTGTCTGTTTCTTTCTCTGTCTCTATGTCTCTCCCTGTCTGTCTGTCTGTCTCTCTCTCCAGTGTCTTTCCCATAATTCCTGAATTCAATTCAATTCCAATCAATACAGCAAATGCTTACTGAATAGTTACTAGGTATATGTGAGGCTTTAAGTCTCCCAGATAGCTCTCCATCTTCTGTCATCTGCCATGCATCCAACTTGCTCTGACCAACCCTAATCCCCATGTAGCCCTATCCTGGTACAGGAACAGAAAGGAGAAAGCAGAAAGGCATCATAAACCATAATAACAGCCCACATTATCTATATCTGAGATCCTCCACAAACACTGTGCAACAAGGATGAAAGTTCCCTACAAGAAATCCCTGACCACAGTTAATAAGATAATACCACAACAGAAATACTATTAATTTATTGAGTAAATATTGAGATAGACTGATCTATTGGAAAGGACATGGACATTTTCCACATTCCTATTAAAACATGTTTATAAAAATAATTTCAGGATCATACTTAAATATGGGATATATGCCTATGTGATCCCCTACCAGCCTGCCTCTAATGACTAAAATTCCTGCTATTAGAATCATCCCTTGAGAGAATATTTTTTAATAAAAGATATTGGTTAAAATTTAGCAATTTTACCTGATGATATTTAATCAATACATAAAATATTAAGTACATCAGTGTATTTACAGGAATTCCCCCAGTCAGGTAATTTCTCTTCCCCCTACAGATGTGCTATGGAGTCACTTATGTCTATTTTGGAGAGAAGGAAAGTCTAAGAGGTAAAGTGATAGATCCAAGATCACATAGCTTGTAAGTATATAAGGTGAGATTTGAACACAGATCCACCTACCTCCATGCCCATCTCTCCATCCACTAGGTAGTATTGCTCCTGCCCCACACAGGCCAGGATAGTTTTTCCTAAAACAATTAAAATTGTCCTTGTGACTTAGTTGCCTCAAAGGCCAAAGGCTTAAACTATTGACAAAGTTTCCTGATGCACAAAGTAAAAAAAAAGTCAGTACATAGGCTTGAATGGTGCCACAGGAGGGCCAAAAAATGAGGCAGGGAATTTGTACTCAACTAGGTCAGTACTGTGTCCTTATGGAATATCTTTTCCATATTATGTTCAAATGAACTTCCTCTTATTGATTGCTGCATGATCTCTGAGTGCCTCCTTGGGCTGTAATCCTAAACCTGAACCAACCAGACCTGAGCATAGCCTAGCCTACAACATTTGTTGATAATTAGTAAGATTGGATTGGAACGACCTCTCAGCAGGGGGACAAAAGTTAATCTCAGGTGATCACTGTATCATCCATGATTCTTATGGTACTTCTAATTTTGAGGTTCCCCCTGTGGACCAGTTAGAAAGTAAACTGTCTATGGCCATCCAGTAACCAGAGACAGGTGTGAATGAGTTCTGCATCCTTAGGAGCTGCACCCTAAAAATGATAAATGCTATAATCTGTCATTCTTTTTGGAGCATAATGTGTAGTTATTA
Organism: Petaurus breviceps papuanus; assembly: GCF_028583685.1. Lineage (NCBI taxonomy): Eukaryota > Metazoa > Chordata > Mammalia > Diprotodontia > Petauridae > Petaurus > Petaurus breviceps. The sequence goes on from NW_027185903.1 coordinate 12,817,071, forward strand.
TATATTATATAGGCTTCCTTTTTTCATGTTACCTCAATGAACTTAGTTTCTAAAATTTATTTATTCATTTTTAGTTTTCAACATTCACTTTTATAAGATTTTGAGTTCTAAATTTTTCCCCTTCTCTCCCCTCCCCCCATCCTCAAGATGGCACACAATATGAAATGGGCTATACATGTGCAATCATATTAAACATATTTCCATATTGGTCATGTTGTAAAGAATAATCAGAACCAAAGTGAAAAAACTATGATAAAGAAAAAAGAGAGAGAAAAAAAAAGAATGCTTCAATCTGCATTCAGACTCCATAGATCTTTCTCTGAATGTGGATAGCATGTTCCATCTTTTGGAATTGTCTTAAATCATTGCATTGCTGAGAAGAGCTAAGTTTATCAAAGTTGGGCATTGCACAATGTTGGCATTACCATGCACAATGTTCTCTTGGTTCTGCTCATTTCACTCAGCTTCAGTTCATATAAGTCTTTCCAGGTTTTTTCTGAAATCTGTCTGCTCATCATTTCTTATGGAACAATAGTATTGAATTGCATATACCATTTGTTCAGCCATTCCCCAACTGATGAGCATCCCCTCAATTTCCGATTCTTTGCCACCACAAAAAAAAAGTTGCTATAAATATTTTTGTACATGTGGGTCCTTTTTCCTTTTTTATGATCTCTTTGGGATACAGACCTAGTAATGTTATAGTTATAGTTGTATCAAAGGGTATACACAGTTTTATTACCCTTTTGGCATATATAATGTCATTTTTTAAAGTTTGTATAACTTGTTTTGGGGAGTTATTATGATCTTCAAGTCCCCCACCTATAATAGACCTGGACCCTCCTGAAGTCTCTTCATTTGGGGAATGTCTGGGAATGTACTAAATTAACTGTTTGAGATATATTATTTGGCATTTGAGAGGCCTTTGGAAGCTATGCCACATGGACGTTGTTAGAACTCTTTGGAAGGTCATGGAGGAGGCAATTGAAAGGATAATGCCTAATTCTTCCCAGAAGACCAGAGGCCTTTTTGGAATTGAGGATATGGACAAATGGCTCAAAGACATCCCAGCTGATTTGATAAGCATGGGGGTGGAGGGGAAGCTGTGTCCGTTTAAGTGGAAAGACAGCTTTCACTCTCATTCCTCTAAACTGTAATTCTCTTTTTGTGACTTTCAATGAGGAAAGGATGAGGTGCCCCTGTAGAGTGGACCCCAGTGTAGACCATATAGCAGGGGAGCATTTCAAGACCTCAGGACAGGAGAAATTATTCATACACCTGCACAGATGGGATTCACTAGGCCACAGGAAAGTGGAAGAAGACATCAGATACTGGTTGGAGGGGTGAGGTAACATCAGCGTCCGTGAATTCCAGCACAGGAGGGCAGTATCTAGGCCCCACCAGAATGAAACAGTGGTATAGGTCCCTACAGGAGAGGACAACAAAAGGGAATGCCTTCAGAGTGGGCATTGGCATGGGCAATACAGGCAAACCCATTGTAGTCTTTTCTTACTGTGAATTGTAACAAACAAAGCCACTTTATTTTGCTGGCAGTATAATACATAGTAGTCAATGAACACTCATTCTCAGCCAGGGATTGGAAGACCAAGGGGCGAAACTGTTTAGGAGATACGCTTTAATTTCCTATGACAAAGAGGAGGTAAGTCTATCTCCACATCCCTTGAAGAAGGGAGTAGTCCATCATCAGAGGCCCTTAAAAGGAAAATGAGTTGGTATCTTTTTCCAAGGTATTCTCAGGGAGGAATAGTCTTTGACTGGTGGACTAGAAAACACAGAGTGGTTGATGGTATAGGTAGATTCTCTGTCTTGATCGTGGCACTAGGACAGGCAGCATGAAAGCGAGTACCTTTTAGCTACCTCACTACAGATGACCCTAACCTATAATACGGATCCATGAATACACCGGAAGTGCCACTGCCTGTAATGCATCCCTGAAGGTACTGTTCCTTCTCGACATCACCATTCCACATCAGGATAATAGCTATGAACCACAAACATGGGAAATTGTCTGCTACAAAGACCAGATTGTTTAAATCTAAGACTTCATCCTTCTGAAGGGCAGAGGCAGTGCCTGAGATTTCTAGTCTTCATTTTCTTACATATTTTGTCCCTCTTTATTTATTCAATATTGCTTGTTTTACCCTTTACTTTGTTTTAGTTTTGGGGGGCAGCTAAATAATGCAGGGGACAGAATGAGAGGCCTGGATCAGGAAGGCTCACCTTCCTGAGTTCAAATGTGTCCTTAACACCTGCTAGCTGTGTGACCCTGGGCAATTAATTCAACCATATTTACCTCAGTTTCCTTATCTGTAAAATGATCTGGAGAAGGAAATGGCAAACTACTCTAGTATTTTTGCAAAGAAAACCCCAAATGGGTCATGAAGAGGCAGACATGACTGAATAACAGCAAATTGTTTGACTTTTCCTCTTCCAGTGCTTCCTAGGCCAAGCAGCTCCTATCCCCAATGTTAGGGTTGTCCACTACCAATCCTAAATCCATTTAAGTAGTAGAATGTTCTCTAGATATCCTTGAAACCCTTGCCACCAAGCCATGGAATGTGAGTATATGGAATATACTAATGCCCTCCTCTACATAGGCTGTGTCTCACATTGGCTTTTCCCTTAGGTTTTAAAACACTCCTTGAGCCTTAATTGGCCCAGGAGACTAAGGTTCAAACAATTAGTAGAATTATCAGATTGCCTAAGTAACAAAGTCAGCACATGACCAGTCAGGAATTTACTCTGTCAGGTTCATACCTGAGACAGCATAGGCAACCCAGAGTCAAAGAAGCCGTGTTCACCTGGATTAATGTTGAATCCATGCTATGTTGAGTAAAATTCCTTTTGTTAACTGCTAGCGGGTCCATACGTATCTTCTTATGTTCCACTCCCAAATCTGAACCTCCCAACTGGACTGATTGGACCTAACCTATGATACTGCCCTCCCCAAATGAGGGAATACCACAAGTTCCTTCTCAGAGTACCTTGAGGAAATGAACCACAGGAAAGTTAGGACTCTGTAAGATCACAGGATTTTCAAAGAGATGTAACTTCAGAGAACAGCAAATCAGATACTTCATTTTACAGATGAAGAAACTAGGCCAACGTCACAAAACTAATAAGTGAAAAATCCTTATGAGGGAAAAGAAAATGGAAAAGTATGGAGCCCAGGTTAAAATCTGAAGGGAAACAGACAAAGGGAAAAGTGAAGATACTGAAAGAAAAGTTGGATGACCATTTCAATTCAATTCAACTCAAAAAGCATCTATCAAGACCTACCATGGGCCAGGCATTAGGCTAGATTCTGACAATGCAAAGGCAAAAATGAAAACAGTCCCTGCCCTCAAAAAGAGTACAATCTACTAGGGAAAAACTTTTGTCAGGAATATTTTAGAAGAGACTCATACATCAGAAAATGGTTAGAGAAGATGGCAAATGTGAGTCCTTCCAAATGAAATTCAGAAATCCTACAACAAGGATACCAAAGAGGGAAGGAAGATGTGAAACAGAGAAATTAAGGTGCTGAAGCAACTTGACCTCTCCATCATAATATCCTAGTCTGATCTGGACACTCTGAAAATCCTGATGAGTCTCAACCACAGTCATTTGGCCATAACCCAGTCTTACTACTTGTTTCATCCCTCCCCTTAGCAACAGCCAGCATGTTTAATGGGTTTCTTATTACTCTACAAAAAAATTTTCCTTCATGTCATGTTTTTATTTTATGAGAGTCATTTAATGACTCTTGAATTTCTTTTGAACTATTTGTCATATTTATGTTTTAAAATGGGTTTTTCATTGCCAAACAAATATAGGAAGATAAAACTGGTTGGATTCTTTTCAATCCAATAGCAATAGATATTTATTTTCACTACTAAATAATAAATGTCTTTGTATATTGTATATGCGGGCTGTGGCCTGAGCCTCTATATTAAGTCCTACTGATGTCAACTAAAGCCTCCAGTTAAAAGTGCCCATGCCATGCACAAAATTGACCAAAGATGAGGAGGTTACAAAGCCTCTGAAGTTTGCTGAGATTCAGCCCTCTCTGGCATTAGTTGAGAAACCAACAGTTCAATACTACGTGAAAGCACTTCAAAGCATTGATGTATATCCCACAGTCCCCAATACATTTGTATTCTTGGTACTTGTTCCCACAAACAATTTAGCAGCTTCATATGGGATAATGGCAAACAGCTTAATCTCTGCATGTGGAAATATTTCTGCTTGCTCACTACTTGACATCCTTCTGGATGCTTTGCCACTTGGATCCAAGAACAAACTTAGAAGTTTTAATCCTTTTATCTCTAGATCTTGACCTTGGATGTCTGATGCCCTGAGTGGTAACAGCCTTACCTCATTGACTATTTTAGGAAAGTCAAAGTCATACTTCATTCTAGTACCTACTCTTGACCATCTTAGACACTCGATACACAGAAAGTGCAAACTTCTCGCTTCACCCCACCATCCCTCATCACCCAAAGTCAAATCTACTTTAACATTGGATTTGGAGGGAGTGTATCAATTCATTTGGCATCCCTGTAACTTACAAGACAAAATGACCCCTCCTAGTCACCACTCCCCTCTGTCTGTGTATGTGTGTGTATGTGTGTGTGTGTTGTCTCCCTCTATTAGAATGGGAGTTTCTTGAAGGAAAGACTATCCTTGCTTCTGTATTTGTATCCACAGAGCTTAGGATCATCCTTGGAACATACTACACACTTTATAAAAAATTTTTTCATTCATTCATTTATTTACCATTAGCAGGACACATAATTTCAATTATTTTTCTAGTAATGGAGATAGACTTACCCTGGGTTTGCTTCAATCTCTCTGTGCTCAACACAATTTCCTACATGGTTTTCAGGAGTAGGGATATCATGTGAGGACTTTTTGATCATTTTCTTCAAAATAATTCAGATAGCAAGTTGTGAGTCTTCTCCCACAATTAGCTTATTTTGTATAAACATATTTATGTGAATGGTGTCTCCTTGGAAAGAATGTAAGTTCCCTGAGAGCAGGGACTACTTCAGTTTTGTCTTGGAATCTTCTGTGTCCTGAACTCAGTGGGTTTAAAAAGTTGTTGTTGATGATGATGTTGTTGTGTCCAATTCTTTGTGACCCCATTTGGGACTTTTCTTGGCAAAGATACTAGAGTGGTTTGTCATTTTCCTTCTCCAGCTCATTTTACAGATGAGGAAACTGAGGCAAACAGGGTTAAATGACTTGCCCAGGGTCACACCACTAGTAAGTGTCTGAAGCCAGATTTGAATTCAGGAAGATGAATCTCCCAGATTCCAAACCCAGTACTCTATCTACTACATCACCTAGTTGTCTAGGGGCTTAAAAATTAGTATCAATTAACTGATAACTGTTCTCCCTCTCTACCTCTCTCTTGCCTTGCTTGGTTCCCTTACCCTCATATCTTATTTCTGTATCCATTTCAATTTTAGTCAAATATGTCTTAGCTCTTTGCCAAGGAGGCAAACCTCAGATCCTTTGCCTTCTTTTCTTTCAGTCAAATGAGATAATATTTATAAAGTACCCGGCACATTGTAGGTACTTAATAAATGCCTGTTCCCTTCCCCCCTTTCAAACATAATAAAAGGATGGAAAGAATGAACTAGTGATCCACCTGCTTGTATGGAATAAAGAAAGGCAACACAGTAAAACTGGAAGCAGAATGCTGAGGAGATAAGGTGCTCAGGTTAATTTAATATCCTGTATTATTCACTAGGGATTTTTTTTATACTGGGCCTGTGATTTCATTAATGCAGAGAAATCCTGATGAGGAAATAAATGTCTTTTACCCAGGCTGATCAGTTACTACTCTACAACTTACATTCTTAGAAAGTTGCCCAAGGCAATGAGGTGTTCAATGAGTCTGACAAAACCTTTATGTGTCCGAGGTAAGACTTGAACCCAGGTCTTTCTGACCCTGAGGCCTGCTCTCTATCCACTACAGCAAGATGCCTCTCAATATAGCCTTTAAGTAAAACTTTCTACATTATATTAACAGTATACACTTGTATAGAGCTTTACACATTATCTCATTTGATCCTTATAACAACCCATAAAATAGGTAGTGCAAATATCATCATCCCCATCTTACAGATAAGGAAACTGAGACAGACAGGGGGAATAATTTGTCCAAGATCACATGGCCAATAAGTGGCAAAGTCAGGTTTCAAACACAGGTTTTTTGACTCTAAATCTAGTACCCTTTACTCTATGCTACACTGCCTTGTTCGTTGTTTGGTGGGTATATTGTCTCTTCCTCACTACATTGCATTCTCCTTGTAGGCAGGACTATGTATTATGCTATGTGTTCTCAAAGTGCCTAGAACAGTGCTGAGCCCATTATAAGTTCTTGTGATTTGACTGATTCCCTAATTAACTAAGGGTTCACTAGATAAACCTTTTGATTTTAGATCTTGTTTAAAATCTTTCTAAAATCTGTCATGAGGCCCCTTACTTGATATTTCAGTATAATCTAGTATGCAAAACAAATTTTTAATAGCTGGAGATTTTTACAGGGTCTTAGGGTTATCATGCTGGTCATAAATTTGTATTAAAGTCCTATCAGTATCGAAGATGCAGGAGAGAAGGCTGACTACAAGAGGGAGCCAAGGGAATATCTCTCATGTTAGTCCCCCATTTCTATTCCAAGTGCTTTCACCCTAGTTTTTGGCTTTCTTTCCTTTCTGGACTCTAACAGCTTCATAATTGATCTTCTCCAATCTACTCTTTATACAGCTGCAAAAGACTTTTTCTAAAGTACTGCTCTGATTACATGACTCCATTGTTCAAAAAAGTCTAGTGGTGCCCCATTATATATTGAATGAAATGCAGACTCCTTCACCTTGTGCTCAAGGCCCTTCACAGACTAACTTTATTTCCTTCTAATCGCCTTCCCAAAATGAACTTATTTCCTTGATCTCAGACTGCCTTCTCCCACCTCTGAGCATTTGTAGGCACATTCTTATCTGGGCTAATCCTCACACTGCACTGTGGTTTAGGGGGAAAATACATTTTAAAAGATAGACAGCATGTTCTAATGCAGAGAGCTGGCCTCCATCAGAAGGACCTGGGTTCAGATCTTACCTCTGATACATGCCAACTATGTGACTCTAAACAAGTCATTTACCTTCGTGATACCCATGACCCTGGGCAAACCCCTCACCCTCAAACTACAAGAAAAAGTGAGTTCTCTATTCTAAGTTGCAAAACATTTGTTGATCCCCAGTGATGGAGGGAGTTCCTTTCACAAAGGAAATCTCCGGTCCTAACCAAAAAAAATGAATGAAATAAATATCAAGTCTTCACATAGTAGACACTTAAAGTATTTATTAACTGACTGACTGACAAGTGACCTGACATTACTTTATCTTGTTCTCCCTTGGACTTAGTACCACCAGCCTCAATGTTTCTGCTTCTTAAAGGCCTCATTGATACAAATGGTAGATAAGTTGCAAATATATCTTATATATCAAACTTGCATAAAAGAGAAAAAAACCCCTTCCCCATCTCATCACCACCACCACCACCCAACACACACACACACACACACACACACACACACACACACACATACACACACTAGTACTTCATTAAACGTCACTGCCCTATACACTAATGAGTTGCATATTGTGCTGTTAGGCTCAAAAGCCATTTTTTAGGATTTGATACTGGAAAGTGTTTGACCTGAGGCATTTAGCCAGGGGAGAATAATTTATTCCTCCAATTATGGGTCCCAGTAGAGTATGCCATTTCCACAGCCCACACAAATCAAGTGGAACTGTGGAGCAGAACAGAATGTTTGCCTAGTGTCATGTATCCCCAAACAACCTGAGCTGCACATTTGGAGACAAGCCGGGCAATTGTCCCTGAAGTCGACAATTACTGTTGCAATTCAGTTACAGCAAAAATCCAGTCCTACTATAATCAAATCTAAGTCTGAAGCTCACTTTTTAGGTGGGCAGAGACAAAAGATTTTTTCATAAATCCACATGAAAATGAAACTTTGTATTTTTCCCTTTTTTTCACTCTGGCATCTTTTTATGAGGGCTCCTTAATCTTATGTCAATCATCACACCACATGGTGCCTTTATTGGGTGCCACTGGAGACTAAAAACACTTTCTATGCAATAGAAAGATCTTTTGATAGTTTATTACTTCATTTTGTCTTCCAGTTGACACAGAATGTTATCCATTTCTCTTAACTTTCAATCCTATTCTTTCGCTTGAGAAGGTTAACCCAATAGGCAGAGGGGACAATGCCAATGAAGGAGGGATGGTTCATTCATCTCCACCATCTACCATCCACCCAGCTCTTGTCTGGAAGTAGGGCCAACCTGAAAGGACTTTGACTCAGACAGAGAAGGAGGAAAACATTCCTGAGAGATACACCATGGTATGGTCTCTGGGGTTGCCTGTTTCTACCCCAAAGTACTTTGAGTTTATGGCTCTCTTTTGGAATATTGCTCCCAGAACTGGAGAAAGAGAGATTTTAAAGATGTGTATGCAGAAAAGTATTATTCCCATCTAGGCAAGGTCCTCCCGGGTTCCCAGGGTCTTTTAGGGATTAGACCCCTAGAAGGAATATTAGTTTCTCACCCAACTAACAGGTCTAGAAGAGGACAGAAGAGAACTCCCTGGAATGACTTATAGATTTAAGGAGAATGTTCTTTCTGCCCCAAGACAAATGAGATCCACAGATTTAGACAAATATTTAGAAGGGATGGCAAAATCATAATTGTCTTCATGATATCAACAGGCTTAGAAAATGGTTGCTTGATTTACCTTTTAGTGATTCCGTATAAAACTCAGAAGAGACAATATTAATATGGTTTATTTCTTGCCTGTCCTTGATTCATCATGAGCTTTCTTTGCCATGATGACTTTTCCCACCACAGAAGCCACATTACCTAAGTCTGCCTTCCTGAGAAAAGTTCCAGGAATCATCATGAAGCCTTTTATTTACTCTTAATCACCTTGTTTCTTTAAATATTTCAAGGAACGCAACTGCTGAACCACAAATAATACATGATGGTTGTTTCTCATTTAGAATGACTTCACCCTGCCCCTCACTGTTTATTCTTTTCTCTTTCGTTTTATCTGATCTCTCCACAAGTCTTTTTTGCTTCTGACCACTGCCTTCCCCAATCTCCTACCCCCCCCATATGTCTTATTCTTTTACCCTCCTACTTTCCTATTGGGTAAGACAGATTTCTATATATAACTGATTGTGTGTATGTGTGTGTACATATATAAACATATATATGTACATACACACATACATGTATTATATATATTCTACCCTCTTTGAGCCAATTCCAACGTGAGTTTTAAGCATTGCCTGCCATCCCCATCCCCCCATTTTTCCCTCCACTATAAAAGCTCTTCCCTGTGTGCCTCTTTTATGTGAGAAAATATTTACCATTCTTCCTACTCCTTCCCTCTTCTCCCAGAATATCCCTTTTTCTCAACTTCTTTATTTTTAGATCATCCATTGATATAATTGACTCACATCCACATATTCTGTCCATATAGATTCCTTCTAACTGCCCTAAAAATGATAATTTTCTTAGGATTTTCATGTATCATCTTCCTCTATAGGAATGTAAGCAGTTAAACTTTATTGGGTCCCTTATGATTCCTCATTACCTTTTTATGCTTTTCTTGAGTCTTGGGTTTGAATGTCAGATTTTCTGATCTTTTCATCTGGAATGCTTGAAAGTCCTCTATTTCATTAAGTGTCCATTTTCCCCTGAAGGAGTCTATTCAGTTTTGCTGGGTAGGTGATTCTTGGTTTGTAATCCTAGCTCCTTTGCCTTCTAGAATATCATGTTCCAAGCCCTCTAAACTTTTAATGTGGAAGCTGCAAAATCTTGTGTACCCTGACTGTGGAAAGAGAATAATCTTTTATGAGATCCTTTATCAGGTATACACCTGGATTCCTTTCCTCTCAAGCCCTTCACTTAACCATTATGATAATAATATACACAAGGGGAATATCTTTCCCAAACAGACTGCAAGTGGAAGCTTCCCTTACAAACTTTGCAAGCATCAAGTCAGTTGCTTGAGTAGTGCAGAATAAGGAAAAAGGAAATGAAAAATGTTCTTGGATTCTTTCATTTTACTCCCCTCAATCCAGCAGTTATTTTTTTCCTGTACTTCCCTTTCACATTATCTTCCTTGTCCTCTGCCCTTTCTAGTTTCCCTACCTCTGTGTAAACCCTGCCCCAAACCCTCTGTCTTTATTAGTGGAGATGAAAGCCTGGCCCTCTGTGAGGGGTGGGGTGGAGTTGATAAGAGGCAAGAGAGCTCCAGTCTTTGCAATCTCCATTCAGGATCCTTCACAGTCAGTCACTTTTGGGGACTCATCAAACTTGAAGTATTCTGGTGTCAAGTCAGGCAATGCTGGCTTCTAGCTTCAAGAGGGAAGATGAAAGAGGCCAACCCTACTTCAAATTGCTGAAGGAAAGACTGTGGGAAGACAGGAGAGGAGTGGACAGTCTACATCATATTCCTGTTCCAGCTTGCTACTCTAGTGACTTTGAGGAGTTTCTCCTTGGGTTAGATCAAAGACACTAACTTTTGGTTGAGTTGCATTATCTCTCCCAGTGGAAAAGCTCCTTTACTTTGTACTGTCTAATATATATTCTCCTATACTGATTAGAAAATGGTTGCTTGATTTACCTTTTAGTGATTCCATATAAAACTCAGAAGAGACAATATTAATATGGTTTATTTCTTGCCTGTCTATCTGATTTCTGTTTTCTTATGATATGGATGAATGAGTTTCTTTGCTATTGACTATGTGGTGTTCCTTATGGAACTGGTATTTGGTGGGAAAGGACCCAAGATTTGGATATAGAGCTTGAGGTCATCTTTCCTCCAAAAATGACCAAGTGATCAGAAGCTAGATGGAACCTGCTCATATACCCTCAATGAAAAAATATTAAAAGAAGCAAATATATATGATTATAGTCCATACCTCCTCATTCCAAAGAAAAGAGAGTGGCCTCTGGCTCCACCCTCCTGCTTCACCTCCTGGCAGGAATGAAAGTCTCCCTTGGAGAAGGGTGGGAGGAGGAGAAGGGTGGGAGGAGGAGAAGAGTGGGATGAGAAGAGGCTAGAAATGACTATTCTCCTTCCCTTTGAGTCACACATTAGATCTCATTACATTTAGGGTTCACCTCTCTCTCTCTCTTTCTCTCTCTCTCTCTCTCTCTCTCTCTCTCTCTCTCTCTCTCTCTCTGTCTGTCTGTCTGTCTCTCTCTCTCTCTCTTATTTTCTTCCTCCCCCAACCCCCACTTAGAAGGAAAGGCATTTGGAAAATGGCCAGAATTAGCAAAGGGTATGTGTTGGGGAGCATGAGGGGAGGAGAGGCAGTAATGGAATAAATCTAATATTTCCCTTAAATCAAACCTTTAGTACTCGTTTTTCTTTTGAACACTTCTAGCAAAAGATTTCTAACTATTACTGTGTCATGGACTAGAATACAGTAATACAAATTCTGAATAGACATATGTTTCCCAAAACAGGCATGGGGTTATAAGCGTCTAGAATCTTGGATCCTGGAGGCCCACTAATTATACTCATTATTAATAATAAACAGTAACTCATTAAATTTACAGCTTATCAAAATGTTGCTTTGGCAACATGCAGCAGTAGAAAAAGCACTAGATTTCAAATTAGATGACCCAGATATAAATCTTGACTCTGGTATGTAACTAACTGTGTGACTTTGGACAATCATAATAACAGTTGGTTGATCTAAGACATTAAAACTTGCAAAAATTTTTGCATATATGTTAGCACATTTGATCTTCATAACAAAGGAGGAAGGGAAAGGAAACGAGCATTTATTAAACACCTACTACATGCTATATGCTGTACAAATATTATTTCGTTTGATCCTCACAATCACCCTGGAAAGTAGGTGCTGTTATTGTCCCCATTTTGAAACTGAGGAAACTGAGGCATAGAGAAGTTAAAAGTGACTTGCCCAGGGTTGCACAGCTCCTCCAACCTTTCAAAGTATACAAGATTGCTATTGTTGTGTCATTTAATCATGTCCTACTCTTTGTGACCCCACAGATCATAGCATACCAATGCTGTCCATGGGGTTTTCTTGACAAAGATACTGGAGTCATTCACAAGGTTATAGATCTTTCCAATATTCCTTCACCTAAAAACAGTAAAGAATAAAGACAGATAAAACAGCAAGGCCATGTTCTCTTGGGTCTAGCCCTAGTGGAGAGATAATAGTCTGAAGTTTCTTTCACTGCCCAGAAACTAACAGCATCTCATCCACTTTAGTTGAATTCATCCAAGAAGAGAAAAAGCTGAGAAGGCCTTTTGGAAGTATATCAATTCTGACTCCACAAACAACCAAAAGAGTCCTCTTCACCACATAGTACATAGATAGGAAATAGTTCTAGAAGCCCTTCACTTGCTTCAAAGTGGAGATAAATGCCCTTCCATTATCCATGCCCAGAAGCAAGCTTCTAAAAACCCATCTATGGTCCTCAAGCATGCTCTCTGGACTCATTAGCCAGTCCCCCATTACATTGCTGGGGTAAAATAGAACTAAGCAGAGGAAGGCAAGCCCTTCCTCTCTCACTGTTTCACTTCATGACATCCATGGTGGTTGCAGGAAGAAGTGTCTGAAAAGAGCACATCCAAAAAGATGATAGAAAAAGAGTGAACGGCTCAGTCTCATCAGTTTTAAAGATGTAGGTAGCCCAAAAAGGGGGCTTCCTGCTAGGAGAACTAGTTATGCTCCAAACATACCAAGAGAAGTCCAGGTTATCCACATAAATGAGCAGACTGCATCTTTATCCAGCTCCAAATTGTTTCAACTCTTTGATCAAAGTAATCTGCCAGACTATATCTGAACCATAAAATTAAATGCCCACAATGCATTACCTCTGCTAAGTAGAGCTTGATATTTATAAGGTCGAAATCATGGTATTTATTTACCTTCATAAATGGCCTGGAACATTTTACTTCAGCCAATCCCCAAGGCCAAAGACAACACTTTCACTTCCACTAGCTGTCATGACAATTCTTAAATGGCTCAACAAAAATCCAGGGTGAGTCTTCCCATTCATTCAGCCTTCTCTTAATATTCATTTCTAAATCTTTTGTCGCAAAAGAAAAAGATGAGCTTCATTAGCTTTTATTCTTTCTTCATTACCCGCGAAAGTATAAATAAACTGTATATACACAACTGTGGCATATACATGCCGATCAAGAGAACCCAAGACTATCCAGTAACTGGGTAAGGTTAGAAGTTTGATGGATTATGTCTCAGACCAAATGTGGACACTCCATCCATGATCCTTCTAAGACTTGGGTACAACTTATCCCCTGTTCTCTCGTGCAATTAGAACAGAAATGGGGCAGGGAAGAGTCTAGTCATTTTTTTTATTTTTGACCAGGACTTTGATTTCACTGTGGTATAGGAAGCCCCCAGTAAGGAAACTCCCTCCTCCAAAGCAGATGGCTGTTCTCTCCAATTTTGTCCTACAAATTGACTGGGATACTCTGAGATTAAATGAATTGCCCAAGGTCATTAAGCCGATACGTGTCAGAGATAAGACATGAACTTGGATCTTTTTTTACTCTGGAACACTCTCTAACCATTATACCACCCTGTCTTCCATTAATTTAATTAGATATTATATGCCAAAGGGATCATTTAAGGAAAGCAAAGCTCATGTTGATCTAGTCTTTTAAGGAAAAAAGGAAAATTAATATTTACATCAGAATCTTGGTACCAAAATTTAAAAATCACAAGTAAGTTCCCAACATTATTGAATACATGCTGGCCTTTTAGCTCTATCTTGGGCACCAGTCACACATCAGGTAAGTACCAAAAAGTGAGAAGTGGACAGGGATCTGGTATGAGCTTGGTACCATTCAGGATTATCCTAGAAAGGTGGGAGGGGACTAAACAGTAGGGCAAAACATGATACCTAACAACTGATGAAAACCCCCAAATCTTTGGATGGAAGAAACATTTCTCATAAAGAGAACCTAGCAGGCCAATGTCTCCTTGCTCTGGGGCAATCCAACTCTGTCCTCAGACAGAGAGAAAGAGACAGACAGAGACAGAGAGACAGAAATGGAGAGAACAAAACAGAAAGAACAGATGCTTTTTAGAAATCTAGTTCTTAGAATCCTGTGCAAATGTCACATAGTCTGGGGTTCACTAAACTAAAGAGAGAGTCTGCACTGCATTGGGGGACCCAACCTCTATACTGTGCATCATTTCTGCCATGGGAGAGAAGTGGGAGAAGATGAAGTAATGATTTTCAGTCTAACAGAACATAGTAGTTCCCAGAAGTAAACTTTTTGCCAAGCTGAAGAGAGCTGGAACCCTGAGGTAACCTCACTTCAGATTAGAATAGTTTTGTTTTGTAGGGTCTTGGGTCCATGATACAAATTTAATATATCTGGAGGGGGTATTTAATTTGTCGTGCTTCATTAAGTATATACTTACAGTCTTAACAAATAATAATTTCCAAATCCTTTACAAAGATATTTGAAAAACAAAACCATTCATCTCTTTCTCTCCAGGGACTTTAAAGGCACTTATCTCCATAGTATCCAAGCACTCAGACAAAGATAGATGTAATAACCAAGGAAGGAGAAAGTGTCCCTCGTGTCTACTGCACATGAACCAAGTGAATCTCAGCAAAAAGAAACATTATCCAAGCATCCCTTCTTGCTATCAGACATAAAATGGAGATATGGAAATATGGAGTTTTATAAAGCTTTTTTCCCCTGGATCTGCACATGTTTTTACATGAACTCGCCTTACTTTATTGGTAATATTTTCCAACTAAACCATAGCTATTTACTGTGGATCCAGTTGCTCTTACCTAACAAAACGAAAACTCAAGTCCAGCAAGAATGGAGGCTTTGTGTCTCTCCCACTAATAGGATCCTGATAAAATTCTTCTAAATAGATTCCTTTTTTCTTTTTTTTATTCCTTTTGTCAATGCTATTTCTGGGAGAAATTTGAAATCATTAAAATAAATTGCAGCTTCTAAAGACAATCGAGCCTAGTATCCCAATCCTGTTTAATTCTGGGTCAAACACAATGTCCATCTATGGTGTCTGTCCAAGAGATAGAGATAGAGAGAGACAGATAGATACGTACATATATACATACATACATACGATTTTTCTCTATAGAGGTATATCTATGTGTATAGACATACACTTATAGAGAGGGATCTATATATCTAAATCTTAGACAGATGCTAGATGTGGGCAATGAATAAATCTATGGATGGATAGATATGTGTATATGCATATGTCTATTACATACCTTTTTATCTCTCTATCTGTGTGTGTATATTCATAGATACATACCAGGGACAAACACTATAGATTATCCATGTAAATGATGGTCATAATCTGGACCAAAGTTAATCTTTTTATAAAGATTTTTTATAAAGAGGTTGGCCAACAAGAGTTCATCCCTTAGTGATTGTACAAATAATGTCTACTTGCTACTTAAATAGCATACTGAACTTTGGAAGCTATTTTCGGTCATGATAATGTCTGTTACTGAAAAGTTTTCTAATGGACTTCAGAACTAGAAGGATAATTAACTCAAAATATAACAAGCTTTAAAAGGGCATACAACACAAAAAGTCTGAGCAAACATAGTCTTTCTCCCCCTCTCCCTTTTTCTCTCCCCTGTCTCTCTCTCCCTTGTCACTCTCTCTCTCTCTGTCTCTCTGTCTCTCTGTCTCTGTCTCTCTGTCTCTCTCTGTCTCTGTCTCTGTCTCTGTCTCTCTCTCTCTCTCTGTCTGTCTCTCTCTGTCTCTGTCTCTCTCTCTGTCTCTCTCTGTCTCTCTCTCTA
>NW_027185903.1:12833081-12852778 GCF_028583685.1 Petaurus breviceps papuanus
TCTCTCTCTCTCTCTCTCTCTCTCTCTCTCTCTCTCTCTCTCTCTCTCTCTCTCTCTCTCTCTCTCTCTCTCTCTCTCTCTCTCTCTCTCTCTCTCTCTCTCTCTCTCTCTCTCTCTCTTTTCAGTGTGGAAAAATTCTTTGAGCTGTTTTTGGAAGGAGGTAAAACTGGTCACTCCCTACAGGGCCTCCAATGTTTTACGTTTATTCTTCCCTAATCTTAAGCAAATAAATATTCTAAAAAGAAAGTGCCATCCACCTGTACAAAAAGCAAATTACAGCAGCTCTTTCTGTGATGGTAAAGAATCTGAAATTGAGGGGATGCCTGTCAGTTGGAGAATAGCTGAAGAAGTTGTGGTATATGAATGTAATGGATAATGCAAATCGAAACAACCTTGTGGTTTCACCTCAAACTCTGCAAATCAGCAAAGGTGACAAAAATGTCTGTAGTCAATACTGGAGGAGTTGTGGGATAATAGGCACTTTAATGCATTGTGATGGAGCCGTGAAATGGTACAAATATTTTGGAAAGCAATTGGAATAATAAAATAAAGTAGTGAAAATGGCAATACCTTCAAACCAGATACTCCATTACTGAGCTTATACCCCAAGGAAACCATTGATAATAAGAAAGTCCCAATACATACCAAAACATTCATAGCAGTACTTTTTGTGACAGAAAAGAAAAGGAAACAAAACAGATGTCTATCAGTGGGGTAATGGCCAAGAAAATAATGGCACATGAATATAATGAAGTATTATCTTGCTGTAAGAAGTTATGAAGGTGATGAATATAGAGAATCATGAAAAGATCTGCATGAACTGATGCAGAGTAAAATAAGAAGTAAAAAAAAAATACCATACCCACTGCCTCCAACAATGCAAATGGAAAGAACCATATATGTGCAAGTCAAAATTGAATGTAGCAAAATGATTATGAATATGACTTAAATGATATATGAGAGAGCAACTCCAACCCACCCATTTATGGAATTGAGAAGTCCTCGAGTGTTGCACATTGTACATGACTTCAAACTTTTTCAATTCATTGATCAGTTGGACTGATTTTTTTCCTCTTCTTCTTTTCTTTTTTTGTCTTTGAAAAGTACTATTTGTTATATGGAGTGGCTCTCTCAGAGAGGCAGAGGGAAGGATGCTGGGGAAAATTACAATGAAAAAGCAAAAGACATCAATAAAAACTTATTTTAAAAAAGAATGTAAGTTCGTTGAGGACAGGAATTGTCTTTCTTGTTGTTTTATTTGTATTTCCAGAACTTAGCACAGTGCCTGGAACATATATAGTATTTAATAAATGCTTATTGACTAATTAATTGACCTCATGAGGACTCCATGAGAGAAGAAAATGACTCCTGGGGCCAGAAGTTTGGGTTCCTGTGTTCACTATACATGTGATTCATTTACCTCATACTTTAAAGTTTAATCTCACTCTCTCCAAGGAATTTTGTGTGCATGTAAGGAGAGACTGGGACTCAGAGTTTGGAAAGGTATATTTAGTAATTATTTTTCTTGTTATACCCTCCTGGTAAATACTCTTTTCAATTAGCTTATTGATTTCTACTGGTTGCTTGATATTGGAGTCACAACATATGAGGGATCTTGAGTGATAACATTGGAAACCACAACCCCTCAGGGTTATCCTTAGACATATGAGGGGAGCAGCTCTCATTGTCCTCATTCAACATATCCTGCTAGCTACAGTGAAGATGTTATACTTTATCTGCTTGATTTTTACTTTATGGATAGTTAGACCAAACTCTTTTAAATGATTATTAATCTCCAAAAATTCCTGCAGTCTTCTAGGGCTTGATGCAACTAGCACAATGTCATTTGCACAAAGACCATTTGAAAGGACCTCATTATCCATAAGGAATCCCTTTACAATGTGTTCTCTTCTTTAGACTTCCTCTATGACAGTATCAAACACCTTTCAGCACATTTCACTTGATATTTGTGATCATAGCGTCACTGAACAAGGTTATCTAAGGAATATTGAATGATTTTAATGCATGTATGAGATACACCTTGTTGCAAGGGATGCTTTAAGGTGATGTTTTTGGTACAGAATAAAAGTCAACAAAGAATAAGCATAATGGTAGCTACTAATATTCTCTGGGTGTTGTGATGAGCAGTCAAGGAATTTTGCATTATCTGAAGAACTGAAAATGAGGAGTGCCCAAAGAATAGGCAAAACAAATGTGAGCAAACTGTTGTTATTGTGTTGTTTTACTTGTATCCAACTCTTTGTGATGCCATTTGGAGTTTTCTTGGCAAAAATACTGGAGTGTTTTACCTTTTCCTTCTGCATCTCATTTACTCTGAGGCAAACAGGGTTAAGTGACTTGCCCAGGGTCACACAGCTAGTAAGTGTCTGAGGCTGCACTTGGACTCAAGAAGATGAGTCTTTCTTGATTCCACACCCAGGGCTCTTTCTACTGTGTCACCTAGTTGCCCAAACAATGGCATATAAAAAGTTTAGAAGAATAAGGGTAAAGGGGGTCATCAAGGAAATGTACAGTTGGAAAAGATGATGTACTGGCCATTTTGCAAGAGTAAAGAATAACAGGTGCACAGTGTGGGTGCTTCACTAGGGATGTCAGAAAAAGTAAGGAAGGCTCCCAACACAGTAAGTAGATCTTCTGCAATTAACCAGTGAAGGACATTGAACAAGAGACACTCTTATGGAAAGACAAGGTTGAGCTCCACATTGAAAGAATATCCACATTGCAGAAATCACAGATCCATCTGAGACCCCTCTTTATTAGAAAGAAAAAAATGCATACTATTTTTATGTATTGGTAGGTTAATGCTAAGGCAGTAATAGTAATGTCTTTCTCTGGTTTCTCAAAATGACCGTAGGGTCTCGAAAGCTACCCAAGTGAAGCATGAACTTTGGCAAGTCTTACCATATTGGAAAGGCCCTTAGTATGGCCTGCCAGCAAGCATTCATCTACCTTCACAAGTTAGCCAAGCTAAGAGCAGCTAGACTCATCATCAGAACATTGGGTAAGTTTTCTCAGCTCTAGCAACCCAAAAACACTTTCCCTTAAGATGAATGAAGATTGTGATCTGTGTCAACAGAGGGAGTCTCTAGCAGATGAAATCATAAATTCTTAAAGTATAATAATAGCTCAGATTTAAATGAGATTTTTAAGATTTATAAAAAACTTTGTGTGTAGGCCTATGAGATAAGTGATGCAAGTATTATTATTCCCATTCTATAAATGAGAAAGCTAAGGATCACAACATTGAAAGCCAGCTATAACCCTCTTCCTATTTTAGGAGGTCCCAAACTGTGGGGTCCCACACCTACCACATCCTCAGTCTTATTCTCCACACACTGACTCACAATGACCACTTTCAGACAGTTACATTAAATAATCACTCCAAATCGATTTTGTCCTTCTTCGCAAATACCCATGATTATAAGTAGCACCCACTGAATCAAATATACTCCAACAACTGCATCGAAGGAACACATGGCCCTCTTTAAATAAATGGATACATTTTAGACACACCTACCAGGGGCAAGCATCTGTCTGCTTCTGTCATTTCCCTGCAGTGTCTGCCTTATGTTGTTTGGTTTTTGTTTTGTTTTGCGGTTCTGTTTTGTTTTTTACTTCAGATAACCTCAAAGTCTAACATCATGGTTGTCATCATCCAATGTTGACCAAATCCCCAAATTAATCTAAGTGAGAAAAGAAGCTGATTTAAAGGTTATTATTGTGTTAAAATTTCCGATGTGTCTGGCTAATTAGAAGGCTCCTCTCCCAAAATCTCATCCCATTGGAAACTAGAAATTAAAGTCTTTGAATATGGTCATAATTGATGGGCTAAAGATTGTGGGGAGGAAGCATAGCAAGGAGAGAAGTGACCTAACCTCAGCTCTCCCATTTGCTTTAAATACTTGGTTGCATCTATCCCAAAAGATGCTACCCTATTTCTTAACTTATTTGTCTATTTTCACTGCTAACTCTTCGTGGGATCCCAAATCCAAAGGGTGAGAACTAAGGTGATACTTTCTAATGTGTTATGGCAGAACCTAGAAATGTGAGTGGCTCCTCACAAATGTAGCAAGTTTATGACACTCGGGTAGTCTGAATAAACAGCTGAACCCTACTTCCAATTCTTTCCTAACTACACACATTTAGTTCAGTTGTTTTTATTGTCTGACCCTGGGTTTCTGTCCTTTCATATTTCTATAAACCAGAAACAAATTGATGTTCTAATGAGGGCTGGGTTAGATCAGAGTCAGCCAGCTTATCTTTATGACATGGCTGGATGAATATAAATTATTACCTTTGATTACATATTTATTTTCTATCCTTGAGTCTGAAAAAGGAGGCAGACTTTAAAGAGTGTCTATGCTACATCAAGGGAGGGATTGCCTTTGAAGATTAATAGTTACATCCCATGTTACCTCTGGGTCGCCCTAATCACATTTATTCTGACTAAGCAATATAATTTTTTATAATTTTCTTGACTATTGGTGTATCTTTGCTCATTACTTTTCTTGCCTGGGATTTTCTCTCTTTCCCCCTCCACTAAGCCCTAACCATATTTTAAAACTCAACTTCAATCAAATCTCCTCTGTAAAGTCTTTTGTGTCTAACTTTTCTGGAAATGACTTCTACTTCTGAACTCGTATAGCAGGTATCATCTGTACCAAAGATTTGACAATGCATCTTTACTACCCTTCTCTGTTTCTCACCTTTTCATGTTTATGTATCTTGTCTCCTCATTCCAGTGGCTAGAAGCATCACTGAAGTTATCAATAACAACAGCTATTACTGATATGACTCTTTAAAGTCTGCAAAGCACTTTGCATATAATAGCACATTCGATCATCCAGACAACCCTTTGAAAAAGGTATTAATATTATCTCCATTTTATAGATGGGAAACTGAGACACAGAGAGGTTAAGTGACTTGCCCAGGGTCATTGAGTTGGGAAATGACTTAGGTAGGATTTGAATCTGAGTTTTCCTGACTCCTTTCTATCTGTTCATTGTACCATATTGCCTCTTCAATGTATGTGCTACTGAAAACTATGTTCCTGAGAAATGGCAGGGACAGATTCTAAACTAAAATGTTTACACTGTATAAAAACCATTCATCTTTGGGATAATAATGGTCCTTGGGACATCAATGCCAAAGACATTAATGGAAAATGTGTGTCAGAGTCAAACAAATGACAAGTCAGCCTCTAGAATGCTGAATAACTGACTTGTCACCAGGGCTGTCATTTGTCTAATGGACGTTGGGACAACATAGGGCAGTGGCTCACACTCACCTGCATTAGGTTTGTTTTGCATTCTCTGCAACTTTGTCCTTCCAAAGAGTTCTGAGGGAAGGGACACCAGGTTTTCTTTAAACTACTTCCATATATTGTCAAGCATCACCTATAACAAGTCTGTCAAAAATAAATAAACCATGTTTTTTTATTATCAATGTGATATATTAAATATGTGCAGAGCAAAGTTTCCTAGTCCACTGCAAAAGAGCATCCCTTCCAACATACCCTGTACTTTCATAAACAAGAGGATTTTAATTTAATTCAATGAGCATTTATTAAGCACCTACTATTTACAGATTACTACCCTTGGTGCTAGGGATACAAAAATAAAATGAAAAAGAAAATTCTTGCTCTTAAGGACCTAGTAGTCTATTAGATTTCCAAATAAACAGAAATTTCTTACAGAATTTGTATTGGTGTCCATAAGAAGTTATTCAGAACCTTGGGGGGGGGGAGTGATGCAGGTTACAGAGAATTTTCAAGGCTGAAATGAGGTTGGTTCTCTTCATAGCTTCTCAAGTGTGAGCTCTTTTTTATCATTATTATCTTCCTTGGACCCCGTGCTTAGTGGATAAAGAATTGGAGTTAGCATCAAGAAGAAATCAGTTCAAATCCCTACCTCAGATACCGTCTAGCTGTGTGCCTCTAGAAAAGTCACTTAACCTCTATGATTCATTTTCCTATTCTGTCAAAAGGAGGGACTCAGTGGTTCTTTCTAGCTCTAAATCTATGATGCTTTGATTGAGGATCTCTTGTCTGTCACCCATTCACAGGTGTATCAGACACAGTCTCTACATTATGGACCACTCTCCCAACTTTGAGCATTTTCATTGGCTGTCTTCCATGCCTGGAATTTTCTCCCTTCTCATCACTACCTGTTTGAGATTCTTCTAAACCATCTTGTCTATATCTTTTTGTACATATTTGTTTTTCCTTTTTTCTTCCTTCCTTCCTTTCTTTCTTTCTTCACCTGAAGAATAAGGAATTTGGATTGGATGTCCTCTAAAGGACCATTTAGCTATAAAGCTATTATCCTGATATTTGGAGTCAGTATCACAGAACTCCAAGAGAAAACACAGGGGTGGTTAGGTGGGGCAGTGAGTAAAGCGCTGGCCCCAGAGTCGGGAGGACCTGAGTTCGGTTCTGAACTCAAGACACTTAACATCCACACACGAAAAAAAACTAGCTGTGTAACCTTGGTCAAGTTACTTAACTCCAACTACCCTCCAAAAGCAAAAAAAAAAAGATAGAGAGAGAGAACAGAAGGGATTTCCAAGTAGGAGGAACATAAAAAGAAAAGATATATTTGGAAGGTGGAGTAGATAGTAATGATGTGTTCTTATTACATAGACCAGTGTGGCTAGAGTAGAGAATTCATGATTGCAAGGCAACATGAGATGTGAAGTTAAAGAGGTAGATTAGGGAGATGGGTGAGTGGCTTGAATTGTAGGCCGAAAAGCTTGGGCTTTATTCTGTAAGCAACAAAGAAGTATGGATGTGTGTGTGTGTGTGTGTGTGACACATAGGACATGATATGCAAAGAAGCGTTTTAGGATGAACAATTTGGCAGCAATGCATTAGATGGAATAGAAAGGGATCAGGGCAGAGAAAGAGGAGAATCGACAAAGAATGTGCCCCAGATTCACAAGGGCTAAAGAAGGGACAATGTCATAACTTCATTTTTAACCCTTTAACTCCAAAATCCTTTACCATTCTGAATCACTCTAACAATCAAAAGAAGTTTCATATGAAAATATTAAAGATAAAACTTTCTCTTTTTCCATTTGTCTGGCAACTATTTGAAACTGTGGGAAGCCCAACAGAGATTGGAAATTAGATTCAGTAATGCCAAATACTTATTCCTCCTTTAGAAAAGAACAGATTATTCTCAATCTTCCTTCTGAACCAGGTTTTCTATAAGGTCCCTTTTCTTCCTCTTTCAAATCCACTAAGAACCTTTGTCCATCTTTTAAAGGCTCTACCATAAACTCCTTCCCCTTCTCCTCCCCTTAATAATCTATGTGTCTCTGAACACAAACTTGAATAATTTCTAGAAAAGAATGTAAGAATGTTTGCTCTTCTGACTTCCATCTCTTACAATCCCTAGCCCCTCTTACATCTCAGCTCAGATGTCCCTTCCTATAGGTCCATCCTGATTTCCACCCCGCCCCCCTTAGTTAATAGTTCCCTCCTCTCCCCAAAAAATCCTTGGTATTTTCTTTGTAAATTCTTCTAACAAAGGCCATCCCATGGAGCATGCTTACAGTTGCCTTTTCTGGTTCTGATCAACCATTTGGGAACTTTGGGTCCTGTTCCTGGCTGTGAATTAGACCTGAAAGGATTTAGTTGATCAGAACTTTAAGCAAACTGCAAGTAGGCCCTTGGTCTTCTCCCTGTGCTCCCACACCCTAGCCCTAATTACTAATATAACAACAGTCAGGGTGTAGGAAGTTGCCTGAGTTAAAAGTAGAAATAGCTTCCAGATCTCTCTCTCTCATTGACTCTGTGGCAAGTGGTGAATTCAGTCTCTAGTGACCCCATAAGAAGTATGAGAAAATGCATTGTACTCTTTCCTCCAACCCATCACTACTGCTGCTATCTAGGTCCCTCACTGTCTCTCCCAAGAAGGTGATCAAACATCGATCTTCAATACATCCGGGCTTAGGAAAGACCCCACAAATTTGATGGATCTTAAGGTCCTGGGTTCAATAGGAAGAATGGTTAACAGGGGCCAGTAGGAGGTGACTGTGAGAACATTCGAATGTTAAGTCCAAGGGAGGTTCGGGTTTGGAATCAAAGTGCAGTATGAAATACCTAATTGTAATCCCACAAACTGTTTTATCTTCTGGTGAGGTTATAACATCAGTCTCCCAATTAATCATAATAGTAGTTGGAAACCAGGATGCCCTATGAGTGAACCTGATCTGGATGACTCTGTATGTCTGAGTTTTGGACCTGAAAGTGGAAAAGAGAATTATACATGTCCCAACACCATTGGACACAGAAGTGGTCCTTCAATGTTAGATTTCCTTTACTGGTGCTTCTAACTCTCCACCCCAATAGAATATAAGCTCCTGGAAGGCTGAACCTCCCTCAGTCATAAACTGGTAGCCCAGATAATGTTGAATTATGCAGTATGGAGGAAGAGTCGGAAGCTAAATGGGTTATTGTCATAACCCTTCTCAAGACGGATTCTTGGAACCATTGACCTGCCCAGTTGTCCCATTGACCTTCCAACTATACGTCCTTTGTACCCATCAGCATGAATCTAACCAACACACAGAATGACAAGTTCTGTCCTTTCATTACAGAGCTATCTTCTCTACTCTTAATATGCTTAAGTGTGAAAAAAACCTCCATCCGGAGACATAGCACCCCCCACAAATGGTCTCCATTTCAAGGGCTCTCCACTTACTCCACTTTTTAGTGGGTAAACCACTTTTTTTTAATTATTAGAAAAATAAAATAAAATCATGATTTTAAGCGTGCATAGCAGTTAATTCAGAAGTTAGAGATAAGGCTACCATTCTTTTCCCACCATATCCTAGGGAAACATTCTAACAGTTACTGCTCCCATTTGTGGGATGTGAAACAAGGAAAAAGCAAAGTCAAATGTTTGTCTTCAGATCCCCCAAATTAAGGAAGGAGTCTAATCTGTTCAAGTCAAAATACTTCATGGAGGTTTGTAGAAGTCATCCCTCTTCTGGGCCCTGAGGAGTTTCAAAAAGGTAGACTTTCTCTTTCCATTCATTACTAAATTGGTCCCACGTGGAGGGCAATGGGGCCACTGCTACCTATTGTTGGAGTAGTTTATGACAAATGGTTGCTTTAATAAAGCCAGATAGCTCCGTTCTCTACCCCACTCCATCCCCCTACCACCATAAAAAGGCTGTAGCTATGCTGAATATAACAGATTTGTTCTGAATTTCCTATTTCAGCCAATACAGATGTATTACACTGTTACCTGGTATAAATCTACTAGCAGCATAGCAATAAAGATACATATCTTTTGTTAGCTGCATCAAGCTTTTTACCTTCTGAAAATTCACAAGGCCTTCTCTTCAGGCTGATGGGATATGGCTCATTTATACAGAAGATGATTAGAAAATTGGTAAAAATTTCAGCCATTTGCTGATGGGAGAGATGTATATACTACTAATAAAAAGTGAATATTTGATGATAGTCATTGAATATGTGTGTGCACACAATTTAATCCATTGGAGAGATATATGTACATAATATATTCATAAATCTTGAAGAGACATATCTTTAATATATATGGACACACTCACCAAATGACCTCTTTAAATTACTTTCCAATAGCTAGCTGATCCCAGCTTGTCTTAACATGAATGAATTATGACATGACCCCCAGAATCCATAAACTCAATCAGTTATTCTGCATCTGGCTAGCCACACCACCTGTATACTTTGGGAACAGAAGATAGGCCATTCCTGAAAGTCTCCTCATTACAGGATAAAATGCAAACTGTCACATGTGTGCCATCTGCAACTCCTTGGACATCTGGTGAAATGTCCAGATGCCTATAGCATGTCTGCCATCAATTGTTCTGGATTATTTCCCTCTCTGGGCTTTTAGAGAGGAGAAACATTGAAAAGATAATTACAGAGAATAAGCAACAGGGATTCCATGATAGTCATATGGCAATGGAATAACTAGAGGAGCAGAGAAGAAGAGAGGGAAGATATGAAGGCCTCACAATTCAGGGATGCCCTGAATTATTCTTGGACTCTTTCATTATATGGATTCCAATACCAAAATCCCAAGAGCTTAAGATGCTTCTCCAAGGTAACACTGATAATATAAGGTAGATAGGTGGCATAACGGATAAAATATGGGAATTGGAGACAGGAAGATCTGAATTTAAATCCTCTCAGACATGTACTAGCTCTGTGACCCTGGACAAGTTACTTTTTTAATCTTTCTCAGCTTCAGTTTCCTCATCTGTAAAATGAGGGTGATAATAGCACCTGCATGAAAATTAGTATGAGATAATATACCTAAAGCACTTTGCAACCCATAAAGCATCATATAAACGTTGGCTATTATTGTTAGCAAGTAGGAGATTAAAACACTAAAACCTTAACTATATATGTGTGTGTATATATACACATCCATACGTACATATATACACAATTAATTTATTTATTTTTAGTTCTCAACATTCACTTCCATGAGATTTTCAGTTTTACATTTTCTCCTCTTCCCTTTCCTCCACTCCCCAAGATAGGGTGCAATCTGGTATAGGCTCTACTTATACATTCATATTACACATATTTTCATATTAGTCATGATATAAGGAAGAATTAGAACTGGGAAGAACCATGTAAAAGAAGAAAGAAAACAACAAAAGAAAACAATAGCAAATAGTATGCTTTGATCTACATTCATTCCAAAATTCTTTCTCTGGAGGTGGACAGCATTTTCCATCATGAGTCTTTTGGGGTTGTCTTAGGTCCTTGCATTGCTGAGAAGAGCCAAGTCTATCAAAGTCAGTCATCACACAATGTGGCTGTTACTGTGTACAATGTTCTCCTGGTTCTGCTCACTTTACTCAGCATCAGATCATATAAGTCTGTCTAAGTTTTTCTGAAGTCTTCCTAGCATCATTTCTTATAGCACAATAGTATTCCATTACATTGATATGACACAACTTGTTTAGCTATTCTTCAATTGATGGAAATCCCCTCAGTTTCCAGTTCTTTGCCACCATAAAAAGCTGCTATAAATATCTTTGTACATGTGGGTCTTTTCTCATGTTTATGATATCTTTTGGATACCTAGAAGTGGTATTACTGAGTCAAAGGGTATGTACAATTTTATAGCCCTTTGGGCATAGTTCCTAATTGCTCTCCAGAATTGTTGGATCAGTTTAGAACTCCACCAACAATGTATTAGTGTTCCATTTCCCCAAATCTTCTCCAACAATTATAATTTTCCTGTCTTGTCATGTTAGCCATGATAGGTGTGATATGGTACCTGAGAGTCATTTTGATTTGCCTTTCTCTAATCAATAATGATTTGAAACATTTTTTTCATATGACTATAAATAGATTTAATTTCTTCCTCTGAAAACCACCTGTTCATATCCTTTGACTATTTATCAACTGGGGAATGACTTGTATTCTATAAATTCAGCTCAGTTCTCTATATATTTTAGAAATTAGACCTTTATCAGAGACACTGGCTGTAAAAATTGTTTCCCAACTTTATGCATTCCTTCTAATCTTTGTTGCATTCACTTTGCTCGTGCCAAAACTTTTTAATTTAATGTAGTCAAAATCATCCATTTTGCATTTTATGATGTTCTCTATCTCTCATTTTGTCATAAATTCTTCCCTTCACCATGGATCTGACAGGTAAACTATTCCTTGCTCTCCTACTTTGCTTATAGTATTAGTCTTTATATCTAACTCATGTACCCATTTTATCTTGATATAGGGTGTTAGATGTTGGTCTATGCTTAGTTTTTGCCATACTATTTTCCAGTTTTCCCAGCAAATTTTGTTAAATAGTGAGTTCTTATTCCAGAAGCAAGAATCTTTGGATTTATCAAATAGTGTATTACCATTGTCATTGACAGTTGTGTCTCATATAAGTATATGTATCTAACCTATTCCACTGATCCACCACTCTTATTTCTTAGCCAGTACAAAGTAGTTTGATGATTGCTGAAATATAATACCTTTTAAGATCTGGTACAGCTAGGTCATATTCCCTTGCATTTCTTTTCATTAATTCCCTTGATATTATAGACCTTTTGTTCTTCCAGATGAATTTTTTTATTGTTTTTTTCTAGTTCTGTAAAATAATTTTTAGTAGTTTGATTGGTATGGCACTGAATAAGCAATTTAATTTAGGTAGAATTGGAATTTTTATTATATTGCTCGTCCTACCCATAAGCAATTTATGTTTTTCCAATTATTTAGATCTGACTTTATTTGTGTGAAAAGTCAAACCTTAACTTTTTAAAAAGATTTCCAAAAAAGCAAGAACATATGTATTTTCTTCTTCATTATTCTAAATAATAATTACATAAAAATTTAATCTACTAGTTTTCAAAAAATGTTTTTTAAATTTCTAAATGGTCCAGATTGTTAAGAATCTTGAATGCTAGTATCATTCAGCCAAGTGACTAGTTAACATTAGACTGCTAAGTTGAAGAAAGTCTAGGAAATAAGGATCTAAAAATTGTTCATAGTTTCAAGTGAGCACAGGAAGAAAGGACATTCTCTGTAGAAATTTATGCTCCATACTGAATGGGGGGAATACAGAAACCCCAGAATTTTTTTGGTGGGGCGGGGTTGAGGTGATCAAGGTTAAGTGATTTACTTGCCCAGGATCACACAGCTAATAAGTGTCAAGTGTCTGAGGCTGGATTTTAACTCAGGTCCTTCTGACTACAGGGCTGGTTCTCTATCTATGCCACCTAGCTGCCCTAAGCTTCTGGATTACTAAATAGTTGATGTTGCTTAAAATAAAGATAGATGACCCAGGTCCTTGTTTCAGAGAAGATAAGACAATCATTAAATCATCCATAAATTTTATTTCAACATTTATTTACTTTCTGTTTTTTCACTAATGACATATTTGCCTTCCTGAAGCCACTAGAAACCAGTGTCCAGATGGAGTGGTCTTTCTAACTTGCATTAATAAGGAATGCACAGTAATTGTTTCAGTTCAGTGTCCTCTCCCTCCATGCAATAGTTCACAGGATTACGGAACATAGATCTAGAGGGTGAAAGGACCTTAAAGGTCATCCAGTGCATCCCTATAATTTTTAAAATGAAAAAAAAAACTGAACCCAGAGAAGGTAAATTATTTGTTCAAGGTCTCTCTCATAGGTCCTATGTGTCAGAGTCAAAATTTTAATCCAGGTCAATCAACTAGTTGATAAACATTCAGACAAAAATGAAACAGTGCTTGATTTGAAGACCCAAAACAAATTATATTTTTTATTCTTCTCCTCCCCCAACACTTTTGTCCACATTAAGTTGTAGAAATGAGTGGTTGTAAATAGAGGAGGTTAAATTTGATGAATTATAAGAGGTCCTTTTCATGTCTGCATCTTAAAATTCTTCTTTTGTAAAAAGAATTTTATTTTTTCCAATTACATGGACAGTTTTCAACATTCATTTCATAAGATTTTGAGTTTCAAGTTTTTCTCCATCCCTCCTCCTCTCCCCCCCTCTTGCTCCCCAATATGGCAAGCAATCTAATATAGGTTATACATGCACAATCATGTTAAACATATTTCTACATTAGTTATATTGTGAAAGAAGAAAGAACAAAAGAGAAAACCCCAACAAAGTAAAAATAGTATGTTTTAATCTGCATTCAGACTCCATAGTTCTTTCTCTGGATATGGATAGCATTTTCCATCGTGAGTCTTTTGAAACTGTCTTGGATCATTGTTTTGCTGAGAAGACCTAAGTCTAATAGCTGATCATCACACTGTGTTGCTGTTATTGTGTATGGTGTTCTCCTGGCTCTGCTCACTTCACTCGGCATCAGTTCATGTAAGTCTTTCCACATTTTTCTGAAATCCACCTGCTCATCATTTCTTATAGAACAATAGTATTACATTACATTCATATACCACAACTTGTCCGGCCATCCCCCAATTGATGGGTATCCCCTCATTTGCCCTCCCAAAAGAACTGCTATAAATATTTTTTGTACATGTGGGTCCTCTTTCCTTTTTGATGATCTCGTTGAGACACACACCTAGTGGTTGTATCATTGGATCAAAAGTATTGCACAATTTTATAGCCTTTTGGGCATAGTTTCAAATTGTTCCCCAGAATGGTTGAATCAGTTCACAACTCTACCAATAATGCACTAGTGTCCCAATTTTCCCTTATCTTCTCCAACTATATCTTACAATTTTTTAGGCAATGTGGCATAGGTGAAATAATACTGGATTTAGAATCAGACAATCTGAGTTCAAATTTTGCCTTTGTTACTTTGCATGTGACCTTGGATAAGTTATTTGATTTTTGGATTTTAATGTTCTTATCTGTGAAAAATAAAGTGGGGAGAGATTGGACTCTAAGATGGTTCTCTAAGATGGTTAAATCCCTTCTAGATTTGAATCTATGATCTTATTTTGTCTTTGTGAGGAAAGAAGGGAAGATGCTTAAGAGTTGCATATAAGCACATAAGGATGAGGTCTTTTTAAGCACCAATTGGGAGAAACACTTCCCTCTCCCCTATTGGCAGACTCTCTGAGTCATTCCTTAATCATAACCAAAATTTAGAAATTGGAAAAACTGTTCCAGGTATAAGGGGGGAAAGACCATTTGGTCTAGTGCTAGTGGCTAGAGCTCCTGCCAGGAAGCTCAAGTTTCACAACCTCAAGATACTTCTCTGAAACAGATTTAACATATATGATTCTTGAATACTCATTTGCTTGCAGAAAAAAATAAAGATCATGATATTAAACAACTTCCCCAAGGTGATGTGAATAATAAATATATTTATTTATTTGATGTTTGATGATGTAGAGCTAAGTAGTCAATAATAAAGAAAATTGTCCATAAGGTAGTACATAAATTCAAAACAATCAACTTGCATCTTAGAAGAGCATATCAGTAATACTAAGCCAATCAAATTACCAAAGGGATATATCATAGAATTAAGAAAAATAATGCTAAAATTTATTTGTAAGAATAAAAGCTCAAGAATATCAAGGAATATAAAAGGTGGGGGAGTAAGGAAGAGGGGAAATTAGTGCAGCTGGAAATTAAACTATATTACAAAGCAGTAATTATCAAAACTGATAGTAGAAGGGGAAAACAGAAAAGCAGACCAATGGAATAAATTAGATAAAGAAGATCTAGAAAAAAATTAATAAACCCAAGAATATAAAATAGTGGGGAAAGGATTATTTATTCAAAAAGGATTTCTGGAAAAATTGAAAGGCAGTCTAGCAAAAAATAAGTTAAGATCAGCATCTTACATCCTATAGCACAATAAATATCAAATGGATAAATGTTCTAAATGTTAAAAAAAATCACTCAATAAAAATTGTAAAGGAGAATGGAAGGTTGTATCTTTTATAATTCTATGTAGGAGAAACCATGTAAACAGACACAAAATAGAATCCTAAAGGACAAAACAGTCAATCTTGATTATGAAATTAAAATGCTTTTGTGCAAATAAAATCTATGTAACTAGAATTAAAACCAAAGATAAAGATCAGCAAAACATTAGCATTAAATATCTATGATTAAAGTCTGACATCCAAAATATATAGGGAATTGTCACAAATATATAAGAACCATTCCCCAGTAGACAAATGGCTAGAGGTTGGGAACAGAAGTGTTAGGAACAGAAGAGGTGTCAGTAACCACCTGTGAAAAATGCTCAAAATCACTGATAATCAAATAAATACAAACTAAGGCAATTCTAAGGTATCTTCTCATCCCTAGACATACTAGTGTCTAAGGATTGGAGTGTGGCTGAACCAATTATGATCTATGACTATAGACTTTACATTGGAATGCAATGTGATAAAATATTATAATGAAATAATATTGGAAGAATTCAAAGAAACAAGGGAAGATTTGTTTGAAATGAGGCAGAGAAAGAAAGGTAAACCAAAAGAGCAATATACACAGAGACCACAACTATATATATATATGTATATATATACACACACACATATACATACATATACATACACGCACACACACACGTGTGTGTATATATTCAACATAAAGATGCAACAAAACTGTGACCTAATACAATGATCAATATTTTGAGATCTTTTTCCACTGTGTCAGACTCATCATGATCCCATTTTGAAGTTTGCTTGGCAAAGATACTGGAGTGGTTGCCATTTTCTTCTCCAGCTTATTGTACAGATGAGGAAACTGAAGCAAAAAAGATTATGGAACTTGCCCAGGGCCACACAGCTACTTTGAGGTTGGATTTGAACTCATGAATATGAGTTTTCCTGATTCTAAGTCTAGTACTCTATCTACTGTGCCACATAGTTGCCCAATGATCAATAATATTAGGATTATATTATCGGTTAAATAGCATATTTCAGGGGCAGCGAGGTGGCTCAGTGAATAGAGCACTGGCCTTGGGGTCAGGAGGACCTGAATTCAAATCCAGCCTCAGATACTTAACACTTGCTAGCCATGTGACCTTGGGCAAGTCACTTAACACCAATTGCCCTGCATTCCCCCCTCCCAAAAAGCAAAGAAAAAAAGTAAAAAATAAATAAATAGCATATTTCCTTCTTTCTGCTATGAATTATAAACCTGTTTAGAAAGAAATGTAGTTTATATGTGGAGAAAGTTGTTGGGTACTTGTTAGGAAATTTCTTATGTCAAAATAGAATTTATCCTTTTTAAAATTTAAGTTTATCATTTCTTCTCCATGTACTGTTCTGTACAATCTATTAATTATTATTGCCCAAGTAGTACATTCTTTTTCAGTCTCAATGTACCAATAACCTCTGCACAGTGTCATTATTGTCATTAAAACAAAAACAATATACCAAATTCTTGCTAGTGCCTGATACTGAGTGAAGCACATTTATTCTTTTCAGTCCCACAATGACATTAACAACTGTGCTGTAATAATAATATAGTACTATAATAATGTCCAAATGTCCTCAAAGAGTTAATGTACCTCTTTAAGTGTCTAACATGAGCAAGTACTGAGTCAGATGCAAGGGACAGTTGAGTCCCATTGCCATAATTTCCACATAAATAATAAAGTTCATAGAGTTGCTATTTGCAAAACACTTTACAGTTACAACTGGGATACTATTCAATAGTATTTATATTCAAGCAGTCTGTATTTTTCTACTTAGCAATAGAGCTGGAAGGGATGTCATAGGCTCTTAAAGTCACAACTGGGGTGGACCTCAGAGATAACCTAGCCTGATCCACTTAATTTACAGATGAAGGACATGAAAGTAAGAGGCAAGAGAACTGCCCCGGTCAGAGGCACCAAGTGTCAGAGGCATCACTGGAAGCCAGGTCCTCTGAAAAGCTATTGTTGGTCATCAAATGGTCATCAAATTATAATCAAGATTAGTCCTTAGATTTCACCTGGACCAAAGGCTCCTATCCTAGGGTCCTTGGACCCCTCAGGAGTACATGGATAGATTTGGGGAGTAGAGTGGAAAAAATTGTAATTATAGAATATTATCATTTTATTTTCATTAACTTCTAAATGAAATTAAACATTTCATTCCATTTTGATTTTTAAAATAACATTAGTCTGAGAAGGGCTCTGTAGAAATCACCAGACCATCAAAAGTGTATATGACACAATAAAAGCTAAGAACCTCTGATTTAAACTTAATCCCCTTGTTTAACAGATGTAGAAAATAATCTATTTTCCCAAAACCACACAAGTTTTAACTGATTCAGCAGAGTTTTGAACCTGGATTATGTGACTCCAAACCTAATATTCTTTCTATGGCACCATAACCTCTTGTCATAAGTAATATAAACGTTAAGAATAAAATTTCAGACTAGCAGAAAAAAAAACAAGGAGTTTGAAACAAGATTTCCAAGACTGACTTACTACTGTGTAAGAAAGTAAGGTCTAGGCCACAAGGCTTTTTAAAATATTCCCCTGGGAAAGCCAGGTGACACAGTGAATGGAGCACTAGACCTGGCATCAGGATAGGCTTCAGGTCAAATGTGGCCTCACATACATACAAGCTGTGTGGCCCAAGGCAAGTTGCACCTACTTTACAGGGTTGTTGTGAGGATCAAATGAGATAATAATTAAAAAGAGCTTAGTAGACCTACAGAAAGCACTATATAAATGTTAAGCTATTATTTATCACATTGCTTGCCTTCTCAGTGGCTGGGAGAGGGGTTGGGAGGAGGGAGAGCATTTGGAATTCAAAATAAAAAAGAATGTTAAAAATAAAAATAAATAAATGCAAATAAACTTAATTATATCATCATTAAAAGAAACAAAATCATCTAGTTTTAATATTAAAAATATTTCCCAATATTCTGAAAGCTCAGGACCACACATTAGTCATGTTTGCCCATAGTTTTCCTAAAACCATGTCTTACCGAGAGAGTCATGTGTTACTACCAGAACATGGTCCCATTCCAAACCCCAACATATTTCTTTCTTCCAATGTGGGCCCTGGAACTTGGTTCAGTGATGCTCACCACCAGTTTTCATGTTCCACCATCTTTATTTGGAGGACTGGGGGGAAGACTGGTACCTTTCTAAATCTAGCTTTTTCCTGTAGGAAAGGCACAGACTTTTCCCTTTCCTTGTTCCCTGGAAATAATATCCCACTTTTCTTTACGTTTTCTCTTACTTTATATTACTAAGCATTATAAGAGAACATATACGTGGGTTAGAAGAATGAGCCATTCTTATCTGTCTTATTATTAATCCAAGGCTTCAATTTTTTCAAATAATATTTTATTTTCCCCAATTACATGTTAAAATAATTTTAACATTTTTAAAATTTTTGAGCTCCAAATTCTATCTCTCCCTCCTTCTCTATCCTATTCACTCCCTGAGACAGTAAACAATCTGATATAGGTTATATATGTGAAATCATGTAACACATTTCTATATTAGTCATTTTATGCAAGATGACTATAACCAAAAAGGAAGAAAGTAAAAAACAGTATGCTTCAGTTGGCATTCAGACAATGGCAGTTCTTTTATAGGAAATAAGAGACTTGCTCATTTCTGCTTTTTGTCTCCTGGGTTATTTCCATAGGTCTTATCCTCCAAATAAAATTCTGTCTTGTATAGATTAGTTCTTCATTCCCAGATACTGGAGTTGGTTTGGCAATGCTATATGCATCCATATCATTCTAAACTATACATCAACTAATATTTCTTTGTGCTGGAGGGCTTTCTCCATTATATGCTCCCTCAAGAAACCCATGCTCTTTTTTCTCCTTGCTCTCAAAACATGTAAGACCCTTCTCTCTCTCTTTCTCTCTCTCTCTCTGTCTCTCTCTCTGTCTCTCTGTGTCTCTCTGTGTCTCTCTCTGTCTCTCTCTCTCTCTGTCTCTCTCTGTCTCTCTCTCTCTCTCTCTCTCTCTCTCTCTCTCTCTCTCTCTCTCTCTCTCTCTCTCTCTCTCTCTCTCTCTCTCTCTCTCTCTCTCTCTCTCTTTCTCTCTCTCTCTCTCTCTCTCTCTCTCTCTCTCTCTCTCTCTCTCTCTCTCTCTCTCTCTCTCTCTCTCTCTCTCTCTCTCTCTCTCTCTCTCTCTCTCTCCCTCTCTCTCTCTCTCTCTCTCTCTCTCTCTCTCTCTCTCTCTCTCTCTCTCTCTCTCTCTCTCTCTCTCTCTCTCTCTCTCTCTCTCTCTCTCTCTCTCTCTCTGTCTCTCTCTGTCTCTCTGTCTCTCT
>NW_027185903.1:12852878-12875104 GCF_028583685.1 Petaurus breviceps papuanus
TGTCTCTCTCTCTCTCTCTCTCTCTCTCTCTCTCTCTCTCTCTCTCTCTCACACACACACACACACACACACACACACACACCTAAAAGATTTTCCCCACCTTAGAAAATAAGTTTTCACTCAAGTCCCTTGTCCTTTTTAAATTTGTTATCATTCCAGCTTTCTGAAACCTTTCTCACTCACCCTTAACACAGCCTTTCTATCCTAGTTGGTTTGAAACAATTCTATTAGCTGTTTCCAATGTCTACCACATTCCCTATCTGTGAGATTGCCTTTTCGATTAATAAATCAATCAATAAGCATTTCTTACACACCCACTATGTGTCATACAATGCTAGGATGTTGTGGATACAAGCCACAAAAGTGAGGCAGTCTCTGCTCTCAACATGCTTACATTTGATTGACATAACCTGCAAACTGAGACTAGCACATGGGCCCCTCCTCTCTTGAGATCATGTGACTTGAGGTCTTCGGTCTAGACGTTATATTCCCTTCTTTTGTCTGAGATCATCTATACTGCCTCTAAGCATGGGATCCTCCTTCTTAACTACCTTCTTTTTAATCAAGACCTGCTGGCTATTGTACTAAACTCCAATTTCTGCACTTTCTGAGCATCTCTGGCATCCAACTCATTAGGTAGAGGAACCATAAAAGAAAGATTCTAAGCATGGTCAACAATGGACAACTTTCTTATATCTTTTGCTCAGATCTATTCCATCCCCTAAGCTTCAGGTCATTAAGTCATGGGTTGGCCATCACCTTGGAGAAGCAATGCTTCTGTATTTTAGGTTTCATATGGAACTATAGGAATCATCAACCAAACCCTTCCCCAATACCAATCAGGGTTGGGCATCTGTACCAAAGGGAATTATGATCCTAGTATCTCTTCTTAACTCCTGGTTCCATCCACAGCCTTCTAGGATAACCCTCAGTAGAATACAGATATTGCTCTCTAGGAATCAGGAGGCCTCCTAGAGCAATGCTTTATGTCATATCAATAGAGGAAATGCCCTCACATGTTAATGAAGACAAAAGATCTTAAAAAGCTACATGACTGTCCACTAGAAACAATAAGTGATTTTTCTCCCATTACTGAGAGTTCTGTCCATGACTATCAGTATCAGAGATGAGCAGAATTTGATTTCCCAAGTATAGCTGTGGTTTGTTTTTTTTTAACTGTCATATGACTACTGCTGAAGAAGAAAGTCACTAAGGATTATAATGTAGCCTTTCTTTATATTCTGGAAGCTACTATTGTAGAACTTCAAAGAAGCTCAAAGATCCCCAAGGAAAAAAATAGTAGAGGCAGTGTCTCCAGAAATCTCACTGTAGAACATTTATCATGGAAGCTTGGGGAAGTCATCATTATTCTGGAGCTGAGGACTATATTCTAGTCCATGAAAAGTTCCCAATATCATAGATTTTAAGCCAAAGAGGTCACCAGAGACCATCTAGTCCAAATCCCTCATTTTACAAGTGAGAAATCTGAAGTCTAGATGAGAGTAGTAATTGTTCAACATGCCAAGCAGACAGCAAGCCAGAATTTGAACTCATCTCCTTAGTCTAAATCCAGAACTCTCTCCACTGCAAGAAGTAGGTCTTCCCAAGCAAATATCTTCTTGCCTTCTTTAGTTCCTTTCTCAGCTACAGCTTATTCAAACTGTATTTTCATTGTGTCAACACATTTTAATGCTGCAGATTGTATTCCAATTTGTCTAGTATGTCCTTTTGGAGACAGTTCCATTTGCTAATTATAATTTTTTCAATCATTGGCACTGGTGACACATGCCTTGATTGCAGTTCCTGAATAAATATCAGTGAACCAAGACAAAACCTTTGCAGGGCTGAGACATATGTTCATTTTCTCCTAACACCTGATGTTTGTGCACTAACTGATGAACCGCAAATTATGGAATTAGAGTTTTCAATTTGTCAATTCCATATCTCCCTATGTCATTTATGTGAGAAGTCCTAGTCCCAGCCTTGCTACATAAGTATGAGGAACAAAGTAACTCACAGAAGTAGGATTATTATTAGCATTGTTGTTTTGGCTGCTGTGGTTGTTGTTACAATAGCAATTTATATTTCTCTAGAGTCAATTCCACATTCCAAATGGAGACTACCACACTTATTATGATTCCCATAGCAACCCTCCTTTAGCTTAATTTTTTTTAGTATTGTCTTTTTAAAAAATGTAAATTGTCTGGTTGTTTGGTTGCAAAAATCACAGGCCAAAAAAATGAGATTCATTAAAATGTGCATAACATTTTGGTCTGAATTTGCTGAAAATAAGAGAATGTTAAGTAAAAGCTCAGATTTCATTGTCATATAGCATATTCTGTCTGGAAGTTTTAACCTTGCCCCCAGAAGGAAACAGAACATAGAAAATGCTTTAAAAGCTAAGCCCATCATCAAGATACTTAGTTTCTATGCCTTTTATCTTACCTTGCTATGGCAAAAGAAATGGGTTCCAAAGAGCTTTCTATTTCCAGTGTGGCTCCTTAATAGGTTTCAAGTGAAGCACAGGGTTACAGGAAGGATCCTTGACAGATTTCAGTGAGAGAACAAAAATATTCCATCAACTCAGAAGCAAGAGGCTTCCATCTGGGCTTTGCTGAATCTGGCTTTAGCTTCTGGTCCTTTCATGGGCCTTTAATATGGAAGTCTGATTTTCATAAGATATTTTTCAACCACACCTATTTTTTTAAATAAATGTAAGAAGCTCTAAGTAAGGTATTTCTTCTACCAATGTAGATTGGTACATCTCTGTAACTTGTAGTCTAAGAGAATTGCTAGGGTCAATATTTCAGAGGTGGGATTTGAACCCAAGTATTCTTAACTCAGAGGCCAACTCAATATCGATTAGACTGTTTATTACTCTGAGAAAAGACTCATTAAATCAAATCCTTAGAGCAATGATGTTGTTATAAAGCCCCTACTTACAAGATCTTAGCATCCCAAAAGTCAAGTTATGCCGCACACTTTTAGAAAATGCAAACTTCCTCAGTAAACTCTTTCTTCTTGTCTCCTCCATCACTACCAAAAGAGTCACACTCCAGGAGAAGCAGGAAAACTCCATGACCTCCCCCATAACCACCTCAAATACCTATAAAATATGACTCTAAACAAACTTTAGAGCTACAGATTCCACAAAGTGGCAGAGAGAAACAAATCTCCTGCTGAAGGCAGCACAGCAGGTGGACAGAAAGGGTCCATTGCAGCATGCTAGGAGCAGAGCCCAGGCCTGCATGAGCCCACATTGGTGGCCCCGACCAGCTGCAGCTGGAGGGACTTCAGGAGAGTGGATCACCAGCAGCAGTGGTAGTTTCCAAATGCCAGAGAAAAAGTGAGAGGTCAGTGTAGAATTCTGTAGGAATTGGAGTGGGGGAGGATGGTGAGGTCTGGCCTCTGCTCCCAGAGCAAAAAGTAGCAGAGGTGTGGTGGCCTGGGAGCTGCTGCCACATGGCTGCTTCAGAGCTCCTGGCTTGCAGATCATAAGGGGACCAAGCAACCATTCTGAGAGGTAATTACTCTTGCTTTACATGTTTGGATCTGGATTGCTGTCTTGGGTGGAGGTTATGGGGTGTGTGACCAGGTGCCAGAACCTGTGGAGGCTTCTGAGAGGGTAACCCAAGTAACAGCTACAGCAGCTGTGAAAACCCCAGGGATTTCGAAAAAAAAATTTCTCCTCTCTGGATGGAGAGTTCTACTGTAGCAAAAAGCTCAAAAGTCAAGTAATTGAGTGGCAACATGAGCAAGCACAGCTGTTAAACTTTAGATTCCTTTTTTGGGGACAAAAAGAATCAAAGCATAGAATGGGAGGAATACATCAAAGTCAGAACCCCTGAACCAAAAGCTTCCAAGAAAAATATGAATTGGTTATAGGCCATAGAGGAGCTCAAGAAGGATTTTGAAAACCAAGTAAGAGAAGTGGAGGAAAAATTGGGAAGAGAAATGAGAATGATGCAAGGAAATCATGAAAAGAGAAATAACACCTTAAAAAATAGACTAACTCAAATGGCAAAAGAGACCCAAAAAAACAATGAGAAGAATGCCTTAAAAATCCAAATTTAGCAGATGAAAAAAGAATTTCAAAAGCTCACTGAAGAGAATCATTCCTTCAGAATTAGATTGGAGCAAATGGAAGCTAATGACTTATTGAGAAATCAAGATACTAATTAAACATATCCAAACAAATGAAAAAATAGAAGTCAATGTGAAATATCTCCTTGGAAAAATCACTGACCTGGAAAATATATCCAGAAGAGATAATTTAAAATTTATTGAACTACCTGAAAGCCAAAATCAAAAAAAGAACCTAGAGATTATCCTTCAAGAAATTCTCAAGGAAAATTGCCCTGATGTTTTAGAACCAGAGGGCAAAATAGAGGTTGAAGGAATCCACAGATCACCTCCTGAAAAAGATCCCCAAAAGAAAACTCCTAGGAATATTATAGCCAGGTTCCAGAATTCCCTGATCAAGGAGAAAATATTACAAGCAGCCAAGAAGAAACAATTCCAATATTGTGGAAACACAATCAGGATAACACAAGATCGAGAAGCTTCTACATTAAGGGATTGAAGGGCTTAGAATATGATATTCTGGAGGTCAAAGGAACTAGGATTAAAACTAAGAATCACCTCCCCAGTAAAACTGAGTATCATGTTTCAGGGGAAAATATTGTCATTCAATGAAATAGAGGACTTTCAAGCATTCTTGATGAAAAAATCAGAGTTGAATAGAAAATTTGACATTCACATATAAGAAGCAAGGGAAACATGAGAAGGTAAACAGGGAAAAGAAATCATAAGGAACTTATCAAAATTGAACTATTTACATTCTTGCATGGAAAAATGATAATTGTAACTTATGAAACTTTTCTCAGTATGGGGATTGTTAGGAATATAAATTTATGTATACACACATATATGTATACATACTTATATATTTCTATATAGGTGGGTATATGTGTGTATGAATACATATGTGAGTGTGTGTATATATGTGTACAGGTGTACATAGACAGAGGACACAGGATCAATTGAATAGAAAGGGATGATATTTTTAAAATAAATTTAAGAGGTGAGAGAGGAATATAACGAGAGGTGATAGGGAGAGACAGAATAGGGTAAATTATCTCATATAAAAGAGTCAAGGGAAAGCTGTTACAATGGAGGGGAAGAACAGGAAGGCATAAGGGAATGGGTCGATCTTACTCTTATTGAATTTGGCTTAAGGAAGGAATAACATACACACTAAATTGGGTATCTTACTCTATAGGAAAGTAGGGGGGAAAGAATAAGAGGGGAGATGATAGAAGGGAGGGCAGAATGGGGGGGAAGGTAGTTAGAAGCACACACTTTGAAAAGGCACAGGGTCAAAGCAGAAAATAGAACAAATGGGGGGTGGGATAGGATGGAGGGAAATATAGTCAGTCTTTAATAA
The DNA here is from genome assembly GCF_028583685.1 of Petaurus breviceps papuanus. Lineage (NCBI taxonomy): Eukaryota > Metazoa > Chordata > Mammalia > Diprotodontia > Petauridae > Petaurus > Petaurus breviceps. The sequence continues at coordinate 12,858,325 of NW_027185903.1, forward strand.
TATATCCACTATGGAAATGTTTTGCAAAGCTACACATGTACAACCTACATTGAATTGCTTATCTTCCCAGTAAGGGTGGGAGATGACGCGGAAGAAGGGAAAGAATCTGGATTTCAAAGTTTTAAAATCAAATGTTTAAAAAATTATTATTGAGTGGCTAGGTGGTGCAGTGAGTAAAGCACAGACCCCAGAGTCAGGAGGACCCAGGTTCTGTTCCAGCCTTAGACACTTAAAACCCACACAAAAAAAAATCTAGCCATGTAACCTTGGGCAAGTTACTTAACCCCAATTGCCCTCCAAAAAAGACCAAAAAAATTATTATTTATTTTATATGCAATGGGAAATAAGATATACAGGCACTGGGGTATGGAGATCCATCTTGCCCTACTGAAAAGTTGGATGGGGAATGGGGGAGCATGTAGGAGAGAGCAGATTGGGGGAGGGGGTATTCAGTGGGATCACTGTTCTAGGGTGGGGGTAGGGGAAAAACGGGGAGAAAATTTGTAACTCAAAATCTTGTGGAAATGAATGTTGTAAACTAAAAATAAATATAAAATTTAATAATTAATTTTTAAAAAAAAGAGTCACACTCCAAATCATTTTTGTTCCTTTTATATATCTTTTTATGAGTGAGTAAACTGAGACTGAAAAAGGTTCAGCTACCTCCCAAGGTCATGTCAGTAGTAATGGGCCAAGCCAAAATTTGAACTCAGGTCTTGAGAATGTAAATCCAGTACTTTTTCCACAACACCTTTTCTGAATAATCTATAGTAATGCAATCCTCATAATTAAAAAAAAAATACACAATCAACAACAAAACCAAAGGATCATACTATGAGCCAGGATCACTGCCAGCTTTGTTGTAAGGTACCAAGACAGAAGCAAGATGGAGAGCCAGATATTCTCTGGTTCCCTCTTACCCCACTCTGAATCAATGCCAAAGTTGAATGTCAGTGGGTGGCCATTATCTCTTGACTGACAACAGCCCCTACGCTGAATTGGGTATAATAACAATAATTATGATGGTAGCATTTGTGTAGTGTTTTAAGGTTTGCAAAGTGTCTTAAAAATATCTCATTTTATCCTCACAACAGATCTGGTAGGTAAAAAAATATTACTATCCCCACTTTACAGATGAGGAAACTCAGATGGGGTTAAGTGACTTAGCCACAATCACACAGATAGTAAGTGTCTGAGGTCATTCTTTTTTTTTTTAATCTATTGCAAATATTTTAATAACTGTTCTCTGCAAGGCATTTAAAACACCAGTTTGTGAGGATAAACTCCATTGGAGAGAGAGAAGACAGAACGCAGGTAGCCACAGAGCTGAGGAATTTTCTTGATTTGGGGTAGGATCTGAGAGTCTACTGTTTTCTGATCAGCCTTGCGCTGCTCTGTAATCTCATATTTCTCTTTTTCTGTGTCAAAAATCTCTCGTTCTTGATGTCTAGGTTTACGGAGCCTCTTCCTCTTGAAGTAAGCAACAGTAAAATGATTTGGAATTTTCACACCTGAAAGGTTAACCTGGGTAGAAGTGGCAATGACACATTTCTGATGTGTCCTTCTCAGGTTGATAGTCAGAGGTCCAGTCACCAGTAGCAAGCCACTAGCCAGTTGCTTCAGGAAAACCACTGGCTTGCCCCTGTGGCAGCCAGTGAGCATGATCAGAACTGTACTTGGCTTGATGCTAGCTCAGAGTCTCCTCACATGCTGGCTAAAGGGCTTTTTGCCATGACTTAGCAGCTTTCTAGGCACATCCTCAGTAGGGTAATACCTAGGCATTTTGCGAATCTTTACCACTCAAGTTCCTCCATTCTTATCACCACCAACAGGCTTTGAGATGGTAGCAGATACTTTTTCTTTCTTCTTCCTTTCAGTTCAGGTTTTTGGGGCAGCATATTTCCACTTATACATGGCTCTCTAGGAATACATTGCAGACCTGGAGTATCTACCAATCCCTTGGGCCAGGACTGGGTTCTGACTGCAATGCTTTCGAGTATTTTTGACCTTTTCAGCTACATCTTCCTTTTTGTTCTCTTTACTTTTCCTTTTTGACCTTCTTTTCCTTGGGTGGCTTTTTGTCCACCATCATGAGAGATGGGAAAGACTGAGGTCATTATTGAACTCAAATCTTCCTGGCTCCAGGTCTAATACTCTAGGTACCTCATTATCTGATTGAATTTAGGAGAAGGGAGCTAACTATATCACCTTTTGAACTCCTTACCCATCTAGGACTATGCCCCATTGGTGGTAATGATCATATAACTCCATCCAAGGCTACATAAAGGAAGAAAGAAATAGAAGTTATTAACAGCTAGACTTTTCTTTGTATGGCTCTAGTAATTCTATAGTCTGACCCTGTGCTCAGGAAATTGGCATGATGGTAACTATAGCCATTGAAGAGCTAAGATTCAAATGAAATAGCAAAGAAACCAGATATTCCTAGAGGAAGGACTGAAAAAATGAGCAAAAGTAATAAGATACCAAATGCAATGAAGATATACAAACCAATTAATAGAAGGCCAGAAGAAAACTCCAGAAGAAATCACAATTCTGAAATAATTACAAGTAGGAGAAAAAAAAAACTGGAAAGGAGAATGAACAGTGTAAAAAAAAATCTGAATTTTTTTCTTGAATTAGTAGACACTCCAAAAAATAAAACAGAGAAAATAGAATTCAAAAATTCAATGATAATATAAGACATATTATAACAAGATCAAAAGCAGATAATTTAGAAAATCTCATGTAATATCTGTTACTAAAAACAATTGACCAAGAAAAAAGAATGAGAGATAATTTGAAAAATCACTTCATACCCCGCAAAAAAAGAATTAGAAAAATATATTTTGGGGTGGTCAGGTAGCACAGTGAGTAAGAGCCCAAGGCTCCAGTGTCGGGATGACATGTGGATTGAATCTGGGCTCAGACACTTATTACCCACCCAGAAACACCTGGCCATGTAACCTTGAGCAAGTTATTTAACCCCAATTACTTAGGGGCAGCCAGGTGGCTCAGCAAGTAAGAGCACCGGCTCCAGTGTCAGGATGACCTGAGGATCAAATCCGGGCTCAAATACTTAGCACCACACCCATAAATAACTGGCCATTTAACCTTGAGCAAGTTACTTAACCCCGATTGCTTAAATATATATATTTCAAGAAACCTGTCCAAAACTTTGAATCAAAGGGCAAACTAAAAATAAGTGGAATTCTCAGTTCCCCAACTGAAATTTTTAATTTAACATGCTTAGAAATATGATTGACAAATTCCAAAGTTGCTATATCTAAGAAAAAATAAACTAATATCCAAATAAACATCCTAAAGGAAACAAATTAGATCTATTACATTATTGAAAGCGAACTCCTTGATAGAAAGGATTTTCTATTTTTATCCCCAGGGCTCATCACACTGCTTTAAATATAGTAAGCAATTAATAAATGCTTTATTCATTCATTCATATCACCTAATGGATAACCACACAGTATTATAGGATCTACAAGAAGGGAGAAGGGAGAATTTAATATGCCAAAAGACAAAAGAAAAAGATTGACACATTGGAATTAGTATCAGATGTATTAGAGGCGTGATTGTATTATCATATAAACTCATATCATACAGCTGCAAGGAGGAGACACCATGGAGAGGGAGAAAGAGAGAAACACAGAGACAGACAGAAAGACAAACAAGAGACAGAGAGAGACAGAGAGAGAGAAATGACAAGTTGGACTTTGGTTGAGGAAAGAAGAGGTGAAATAAGGATTGGGCTGTTCTGATGGGCTTGCTTTATAAAACTAGACACAAGTAATGAAATTCATCTGAGAAAAGAAAAGACCATAAATCTCAAGGAAATAACTGAAAAAGTAGGAATTAAGGGAGTGTAGGGTATAAATGAAAACTATTGGTACTAGTTAAAAAGTACAAAAGTTGAAGAACAAGTTAGAAGTAATCAAACATAGTAACCCGGTGTGTGAAAAATCCAAGAACACAAACTTCTGGATTAAGGACTCCGTAAGTGCTGTAATAACTGGAAAGCAGTTTGGCAAAATTTAAGGTTCAGTCAATATCTTCTACCATATAACATAATAAGCTCCAAATGGGTATGCAACTTAAATATAACATATCACATCATTTAAAAGTTGAGAATGGAAGGATGCACTTTGCAAAACAAGGCATGGAAGATGAATTCTTAAGTAAATATGGATAAACTCTATCATAATAGATAAAATAGGCAATTTCAATTACATAAATTGAAAAACTTGCACAAGTAAAATTAATTACAGCTATAATAAGAGAAAATATATTTATAGAAAATGTCTCTGATAAAGAACTGGGAGTCAAGATAAACCATCGGTCAAAAAAGAATAGACACAAAAGATTTTGTAAGACATTCTATAATAAATAATGCTCAAAATGAAAAAATACAGTTTTAAAAAGAAAAGAAATGTGAACTGTCCACAGTCATAGGAAAGGTTGCTTCAAATAACCTACAACAAAAATTCAAATTAAGATCTCTCTGAGAATATACATCAGATTGTAAAAGATGACAGTAATTAAAATAATTCTTCTTGGAGGGATTATATAAGAAAACAGGTGAAGTAAGGGATCAATAGTGTGTTGGATTTGGAGCCAATCTACCTCACACTTACTTGTATAACCCTGAGCAAGTCACAACCTCTCTTCCTCATCTATACAATTGGGATAATAATAGCACTTACTTCACAGAGTTGTCATGGGGATTAAAGGAGATAATATGAATGAAGTACTTTGCAAACCTTAAAGTATTATATAATTGTTAGCTGTTATTATTGGTTATTATATATTATAATTGGTTCAATAATTCAATAAATGCTTTGGAATTATATAAGAAAAATCAATAAATTATATGTGCCCTCTAATCTAGGAATAAAACTACAAGACATATAACTGAAGAAAACTAAAGACAGCAGAAAAGGTCCCATATATATGAAAATATCCATCATAAGGCTTTTCGTGATAGCAAAGAACTGAAAACAAAGTCGGTGCCCATCAGCTGGGAAAACAAATTGTTATACTGGAGTATATAAATGTGATAAAACATTACTGCACCAAAAGAAATGACAAATATAAAAAATTAAGAGAAACTTTGCAAGTCATATGAGCTGATGCAGAATGAGGCATAACGAGGAGAAAAATTAATAAAATGACCACAATAATATAAAGAAAAACAGCAAAATATGAAAAACAAGATGGAGGACTAGCCATTTTCTCTGATTCCCATCAGATCTCTCAAAAACAGAAATTATGTGCCAAAAATAAAGAAACTCCAGCTGCCTCCACTGATTTAGAAAACCTGGAATCAATAAAAAGGCAAAACAAATAAATCTATGAAGTGACATCTATACTGAGCTCACTCAGCATCCCTTTCCCACATGCCATACTATCTGTACCATGCTCGGCTTACAACAAAACCCAGCTCCACTCCCCAGCCTCCCTTCCTTCTTTTTGTGACAAGGAGATCCCAGCTCTGGGCTGCAGAAGTTAACTGGGGCCAGGACAGATAGCCAGTCTACCTTTGCAGAGGTCCAGGATGCCGAAGCCTGCTAGAACCATATAATCTGTGCTGCAGGGGCAGAGTTCTGTGATACAAAAAGATCTCTGCAGGAGAGCCAGGAACAGAGGAAATAGGACAGGACACAGAAGACAATGTGTGAGGGCACTGAGAGGCATGAACCTAGAGAAAAAGTACTCGGTACCCAGCTAGGGCCAGTTCTGTCCACTCAAAAGTCACTTGGGGCAGCTACCTAAGTTGGTGCACCATGATTTTCCCAGGATGAGAGGAGGCTGAGACATTTATTTTGAGATTTAGCCCCCAAGGACACACTCCTCAGAGGGGAGTAAGTTAGCGACTCAGAAATTGATTAATAGGGGAAAATAAGGGTGTGAAATATTGAAATTACCTAAGATAGCAGGAAGAAGAAAATTCAAAGACCTTGAAAATATGCAGATAAATCAATAGGAAAATCATTAACAGCAGAAAGAAATGTGGCTTCCAGATGTAGTAAATGAGTTTAGAAATCTATGAATATATACTTCAAAACAAAGAAAAATTGTCTATTACTTGATGAGAAGGAAGAACCTGTGGAATCTGAGAACACAGAATCACAACATGCTTTTTCTGAGAGATTCAGAAAGAGAAATTAAAATTATGAGAGCATAATTTATGACCTTCACAGAAAATAAATGGACAGAAAAGAAAACTAGAATCTGAGATAGCAAATCTCACCAAAGAGGCAAAAGACAAAGAGGAATTTGGAATGCAAATATAGAAGAAGAGAAACAAAAAACAATAACATTCAAAGAAAATATATTCATTATGCAATCAGTCAACATTTATTAAGTGCCTACAGTTTGCCAGGTATTGCACTAAGGAGATGCAAAAAGAGACAAAAGATAGTCCTTGTCCTCAAAGAGCTTAAAATCTAATGGAGGAGACAGCATTCAAACAAATGCATACAAAGCAAGCTATATACAGGATAAATAGGAAATAATTAACAGAGGAAAAGCTTTGAAATTAAGAGGGGTTGGGGAAGGTTTCCTGAAAATGGTAGAATTTTAGTTGGGACTTAAAGGAAGCCAGGGAAGTCAGGGGAGAGAGAAAGACAGACAGACAGACAGACTTCCAAGCAAGAGGGACTGCCAGAGAAAATACTTGGAGTTCAAAGATAAGTGTTTCATTCATGGAACAGCCAGGAGAATCACTAGATCAAAGAATACATGTAGTAAAGTCAGGTATAAGAAGAGTAGAAAGTTAGGAGGAGGCAAGGTTAGGAATAACTTTGAATGCCAAGCAGAGCATTTTTTACTTCTTCCTGGAGGTGATAAGAACCACTGGACTTTGAGCAGGGTGGTGACATGATCAGACCTGCATTTTATGAAAATCACTTTAGTAGCTAAATGGAGAATGGAGTAGAGTGGGGAGAGACTTGAGGCAGGCAGACCCGTAGACAAACTACTGCAATTATCAGTTTTAGGTGATGAGGGTCTGAACTAGAATTGTGGAAGTATCAAAGGAGAAAATGGGGTGTGTTGCAAAGGTGAAATCAACAAGTCCTGGTAACAACTTGAATATGGAGTTGGGGGGTGGGGCAGGAATAAGCAAGAATATCAGAATTAGATAGTGAGGAATCCAGGAGGACTCCTAGGTTGTGAGCCTGAGGGACTGGAAGGACAGTGCTATAGGATACAGGAATAGTAGAAGGGGAAGGGTTTAGGGGGAAAGATAATGGGTTCTGTTTTGGGCATATTGAGTTTGAGATATCTACTGGGCATCTATCAAGATGTCTAAGAGGCAGTTGGAGATGGTGAGATTGAAGTTCTACAGAAAAAGTGATGCAGGAAAGGTAGATTTCAGAATCATCTACATAGAGATGGAAATTAAATCCATCAGAGTTGATTGTCAAGTAAAATAATAAAGAGGGAGAAGAAGTCTCAGGACAAAATCCTTTGGGACACCAAAGAGGGCATGACCTGGAGGAAGATCCAGCAAGGAGTGATCAGATAGCTAGGAGGAAAACCAGGAGATAGTAGTATCATTTAAAGCTAGAGAAAAGAGAGAAGGGAGAGAGAAAGATCAACAATGCCAAAGGCTGAAGAGAGGTCTAGGAGAATGAGCATATAAAAAGGGCCATTGGATTTGGCAACTAAGAAATTATTATTAACTTTAGAGAGAATGGATTTGGGGGAGTAATGAGGTCAGACATAAGGGATTAAGAAGAGAGTGAGGGGAAAGAAAGTGACGGCAGGTATTGTAGAGGGTCTTTTCCAGTAGTTTAACTACAAAGGGCAGAAGAGATATAGTTTGATAGCAAGAATGGAAGGACCAAGTAAAGGTCTTTTTCAGGAGACATGGGCACATTTGTAAGCAGTAGGGAATGGGCCAGTAGAAAGGGAAAGATTGAAAATAAGTGAGAGTGGGGATGACAGAGGGGGTAGTATATTGGAGGAAACAAGATGGAATGAGATCCTTTGAACAAATAAAGAGGTTAGTCTTGATAAGGAGTAAGGCTACTTCATCATGTGAAACTGGGATGAAGGAGAAGAAAGAGGCATAAGGCACCTTAGTGATAAGAAATGAGGATAAGGAGAGGAGACAGAGTTCACATGAATGGCCTCAACTTTTTCTGTAAAACACAAGGCAAGATTCTCAGCTTTAGAAAGTGGGGAAGGGGAGCCATAGGATATTCAAGAAAAAATGAAAAGGTTTGGAACAGCTGATGTGGAAAGTGGGAGTTGATAAGTGAGGTATCATGGGATTGCCTAGCAGCAGTGAGCACCCAGTTGAGGTTGTGTAACATAAATTTTGTAGTGGACCCAGTCAGAACAGTTGTGTGATTTTTCTCCACTTTCATTCAGCAGCACACGTGTAAATGTAAAAGGCGACAAATAGTGGACATGATCCAACGCTGAATCCAAGGCTGGCATGGGAAGTAATCAATAACATAAGTGGATAGGAATTCAGAAAAGGAGGACAGTGTAGAGTTGAATTGGTTTACCAAGGAATCAAGATGGGGAGAAGAGAGAGTCAGGGGAGATGACCTAGGAGAGAATTAAGGGGTCAAGAGATTAGAGCAGGGGTTGGGAACCTGCAGCCTTGAGGCCACATGTGGCCTTTTAGGTCCTCTACTGTGGCCCTTTGATGGAATCCAAACTTCACAGAACACATCCCCTTAATAAAAGGATTTGTTCTGTAAGACTTAAACTCAGTCAAAAGGCCACACCCAAAGACCTAGGTGTGGCCTTGAGGTTGCAGACTCCCCACCCCTGGTTTAGAGGTTGTAGTATGGATGAAGAGCAGTGTTGCGTAAGGGAAGGCAAAGGGAGAAGTGAAAAGCAGTTAGATTATGATCAGATAAGGGGATTTCAGAATTCTTTGACATAGAGGTGGTACATTTGTGGGTAAAGGCAATATCATGGGATATGATAATTTTGTGTGTGTGGCTAAAGTGGGATGGAAAAAAAGGTCCTAGAAGGTGAGCAAGCAAAACATACTGATCATACATGATGGGTAGAGACAACCTAATGATCATAGGTCTTCCAGAACAACATGACAGGACAAAAAACCCTAACACCACAATGAAAGAAATATAGAAGAGAACTACCCAGAACTTTAGAACATGGAAAATGAAATACTAATTGAAAGAATTCATAGATCATATCTGGAAAAAAGTCCAAGGCTGCAATCTCCAAGATACATAGTGGTCAATTAACAATTCAATTCAGAAACAAGTTCTGCAAGTGATCAGGAGAAAGATCTTCAAATACAAAAGAAAAAAAAAATTAATAATACAAGACTACTCTTTACCCACAAGAAAACATAAGAGGGAATGGAAAAATTGTGTTCCAAAGAGCAACAGAGTCAGGATGCAGCCCAGAGTGACCTAATCTGCAAATCCAAACTCAACTGTATGAGGAAAAGATGGACATTCAATAATAAGAGGCATTTGAAACATATTTGTAAAGAAAACCAGAAAAAAAAAAAGAAAACCAGAACTGAAGAGATTATTTTCTTCTTAAATATTCCAACCAACAGAAATATATCAGGAATGAGTAAATGCAAAGGCTGAGCACAGTAATGGTTAACAGACAACACAGAAACCAGTAGGAGACTTCCTTCTAAATTTTCACAAGGCTACAAGGGTGAAGGTGGAAGTAAGGCAGAGGTAACAGTGAAGTAGTAGTCCTAGGGCTTAATGAATGGAATCTAGTGACACCCTGCCTACATATGATTCAAGAATTTTTTTTTTGGTGGGACTACATTACATCATGGAAGTGTACATGAAAGCAGAGAGGTGAAGAGAGGGAAACAAAAGGAATGTAAGTTGTATCCAGATCAAATTAGGGGCTAGCAATGAAGGAAAGGTAACCCCTGTGGACTCTCAGGAAGAAAAGAACCTACAGAGGAATGGGAAGTGGAGAGAGGAAAGATTGAAATGAGGGAGAAAGGAAGGAGCCCTTGCTTTTGTGGTGGGAAAGGGTATCACTGATGAATTGCACTAAAAGTGAAGAGATAGTCAATGAAGGAAGATGGGGACTGTGCACTAGGGAAGGTTAAGGGATTTGTTGTTTGAAAAGTCTACTCATCCAATCTCAGGAGGGAGGGGTTTGGAACTCCTGAGGGCAATGGGAACCTTGGGGGAGGGGAGGCAGAAGGGCATGGAAACAGGAGGGACATTTTTAGGCAAATGAGGAGGGACAAGGTAGGGGAGGAGCCCTCCATGGGCCAGTATCCTCTCTGACACCTATAATTATCAGCATTGTTCTTGGAGTGGGCACAATGGAAAAGATGAATCTGTGGAGCAAGTTCTACAAAGGAAGTGGCAGAAACTGCCTAGAGCAGAGATCCTGCAATGATACTATGAAAGTTTTAATTGCATGAGGAATACAAATAACAGAGAGACTAAATAATTATAGAATTCATGAATCAGAGAATGGGGGTCTTGAGTAGACAGAAAGAGAGAAGTATAATGAAAAGAGAGAGAGGAATACCTCTTGGAAAAGGTGCAAAATGATTTAAAAAGAAAAACTAATAAATAGGACTAGTTGAAGGAGGGAGAGGAAGGAGTAATCTACTTGATTGAGAGGGAAAATGGAGAAATTAATTATATAATCACATAAAAGCAAGAGAGAAAAAGGATCTAATACATAAAATCCTGAAAGGAAAGGGTAACAAATGAGAGGAAGAAGTTAGAGGTAAAGAAAAGACAGTTAGTGGGAATAGGTCTAAGGTAAAGTAAATAGGATTAAGGTAAAGTAACTTAAGGAATATAGTATTGTGTTTACAATAAGAAAGGAAAAAATCATAACTTGAAAAATACAAATATTTGATGAAGAAAAGGAAATGAAGTAAAATATAAACCTTATTCTCATAATTTTAAACATAAATGGATTAAACAATCCAATAAAATGAAAAAGTGTCAGAGTGAATAAGAAAACAAAACCCTACAATCTGATGCTTATAAGAAACATATTTTTAAAAAACCACAAAGATATGCATCAAATAAAACTGAGATGGGAAAAAATTTACTACACATCAAGTGAATCCGAAAAAGCAGTAGCTGCAATCACACTTTATGACAAAGCAAATGCAAACATTAAACAGAGATAAACAAGAAAATTATGTTATGCTGAAAGGAACTATAGACAACTAACCAATATCAGTAATAAACCTATATACTCCAATTTCTGTAGCATCGAAATTCATAAAGGAAACATAATCCTAACTATAAGAAAACATAGTAGCATGATAGTGACAGGAAAGTTTAATATCCATCTCTCAGTTTTGAATAAGTCTAATAGATAGATAAACAAAAGGAAAAATGTCGAACTAAACAAATTGCCACAGAAATTAGAGTCAAAAAACTGATGATGTCTTCTAAATGTGACTGCGAAATAATATATATATATATATATTTCAGTACTGCATAGAGCCTTACAAAAAATGACTATGTTCTAAGCCACAGAAATATTAGAAATAAATATATTAAGGCAAAAATAATTAATGCATCATTTACATACCATAACACAATAAAAATAGAAATGCTAGCAACAGTAATAAAGCACATAAGAAAGAATATAAAGGCATAAAGATAGGGAAAAAGGAAATAAAATTATCTCTATTTGTTGACTATATGATGGTATACTTGGAAAGTCCTAGGGAATCAGGAAAGATACTAATTGAGAAAATTAATAGTTTCAGCAAAGTTTTCAGGATACAAAATAAATCCTCAAAAATCAACAGTTCTCTAAAATAATATCGAAATACAAGAAGCAATAATAGAAATAGAAGTCTTATTCCAAATAACTGCACTTGCATAAAATATCTAGAGATCAACCTCCCAAAGCACACAAAAGATTATAGATTCAATTACAAAGAGATCCTTAAAGAAATAAATAACAACTTAGTCAGTGCTCATGGCTAGGTTATACCAATATGATAAAAATTGCAATACTACCTAAATTAATTTAATTTAATTTAATTACCAAGGGGTTGCTTTACAGAACCTGAAAAAAAATAATAGCATCCATTTGGAAAAGCAAAATATCAGAGGAAATAATAAAAAAGAAGTAAGCATGAAGGATGAATAGCACTCTTAGACCTCAAACTATATTATAAAGCAGCAGTCATGAAAATCATCTGGTTTTGGTCAAAAAATAAAGGGAAGGAATAATGAAACAGACTAGACAAGGGAAAATCAGAAACATATTAAAAACCTGGTATATGAAAAATTGAAAAACATAAGTTACCAAATAAAGGAAAAAACTCTTTATTTGATAAAAAGTGCTGGGAAAATTAGAAAGCTGTGTGGCAGAAATTACGCTTAAGCAAACACCATATAATACATTCCACAATGTATTCTAAATGAATATACAGCCTTAATATTAATGATCATACTATTAAAAAATTAGAAGAGAAACAGATCATATACCTCTCATAGCTGTGGGTAGAAGATGTATTCTTAATCAAACAAGAGATAAATGCAATTACAAAGCATAAAATAGACAACTTTGATTACTTGAAACTGAAAAGTTTATACACAGACAACATTAATACATCTATGATAAGAAGGGAAGTGGTTGAATGGGGGAAAACCTTTGTATCAAATGTTTCTGAAAAGAGTTTAGTATCTGTAATGGCAAGCAAAGGAGTATTTGGCACCTTGTTTCAGATCAAGGCCTTGCTGGTGATTATATGAAGTCTTTGTTAAGAAACAGAACCTGTGAAGTCCACAGTGGGAGGGTCTTGCCAAAGACAGGAGCAGAAAGGACATAAGAGGTGGGTGGAACAGGGAAGAGCTAATGACAAATAAAAAGCTCAAGCATAGGGACTTTGGGGACTGAGCAGAACTGAGAGGAAGCATGACTGTGGTCACCCAAACTTTGTCTGTGTTGATGTTACTTTGTCAGACCTGTCTGCTGATGAAGGATGTTGCTGCTATTACAGAAACCCTAGGATCTTACTGCTGGTTCAGAAGCCCTGAAAGAGGACTTTCTTGTTTTCTGTTTACAGAAGTCCTGGAGGAGGGTTTTACTGATGTTTTCAGAGGTCCTGGGCCTTTACTGATGATTTGTGTTCATTTCTCAGACCCTGTTTGTGGGTCTGTGTTGATTTCACAGGCAGAAAGTTAACTGATGATGGTGTAGGGCAATGTGCGTTGTTGTGACTCTGTTAAGCTTTGTCTTCCCCGAAACAGAGACTTTGGAGGGCTTGAGGTGGACTGGTCACCATGAGCTTCAGTAATGGAACGGGAGCTGGACATGGAGCTGGATGTGGAGCTGAGAGCTGCCCACCTGTGAATCCAGGTGACGGTTGGGTGAATTCAGACAAGAGTTGGGAGTATGGAAGAGGAACCATGAAATTTGGGGGTCAGCCCTGAGTTAAGACAAAAAGATACTTTCCTTGGGTACTAAGTGCTAACTGACAAGATCATCATGATTTACTGTGACCTAGAGGGGAGAGAACTTCATACTTTGTACCCCCTAAGGATGACTGAGTTAAGGATGATTGAAATCTAGTCTCCAATCAAGAAGAAAGAAGACTTTCTGACTGACATGGTTAAGACAATGTGACCAAAGGGTGGGAGACCTTTGTACTTTGTATCCTAAATGATATCTTTTGTTTAAAACTATGTAGCCACTTTAGTAATGAGTTATGTTATATTGCTGTGAACCACTGTACTTCAGTTTCTGTGAATGTTTTGCTTTAATTTGCTGCTGAATAAATGGAAAGTTCACTATACTATGTGATCAGAACCTTAAAGCTATTCACAACATCAGTCCTCTGGAAAGCTGCTTGTGCTTGATTTTACAGTATCCCAGATAGATAATTATTTTTTCAAACAGCAAGTCAAAGTCTCTTGGGAATTTATTCACAACAGACACAAATTGTTCTGAAACTGACCAAAACACAACCTTCCAATAAGTATAATTTTATTAAAAAGAAGGAAAAAAAGCATGAGAGCTATAATTAGAAAGATTTCATAAATGTCTCTTTTTATGTCCTTTATATCCTTTATCCCTTTGTTTTGGGTTCCAACAATGAAGAATGGATGTTAATGCCTCTGGATTTTCATTTTCTGTGCATTCATATTTGGGATGTTCTTTGGAGAATCACCAGACTTTACACAGTGGAAAGGAGGAAAATATTATTCTACAAGTCTGGTCTATAGTGTCTAAAAGGATCTGCTTTTAAGATGTACATGTCATCTGATATTAATAATAATCTGTCTTGATTGGGAGAGGATTACTAGGTAGTCTTTTAACTGTCGTGTTGTTACTTAAATGAGAACTGTCAGGATAATTATATTTTATTCTGAAATGTCTCCATCAATTAAGTGAAACTTATGGCCAGAATATTTACCTTGGTCTGTCTTCACATCTACTGGTCACAGAGGGACCTACGGTAAAGTAATGACACTACATCCCACTGCTTAAAGTTTTTAAACTATGCTTTCTAAATAATAGTCTTTGGGAATCTATGTCTAAAACATGAAGATAAAGTTTTCCCCTGGAACTGAAAAAAATAAATACATTTGTCAAATGAGACAAGTGTAATCCAGGTAAGGACGAGGTCCTGGTTTATCATTTGTTCACAGGAATTCTTTCTGCTCATATATAGCAAAAAAAAAATCATCATAAAAGGCATGACCCATGTCTTGAACTTTTTCATTAGTACTACAGCTAAGACTATCCTTAACACTGAATGACCTAATGAGTTTCATCAGTGAAGGCCTGGAATAGAGATAGCAAACCTCCTGACCTCAAGTGAATACTTGCAATTGAAGTAGATACAGTGGAAGGGAAAGCAACATGGAACAAAAAAAAAATTGGACCTTCCAGAGGAACTAGGTTCAAATCCCAGCTCTGGTACTTATTCTCTATAAGAACTTGAACACTTATTTCATGCCTCTCCCATCTTCCTCTGTAATATGAGTGGGTTGGACTACATGAGGTCTAAGGTCCCTTCCAGCTCTAAATATAAACTTATGATACAATCTTATGTGCAAAGGTAGATGACAAGCTATCCTAGCATCTGCTTTGTTATATTACCCAAATGGAGTGATGACAAACAAAGGTAGGATCAGGAGGTCCCACAACAAAACCTCAAATAATACAACTCCACCCTAAAGGGCCAGAAAACCACAGGAACAAGCCATCTTATTTACTAAGTACCTAGTATAGTCCAGGCATTGTATTAGGACACAAAAACTGCATTAAAACAGGCCCTGCTTCAAAGAACTTACATACA
Organism: Petaurus breviceps papuanus; assembly: GCF_028583685.1. Classification (NCBI taxonomy): domain Eukaryota; kingdom Metazoa; phylum Chordata; class Mammalia; order Diprotodontia; family Petauridae; genus Petaurus; species Petaurus breviceps. Next base: position 12,873,608 of record NW_027185903.1, read on the forward strand.
TTTGGCAAGGGAAGAAATAAAATGGACTAGACTTGTGACTTCATGGTACGAGGAACTCCCAGTAAGGAAACTCCCTCTACTGGTACAGATCAGCACCATCTCTACAACTCTACAATCTTAGAGAGTTGCAAAGAGCACTGAACAAGAACTTGTCCAGAGTCACACAATTAATATGTGTCAGAATCAGAATGTGAATCAAGGTCTTCAGACCTTGAAGCCTGAATTGAAGCCTCATTGCCTCTCATATACAACATAAATACAGTCATTTGGGGGTGAGGGCACTTTTAAGTACAGTTTGGAAACAGAGTACTGAGAGTCTGGCATGTAATTTCAGTCCATGTATTTGGAAAAGTTGGTTGAGACAATTCACTTGACATCAACTGACAAACATCTTGTCTTACTCTAAAAGGAAGAATTTGTTCTTTTAAAATCCAACTCAGTTACTTGTTGAACAGCTTAACAAATTCATTAATATTTTAAATTAATCAGTAAATGTTTTTTTTAAAAGCTTTTCATTTTCAAAATCCTTGATAAAGGTTTGTGAGGGGGAAGAGGGATGCCTTAAAAAAAAACCAACATTGCATAGCAAATGTACCTCAGCTGATTAACATACTAAGAACCTCCTGGCCTCCATCTAATGCACATGACAGAAGAGGGAAAGTGAAATGGTAGCATGCATCATTATGAGGTCAGTGGAAATTTCTTCTCCCTAAACCTAACTTCTACGTCAGTGTCAATTTAATCAATACTGATATGGAGAGTATAAGTGAGGAAGGTCTGTTCCTCTTAGTCTAGGAGGGCTTAGGGTAGAATCAAGTCCATTTTTTTGTTCATTTCTTCTCACAACCCATTTTTGAGGCAGGCAAGTAGTAGATAACCATCAATGACTCAATTGTGTAGTAATGAAAACAATTGTCAGAACTCTGAGTGGAACACAGAATTCCTGAGTCTGTAGCTCAGCACTCTTTTCACTGTACCACAGTATCTCCATTGGAAATCCAAGCTTATTTGAGAGCTTTCTAGAAAACATTGGATATCTTATTCCCTGTCCCAACATCCACTCCTATCTCTCTGCATGTTGTGGTGGAAAAAGGGATAGATTTGGAATCAGAAGACCTGCCACCTACTATCTCTTAGACCTTAGGTAATTCCCTTCCCCCTCCAGGCCTCAGTTCCTTCATCTGTAAAATGAAGGGTTTAAACTAGATGGCTCCTAAGGTCTCTTCTAGTTTCAGTTGGTGTGAATATGATCTTTAAGGTTTCAGTATACAAGGAAGACTTTACAACTCTATCTTTCAATTTCATTTCTTCTCCTACTCAAAGGGCTCTTCATGGTTTGAAATAGCTTCCTAAGGAGCCCCAGTGATTTTGACAAATGAAGTTATCACAGACAATGCTAGGGGGAAAAAAATTCCCCTCATTTTCAGCTTTGACTTATTGCCTCATTCTCTTTCACTTTCTCTGTCCCTGGTGCTGCCTCCCTCTGTCTCTATCTTT
>NW_027185903.1:12875204-12883570 GCF_028583685.1 Petaurus breviceps papuanus
TCTCTCTCTCTCTCGCTCTGTCTCTCTCTCTCTGTCTCTCTCTCTCTCTCTCTCCTCTCTCTCTGTCCCTCTCACACTCAAATTCATGCCCCTCACATGAGTGACAAATTTCTTTGCCTACTGCAAAAAAGGAGTCTACATATACCAGACTTTCCTTGATCTAGGGTGACTTTGAGGGAAACTGAGGATCTGAGGGGATTGAAGTCAATCCCTGAAAATCCTGACTCAGTCTAGTTTGGGTTGGTTTATAGTATGGTTATTGTGATCCTAGGACAGAATCTGAATGTACTGAATACCTCTCAAACAGGTTGTCTCAAACAAGATCTTCATGATTCCCCAGAGTAACCCACACTCCTAACCTCTACCTCCAATGTGATCTTACTTCCCTTCACAGCAGCCCCAAAGATAGGAGTCATAAGATTGAGGTTCAAATTTTAGTTCTTTTACTCTCTACTTATATGACCTTAGGAAAGTCTCTTAACTTTTCTGTACCTCAGTTTCCCTACCTAAGGGCTAAGATCTAGATGACCTCCAAGGTCCTCTCCATTTCTAGATCTATGATCAATCAAGAAACATGTCTTAAGTGCCTACTATGTGCCAAGCACCGGGACTACAAATACAATAAACAAAACAATCCATACATGTAAGCAGCTGACATTCTAAAGGGGTAAAACAATAAATGCGTGTGTATGTGTGTGAGAGACAGACTGACAGAGACAGAGAGAGACAAACAGACAGAGACAAAGAACATGACAGAAACAGAAATAGAGAAGCAAAATAAAGAGATAGAGACACAGAGAATAGAAATAAAGAGAATAAACATAAATAATACAAAATAGTTGTGCAAGGTAGTTTGGGAGGGAGAGCTATAGTGACTGGAGAAGAGTCAGGAAAAAGTTCATGTAGAAGGTAATACTTAAGCTGAGTCCTGAAAAGATGAATTCAGTGAGGCAGAGGTGAGGAGGAATTCATTCCAAGCATGGTGGACAGCCAAGGAGAAAGCCTAGAGATGGAAAACGGAGTACCATGTGTGAAGAAGGACACAAAGAAGGCCAGTCTGACTCTGATTAGGAGTGAAGTTCAATGAGACTGGACAGTTAGGTTGGGACCAGGTTGTGAAAGACTTTAAAAGCTAAACAGAGATTGGATGTATATATTAAACTAAAGGCAGTAGAAAGCAACTGGAATTTAGTGAGTAAGAGAGTAACATGGTCAGATTTGTGCTTAAGAAAAATCACTTTGGCAGCAGTATAGAAGATGGAGAGATGAGGTAGGGACACCAATTAGGAGATTGCTGCAACAATCTAGTCTAGAAGTGATAAGGGCCTGAACTAAAGTAATGGGTGTGCAAGTGGAGAGAAGGGACCAGATGCACTATGTTGATTATCTATGTAGGGTGTGTGAGACTGAGTCCAGGATAATGCTGACATTATAAACCTGGAGGACTGGAAAGAAAGAAAAAATAGGGAAGTTTGGAAGAAACTAGAGTTGGGGCTAGGAAGAGTAAAGATAATGAATTCTATTGTTTTGGGTTTGGGTTTTTTTTTTGTTTGTTTTTTTAATCGTATGACAGAGCCCCAAATAAACAAACTTTTACTCTCTTTGACCTGAGAAATTCATGCCCTATTTTGACATTTTTATTATTAAACGCTGGGAGTGCCCCTACTACTCTGGGCTTCCAGGGGATTTATTGTTAATCCTTAATTCCTCCTCTGCTTCAAAGGCTTTCTAAAGCTGTACATATCAGCATATGAATAGAACATTGCTCCATCTAATCAACAAAAACAAAGTGGGATCTCAAAAGTTTCAGAAGCATAACATTTTCTCTCCAGCTCTGTAACTACCCACTAGGCAGTCATAAAAGCACTGGTTTCCAGAAAAGTTTTATTTCCCACAGATTTACTTAATTCATCTAAATCTTAACACATTAGGAGGTAGCCACATTAACTAAAGTCACAAATGCCTTTGCCACTACCAAAGATTAAATGAAAAAATTTTTCTATCTCATTGATTTTGCTAGTGAACGGCTCCTTCCTCCCCCCTCCTCCCCACATCACCTCTCCACTTGTTTTATAGACTTCCCATTAGAGTGCAAAATCTAATAGGGAACAAACAGACTGGTTTCCTATAAGATTTACTTTTTTGCCCCATTCCTTTACCAGTCAGCACTAAAAGGTAGATGAATCTCAAGTGCCACAGGATAAAACTGTTGCATTCATGGAACTACCCATTCAAGTTAGCAATGATGATTTTAATAGAACCTATCAAGTAGGAGGCACTGTACTTGGGACTGGGTATGCAAAGACAAAAATGAAAAAGCCCCTGACCTCTAGAAGCTTGTGTTCTGCTGAATCCCACAGCAATCAGGAGCATAAGGAAATTTAAGATAAAACCACCAGTGACTAGGAAGACTGGAAAAGGTTTCCTTCCAATTTGGAAGTGGTAGAGGTGAGGAGGGGCTGCCTTCCAGGTGTGAGAGGCAGCTGGTGTAAAAACATAGAGTTAGGAGACAGAAGTTAAGTTTAGAGAAGAATTTACAAGATAATGGAGCTGAAATGGAGCATCTGTAAAATAGATAGGGATAGGAATTGGGCCTGTGATTTCAATGATGTATAGAGCTTGTAGATAAGAAAGAGTGCTTCTGTGTTCTCTCTCTCTCCTTCTCTCTCTCTCTCTCTCTCTCTCTCTCTCTCTCTCTCTCTCTCTCTCTCTCTCTCTCTCTCTCTCTCTCTCTCTTTCTCTCTCGGTCAAGGTTGTGGAGGACTTTAAAAAATAAACAGAGGAACTTATATTTGATTCTAAAGGTAATAGGAATCCACTAAAGTTTATTGAGTAAGGAACTGGCACAGCCAGATCTGTAGTTAAGGAGTATGAGAGAGTATTTGAGAATGGCAATGAGGTTTCCAGCAAGTAGTGAAACAGAGGACTTCTCAAGTAGCCATTGATCAGCCCACCCAACCAGAAGGCTGATCAAGAAGCCTATATTTATTCATTTTGTGGGGAAATATATGGACCACAACTCAATTTATAATCAGACCTACACCAGAAAGTTTGCAGGACCTCCAGAGTACTGATAGTAGCTCAGGAGAACATGGAAGTAAAAATTAATGATTAATAACTGACATTTATATAGTGTTTACTATTTGCTCGGCGCTATATTAAAAACAGTATGTAGAGGAAGAAGTATATTTCTAAATGATTATATCAATGAAAGAGCAGATTAATGAACTGAGCATGTAACTAAAAAATACTTTAAAAAGAACAAACTTTAAATCCTGAAAATCAGGGGAGAAATTAATAAAATGAAAAGCAAAAAAAAACCATGAAAATATAAATTATATATAATTTAAATATAAATAAATTAAATTTACTATAAGTGAATAAATTAAATATATAAATTACATAAATTAAATATATAAATTAAAATAATAGCTGGTTTTATGGGGGGGGACAATAAAATAAACCATTGGTTAATTTGATTTTTAAAAAAAGAAGAAAAACAAATTACTAGTATAAAAAATGAAAAGGGTGAATGTACCACCAATGAAGATGAATTAAAGCAATTATTAGAAGTTATTTTGCCCAATTATATGCCAGCAAAACTGATAACCTAAGTGACATGGATGAATATTTACAAAAATATAGACCAACCATATTAACAGAAAATGAAGTTTATTACTTCAAAAGCCCTGCCTTAGAAAAAGAAACTGAATCAGACATCAGTGAGATCCCTAAGAAAAAATCCACAGCACCAAATGGATTTACAAGTGAATTCTACAACCATTCAAGAAACAATCCCAACACTATATAAACTATTTGAAAAAGTAGGTAAAGAAGCCTACCAAATTCCTTTTATGACACAAATACAGTTTTTATACCTAATGCAATGAGCAAAAATGGAGAAAGAAAACTATAATTTCCTTAATAAATGTGGATACAATTTTTTTAAATACTAGAAAAAAGATTACAGAAATATATTGCAAAGGTCATACACTATGACCAGGTGGGATTTATATCAGAAATGGAGGGTTTGTTCAATATTCTAAAAGCTATCAATGTAATTGACTATATCAGTAACAAAACCAACAAAAATCATATGGTTCTATCAATAGATGCAGAAAAAGCCTTTGAAAAAATACAACACCCATTCCTATTAAAAACATATCAAAGTATAGCAATCAATAAAGTCTATCTTAAAATGATTAAGTATTATATATCCAAAACCAAGAGAAAGCATTATCTCTAATGGGATAAATTTGAAGCCTTCCCAATAGAAACAGGCTTGAAGCAAGGATGTCTATTACCACCATTATTATTCCATATTGTATTAAAATGCTAGCTATAGCCATAAAACAAGAAAAAGGAATTGAAAGAATAAAAATAGGCAACAAGGAAATAAAACTATTACTCTTTGTAGATGATTATGATCTTATACTTAGAGAACCCTAGAGAATCAACTAAAAAAATCATTGAAATAATTAAAAACTTTAGCAAAGTTGCAGGATACAAAATAAACCCATATAAATCATTAGCATTTCTATATACTACCAACAAAAATCCAGCAGGAAGAAATAGAAAGAAAAAAATCCATTTAAAATAACTTCAGACAATCAATAGAAAGCACTTTGGAATCTACCTGCCAAGACAAATCCAAGGACCTATGAACACAATTATAAAACACAATTCATGCAAACAAAGACAACTCTAAACAATTTGCAAAAATATTAATTACTCATGGTATGCCAAACCTACAATTCTACCTAAGTTTACTTATTCAGTGTCATATTAATCAAACTATCAAAGAGTTATTTTATAGGGCTAGAAAGAATTGATAACAAAATTGATAATAAAAATTGATAACAACAAAAAATGATAAAAAAGAACGAAAGATAAAGAATATCAAAAGAATCAATAAAACAAAAATGTGCAGTACCAAATTTCAGACTATTTTACAAATAAAAATCATGGAAACAATCTTGTACTGGCTAAGAAATAGAGCGATAGATCAGTGGAATAGATTAAGTCCACAAGGCATAGGAATAAATGACCATAGCAATCTAGTGTTTGATAAATCCAAAGATCCAAGCTTGGGGAAAAAAACTCACCATCTGACAAAAATTGCTGGGGAAACCACAAAGCAGTTTGGCAGAAATTAGGCATAGACCAAAATTTCACACACACACCCCCAAAAAGGCAAAAATGGATAAATTCTTTAAATGTAAAGAGTGATATCATAAGCAAATTAGGGTAACATGGAAAAATATACCTGTCAGATCTATGGATAAGGGAAGAGTATAGGTCAAAAGAAATAGAGAGGATTACAGGAAGTAAAATGGATCATTTTGATTACTTGAAAGTAAAAAGTTTTCACATAAACAAAACTACAGCCAAAATCAAAAGGAGAACAAGAATGTGTACAGAGGTAAAATTACAGCAAGTTTCTCTAATAAAAGCATCATTTCTCAGATAGATAGAGAACAGAGCCAAATGTATAAAAACATTATTCCCCAGATGATATATGGTCAAAGAATATGTATGCATACCCAGTTTTCAGAAGAAATCAAAGCATTCAATAGTAACATGAAAAATGCTCTAAATTACTACCTATTAGAGAAATGCGAGTTAAAACAACTCTGACATACCACCTCACATCTATCAGATTGGCTACTATGACAGAAAAAGAAAATAATTGCTGGAGTGAATGTGGAAAAATTGGGACACTAATGCATTACTGGTGGTTATGAATGACTCCAATCATTCTGGAGGAGAATTTGGAACTATGCCCAAGAGCTATAAAACTATAACCCTGCAGAACCAACTACTAGGTCTGTATCTCAAAGAGATCAAAGAAAAAGGGAAAGGGTCTATTTGTAGAAAAGTATCCTTTTGTGGTGGCAAAGACTTAGAAATCAAGGGGATTTCCTCCATCAATTGGGGAATGGCTGAACAAGTTGTGATATGACTGTGATGGAATACTATTATACTCTAAGAAATGATGAGGCTATCACTACTTGGGGCGGCTAGGTGGTGCAGTGAGTAAAGCGCCGTCCCCAAAGTCGGGAGGACCTGAGTTCGGGTCCGGCCTCAGACACTTAACACACAAAAAACTAGCTATGTAATCTTGGGCAAGTTACTTAACCCCAATTGCCCACCAAAAGGCAAAAAAAAAAATTATGAGCAGGATGGTTTCCCAAAATCCTGGAAATACTTACATGAACGCACACAAAGTGAAATGAGAAGAACCAGGATATTATACATAGTAACAGCAATATCATAATGATGATCAGCTGTGACAGACTTAGCCACTTTGATCAATACAAATCCTCCAAGATAATTCCAAAGGACTTACAATGAAAAAAATACAATTTACCCCCAGAGAAAGAACTGATGAATTCTACATGCAGAATGATGCATATTTTCCCCTCTATTTTTCTTTTCTTTGTGTTTTCTTTTGCAACATGGCTAATATAGACATTTGTTTTACATGATCTCACATGCATTATTGATATCAAATTGTTTACCTTCTCAAGAAGGAGAGAGAGAATTTTGAATTGTGAACTCTAAAATGTAAAAAAAAAAGGTTAAAAGTTAAATAAAAATATATATAAAAAAGAAAAGAAATGGTGGTTCAGGTTATGGGGGCCACCAATCAAGAGATCAGGTTGCAAGGAAGAAGTTTATCCAGGGTGTGTAGAGAAATCCAGAGCTAATAAACTGAAATTTCATATGGGAAGCAAAGGGGAACAGAATAAGAATTTAAGAACCTACTATTTGCCAAGTACTACACTAAAAGCTTTATAAATGTTATCTCACTTGAAATGGGTAAATGTAAAAATCCTACACTTGTGTTCAAAAAATCAATTTATCAAGTGAAAGATAAGCGACTTTTGTGTGACTACATAACAATTCATATTAAAAGAGCCTGAAGATTTTAGTGAACAGCAAGCTGAGAGTAGGTCAGTATTGTGACAAAACAGTCTTCACCCCCCACAAAAAAATAAATAAATAAAGCTAAAGGTGATGGCATCTTATTTGATTCTTTGACAGAACCACCTATTAATAGATTCCTCTGCAATCCCACCGTACAGCAATATGGTCAAATAGCATCTGGAGAATTCTATTTCCATTAAAATATCACATTTAAGAAAGAACATTGACAAATCAGAATGGTTTCAAAGAAAGGCAACAGGATCTTGAGGAAACATGGCACCACGTCACATGAACATTCATTGAAGGAACTATGGATGTTCATTCTAGAGATGAGAGGGATATATTCAAATATTTGGAAGGTAAGGATTGTGGGAGAAGAATTAGATTGCTGTTCATGGCCTCTTAAGAGCAATGGATCAAAGATGTTTAGAGACACATTTCAGATTGATTAAAAGAAATCTTCCTTATTATTAGAAATATCCAAAAGTGAAATGAACTGCCTCTAGTCTTCAATTAGAGGTTGGATTTGTCTATTTGTCAAGATGTTATAAAGATGCCAATTAGATTAGATACCATTAAGGTCCCGTCTAACTTTGAGAGACAACAAAATAATGTAGAAATATTACAGTTGTAGAAGCCAATAAACCTGGGTTTTCTTGTAGCTTTTGTACGGCCTTTCTGTATGACTTTAGACAAGTCATTTCATCCTCAACCCCCATGCCCCTGCCTCAGTTTCCTCAATTAGTAAAAGAAAGATTAAAGTCTCTTACAATGCTAAGATTCTATGTTTCTCCGCCTTTTTTTTTCACTTGGATATCCTTTTGGCTGCTATTTCAAAGATGTAATTTTGTTCATTATATCTTTGGAAATGCCCATTGTCTGCTGCTACTGCAGAAGGAGGTGTACCTGGACATGCTTAGAATTACTAGATGATAAAAATGCTACTTTCTTATTATTTCTTGTTACAAGGTCAGAACAAGACCTTTACTCTTTCTTTTCCTTTCTGATCATCAGAGATACACGATGGAGAAAAATAAGTGATGATTTTATTCCACATAAATTTATTCTACTTTTCAAGTGTTTAAATTGGGGATATTTCAAATTGCTATTAGCAACAACTCTTATTTAACAATGCATGATTAAGGTGTCTGGGAAGAAAAATTGACAATTACCAGTAATTCAATGTCTTTTAACATTAGATATATGTACTCCCCAAAATATTTTTCCTCAGACTTTTTACCCCATTTTCCATTCTAATACCAGCAACCCACATGCACACAAGCAACCCACAAGCTCAGTACTTGATACAGAAAGGAATGTTTAAAATTCAGTGGAAGTGATGCGGGAAGGGTACAACAACAGAGCTTTGGTCCAGGTACTGATATCCGAGTGTGTGTGTGTGTGTGTGTGTGTGTGTGTGTGTGTGTGTGTGTGTG
>NW_027185903.1:12883580-13004775 GCF_028583685.1 Petaurus breviceps papuanus
TGTGTGTGTGTGTGTGTGTGTGTGTGTGTGTGTGTGTGTGTGTGTGTGATGGGGGTAGAATCCCATTTCTCTCCAGTTGTCCCTAGATCAGAATCCTTGAACCTTATAGTTCTCTTGCAGACTCATGACCTCCATGAGGGTTGGAAAAGAAGATTTAGACCCAGGAAAAAAACAAGGAAATAAGATTATGAGAAGTGATAGGTTGTTTGTTGGAAGAGATGAGCAAGCCAGTCCTGGGAGAGGGTAAGAAAATAGAGTTGTTAGACAATAAGACGCTATTAATTGCCTATGTACCTACACTGTGCTAATCGCTGAACATACAAAGAAAGACAAAGAAAGTCCCTGCCCTCAAGGAGCTCATAGTCTAATGGGGGAGACAATAAGAAAACATGTACAATAACATGTAGGCTGAATGAGTCCAAGAAAGAGAGAAGAAAAGAAGGCCTTCTCTTTTCCAAGCAGGATTTCATCCCCTAGCAAACTGCTTCTCCTATGGCCTGCCCCTTGATTATATTAGCTCAAGATTCCTGGGTTCCTCATTATGTCTCTGCATAGCAAGGCAACCCCTTGTGAGCTGTGCTATACCCAAGGTCTTATTACAAAATGAGGTTCAAGGTGGGGTTTGAAATGGTAAAGGAGATATATAGTCTTTTGGACCAGAAAGGAAATCCACCACCCCACCCTGCCCCCATCCCTCATTCTTTAGAGGACTTGATCACTTTGCCTGCTTCTTTTAATCCTCCTCATTCCCACTCCAAGCACGATGAGTTTCATTCATCACCTTGGCCTTTCTCTGCCACTGAGCTCTTAGATAGATTTCTGTTCTGCAGATGGAGGAAAAGACAAATTGATCATTTTTTCAAAAGACCATTCTCTTTTTTTTCTTTCTCCGTACTGAGATAACTAATAACTCTTGACTAAAAGATTACTATCTCAGCATCATACACACTTTATTACTGACCCTGAATCTTAGAAGCCTCAGCTGATTTTCCTTATTAAGAATTGAATTTCCCATAAAAGTATTATAAAGTCACTTTGAATTACTATCCTCCTTAAAAAGATGAGTTTGCCACATAATCTGCTGCCTAAGCTGCCTCGGATATGTTTAAATCACTGGGATGTGGAGTCAAGGTTCAAGATGTATTACTCTCTTTAGAAGTAGCTTGTGTTACATTAAGAAAAGCACCAGACTCAGAGGTCCCACTAATTGATAACAAGGTTCAACTATGTACTGCCTGTGTGACCTTGATCAATTTGCTTTGCTTTTCTGGGCCTCAGTTTCCTCTTCTGAAAAATTAGGGGTCGCACTAAGTAGTCTTACTAGAGCCCATGTTTATGTCTAGAGGTTAATTAGATATTTCTGTCTTTCAGGTAAGAGGCCTTCTAAGAAAGCTTCATTATATTTCCATCTAGTTGGAAATAATAAGCCCTTTTCTGCAATAACTCATACACATTTCCTCTTTAACTAGTTAACATTCCTGCCTTCATTCTCACTTCCTTCGAAACTATTCTTGGCAGATACTGCCATATTAATAATTTTCCTTGTGTATGGAATCTGCACATATCACTGACCTACTCAAAACCCTTCAATGGCTCCATGTTTCCTACATAAAAAAGGTCACATTCCTTAGCCTGACATTCTCTCAGTGCCCTCAGGTAACATTCAAGACAATAAGTCATTGATGAATCGCCAATTAGCATCAATGGAGAAAGTTTCTAGACTAGGAGTTTATCTACTCCAGATCCTATAACCCCACATCTCCCCAAAATATATGTGTACAAGCATACCTTATTCATTGCCCTTCACTTCATTGCACTTTGCTGATGTATATTTTTGGTTTGGTTTGTTTTTTTTACAAATTGGAGGTTTGGGGCAACTCTGTATAGAGCAAGCATATAAATGCCATTTTTTCATCAGCATGTGCTCACATGGTGAGTCTATGTCTCATTTTGGTAATTCTCAGAATATTCCTAACTTTTTCATTATAATTATATCTGTTTCATGATCAGCGATCTTTGATGTTATCATTGCAATTGTTTTGGGGAACCACAAATTGCTCCCATGTAAAATTGCAAACTTAATAAACGTGTGTGTTCTGACTGCTCCACTGACCAGCAATTCATGTCTCTCTTCTCTTTAGGCTTCCCTATTCCCTCAGACACAACAATGTTGAAATTAGGACAGTTTATAATCCTACAATGACCTCCAAGTATTCAAGTGAAACAAAGAGTCAATCAATGCCTGTAATGAGAATAGGAATTTGAAGATCTTCCCTACTGCTTAATAGACCTAGGGGGGAATTTGAAGACTTCCCCTGCTTTGAAAGTAAACTCTGCCCCCTTATAGGCTGAATGTAGTCACATGGAGCCTGTGATGGAGGGAATTTGCTGAAGGGTGGAACAGAGCCCACAGGAAGCTTCCCTGCTGTGAAGATAAACTCTGCCCCCTGATAGGCTGAATGTAGTCACATGGAGCCTGTGGTGGGAGGAGTTTTGCTGAAGGGAAGCAGAGCCCACAGGAAGCTGTTTCAGAACTGACCAGATGATGGGGGACAGAAGAGCTCAGGCAAGGAGATAGAGAGGTTTGTGGGTAAATATTGATCTCTTACTGGTTTGTGAGAAGGTTGAAGGATGTTGTGGTTCTCAGAGTTATTATGGCTTCAGAATATCTTTGGTACTATGATGGAATTGGCTTTCTGGTTTTGGTATTGGGTTTTCTGATGTCTAAATAATGCTTCAGTTCTGGCCTCTATCTGGAGAGTTTGGTATATTTTGTGATTGAACTCCATGCGATACTTATAGTCACAGTCTTTATCATTATCATGGGCATTGTAAATGCTGCATTGGTGCTACAATGCTACAAACTTCATTGTTGTCTTATTTTAAGAAATTTCCACAAATACCCCAATCTTCAGTAACCACTACCCAGTCAGTCAGCAGCCATCAACACCAAGGCAAGACCCTCAACACCAAAAAGATTATGAATTGATGATGTCTCAGCTTTGATGGTTAACATTTTTTTAGCAATGAAGTATGTTTTTTTAATTAAAGCATATACTTTTTAAAGATACTATTGTACACTTAATAGACTATAGTATAGTATAAACATAACTTTTATATGCACTGGGAAACAAAAAAAATAATGACTCATAGCAATAATCTCTTTCTTATGGTGGTCTGGAGCCAAACCCACAACATATCCAAGGTGTGTCTATATATAGTAATTATTACACAGTAGTGTGGCATAGTGGATAGAAACCTAGCCTCAAAGCCAGGAAGACCTGGGTTCAGGTTCTTATTCTGACACATACTAGCTCTGCCACACTAGGCCAACCACAGTGGGATACCCAGGTGTAAGACAAAGAAACGCAGCACACAGGATGGCTGCTAGCACAGGTTCACTCTTGATCTCATCAGACAAGAAAGACCCTAAGAAGGTGTTAATAATCTTACTTTGCTCTAGTCTAGTTTTCTCAGAAGAGGAGGATTGCTGATAATGGGAGGACAAACTCCTACAGCATTCCCTAATTACCCTTCTCACAGGGGCTAGCAAGAAGGGGAGGCAACTACCCCTATATCTTGATGGGATCAATTGAGACAGGCACAACTTGTACATCCCCTAAATCCCCTCAAGCTTCCATGGGGGCCAGTTGGGGCAAACACAGATTCTCCGTAAGCCTGGATGGGGACCAATCAAGGCACACACAGCATTTGTGCACTTAACCCTAGGGTTCCCGCTAAGCCTCAATGGGGGCCAGTTGAGGCACACGCAGCATTTGTGCATTCAACCCTAAGGCTCCCCATTCACTGCCCACTGCCCACCTGCTTTATAGGGGCATCAGACAAAGAAAACATATTGCCAGCAATAGCCTCACAATTTTACATCACCCCATCGCTGTATCTCACTGCATAGCTTCAGTGGATGTTTGTATTATTTATCATTATATAATACTGTGTAAGTGTGATGGAGATATTTTGAACCATGATAGTGGGAACTCATATCTAATACCTGGGAACAAGAGATTTTTATGGGTATGGATCCTGGGAAACTGAACTCTAAAAAATAATAACAAAAATCCACTTTACATACACTAAAATCCATCTTACTTACACCAGGATGGCTGCTAGCACAGGTTCTTAGATCTGCTTTACTAGGAAAGATAGCTGTTTAAGGGGTCAACAATCTTTTTTTAAAATTACATTCACTAGTTCAGGGGAAAACACCCTGAACTTAATAGAAAACACAAACAGAGAAAATACAAGCAGAGAAATAAAGACCAACAGACAGGACTCTGACTGCCTGAATGAACTATACACTTTACATACAGCCCTAGATAGAGAGAGCCTTTACATCTGAGCAGTTGAGGAGCTCTGAACATACAACCACTCAGAATCTCTACCAGGGAATCACAGGATCCTTCTCATAAGCAAGCCCCCAAAGCAAAATACCAACTCAGATTTTATATATATATACATACATATATATGCACACACACACATACACATACATATATACTTCTCAGAGTCAGAAGGTATCACAAACCTCATGACTCGGTGCCCAATTAGAAATGAGAAAAAGGTGTGAAAGCCTTCCTACAAGCAAGCCTCCCTTAAGGAAGCTTCCCTTAATGGGCTCCACAGTGAGGCCTCTTAATGGGTGGGGGAGATCTTATATCCCATTAGCATTAAAGCAAGTCACTTAACCTCTTCAGGCCCTAGGCATCTCTCTAAAATAAGGTATTTGATTCTCTCTTCCAACACTGCCACCACCCTGGTTCAGGCCCTCATCTCCTCATATATGGACTATTGCAACAGACTGCTGGCATTTGGTTTGGAGTCAGAGATTGTAGATTTAGAACTGAAAGGGACCTTGAAGATAACCTAGTCCATTTTTCTTATTTTATAGATGAGGAGATTCAGTTTCAGAGAGGCTAAATAACTTGGCCAAAATCACTTACAAAGTAAGTGGTTGAGGGGAGATTTGAACTCAGGGCCTCCCAGCTCTGTGCTTTCTTGGGTCCATCATTTCACCATTCTGAGACACCGTTTCTTCAGGGTCTTTGTGAACAGTCAATGCCTTGCTGGAGACAGTTACAAAAGGTGGACCATAATTTTAGGGAGAAGGATGGAATCATTTAAAAAAAAATTAAACTGCTCTTTCCCTAAGGCAACTCAATCTTTTCTTCTTCTCTTAAGTTCTTGGCTCAATTCAAAATTTGCAGTTTCTATTCAAGATAGGTACATTGATGGGACATATTCTCTAGGTGTCTATTCAATTCTATACTCCAAATGAAGTCGCAAAGAGTCAGACATGACTGAAATGACTGAAGAGCAAGAAAGCACTAGCTTTTCTGAGAGACCACGCAAGTCCTGTGATCTCTCATTGAGTTTCTAGTTGAGCAAAATGCTCTCTTTTTTTTACAAGGATCATTTTCTGTCCACTGAGAATCCCTCCCATCTTTTATTTGGGAAAGTATTATCATGAATTTTAAGAATTCTAGGTGTTCTTTTTAAAATGTGCTTGCAAATTAGAGTAGTCACCATACAGCATATGTGCGGATATGCTCTGATGTGGCCAACATCCTGTCTGAATGTACTCCTGTGTTTCTGACTCCTTTTTCTTCAAAGGTATTAGGCCACCTTAGTTGGTGAAAGAGGGATTAGGAAAAGAACAAATAGAACCTGCAACCACAGACTGGGATCCATTTGGGAAAATTTTCCAAAATCATTTCAGGCCACCACCCCAAAAAAAGTTAATTGGAGGTCATAGATTTGGAGCTCAAAGAGAACTTTGATGTTTATCTTCTTAGATGAAGAAACTGAGATTGAGAGTAGGTAAGTGACTTGTCTAAGGTCACATAGGCAGTAAGGAGAACTCCTTGACTATGGTACCACTGGAAAAAATTTTATGATTATTCAGCCTCAACCTTTTACACCATAATTCAAGTCCATTTATTTCTTATCCTGCCCTTTTGCAGACACAAAATAGCATGCTATCATTTCCTGGATAGCAAACTTCAAATACTTGTTAAATTACTTCTCTGCCTTTTCTTTTCCGGCTAAAGGAAGAAACATTTTTGCTTTTTCCTCATAGGCTTTATTTATCTTTCTGGTTTTTCTTTGAACTTTCCCCAAATTGACCAGCCAAGTACTCAAATGAGTCTGTGATTTCACAAATTCAGAATTCCTTCCAAAGATGCAGATTAGAACCCACCATGCTGTGTGATTCTTGTTTATATTCTCTGTAAGTTTGCCCACAGGGGTCCTACTGGAGGTCTTCCTCACTTTCTCTTGACTTTTTGACTGACTTCCCAAGTAAAACACGAGAGCCCTTGCACTTGCCATGTGATGTAATGGGAATTTGAAGATCTTCTCTGCCCCTTAAGAAACCTGGGGGGAGTTTGAAGACCTCCCCTGCTTTGAAAGTAAACTCTGATCCCTAATAGGCTGAATGTAGTCACATGGAGCTGTGATGGAGGGAATTTCCTGAAGGGTGCAGCAGAGCCCACAGGAAGCTGGTTCAGAGCTAGCCTGACTCTGTGGGGAGAGGACCTTAGGCAAGGAGATTGAGAGGTTTGTGAGTAAATATTGATCTCATATCGGTTTGTGGGAAGACTGAAGAATGCTGTGGTTCACAAGATTATTGTGGCTTCTGAATATCATTGGTACTATGATGGAATTGGCTTACTGGTTTTGGGATTGGGTTTTCTGGTGTCTAAATAAATGCTTAAGTTCTGCCCTCTATATGGAGAGTTTGTTATATTTTGCAATCAACCATCATGTGATATTTATAGTCACGGTCTTTATCATGATTGTGGGTGCTGTAAATATTGCATTGGCAACACATGTGCCCATCCCATATACTTTTATAATCATAAGATTCCTTGATGATATCTTCTACTCCTGTTCTTCATCAGAGTACCTCATTGGTTCACATTGCAGTCTGCTCACACAAGTCATAAGCCTCTCCATTGTACTCTCTGCAGAGATATTTTGATAAATGTAACAACCAGGATTGAGGGAGAGAGGGAAAAGTACATAGACACATTTGTTTCTAATCCAAATGTACTTCTCATCATTCAAACCAGAGATAAAGTTAGTGCAAAATACACCAGAACTTTCCACCTAAGAAAAATCAACATCTCATCAAGGTTTCCATGACCCATACACTGGATTTAAAGATTTTGAAACACAGATCTAAATGTCTGTGCCCTTCCTAAGTGACCCTTTGTCCATCAACACATCTGTAATGCTATCACAGTCAGGTGGCAAAAGCAAAATCGCAACCAAACAGTAGATTTCTTTTTTAAAATCCTAGAACTTCTGAACCAACTTCCCCAGCCCCCAAAGCCAGAAATAAGAGTTTTAAAACTGACCCTTCTCTCCACCAGTACTAATAGAAACCCTGTATTGAATTTAAAAATAAGTCAGCATATATAGCAGAAAATTTCTCTTAAAAATTTCACAATCTAGGGGCATAGAGAGCAGGGGAAAGGATAAGGAAGGGATCTTTAGAGGGGAGGGTGAGAGAATAGGTAAATAGGGGTATAGAAGGATTTTTAGATTCATGGGAATGGTAGGATAGGGGAGGGATCCCTGGAGGGGGGTAGGCATATTATAGGAGGGCAAGGTAAAAGCAAAGTAGGGGAGGCAGGAGGGATAGGAAACAAGAGATATGCATATACATAAAAGCCAAGATGAAGAGAAGGATAGGTTTGGGAATGTATTTGTCTATATAAGTGTGTATATATGTATATGTCTATGTCTATGTCTATATCTATGGAGAAACATTTCTAAACTCTGTTGTAGCCTAAAAAAGTGCACAGCAGAGGACAAAAGAAAACTCACAAGAAAGCAAAGAAAAGATGGACAATTCTCAACACACATATTATTTATCATATAGGCATTCTTGAAATGAAAATTCACTGTTACATATTTTGAATCCTCTCATGTTCTGCTATATACATGACATGTTTTTCTTTCTTTTTTTTAAAGATTTGTTTACTAACTTTTAATTTATAACATTCAGTTCCACAATCCCTTGAGTTTCCAGTTTTCCCTCCCTCTCCTTCCTAGTTTGCTTCAGTCTGCATTCAGACTCTGTAGATCTTTCTCTGAAGGTGGATATCTCTTTCCATCATGAGTCTTTTGGAATTGTCTTATAACCTTGCATTGCCGAGAGAAGCCCAGTCTTTCAAAGTTAGTTGTCACACATACATTGTGACTCTAATTGTGTACAAATTTCTCCTGGTTCTGCTCTTCTCATTCAACATCAGTTTATATAAGTCTCTCCAGGTTATTATGAAGTCTGTCTGCTCCTTATTTCTCATAGCACAATAGTATTCCATTACATTCATGTACCACAACTTGTTTAGCCATTTCCCAATTGATGGGCAACCCCTTGATTTCCAATTCTTTGCCACCACAAAAAGAGCTGCTATAAATATTTTTGTACATATGGTTCCTTTTCCCACATCTATGATCTCTTTGGGATACAACCCTAGAAGTGGTATTGCTGGGTCAAAAGGTATGCACTTATTTATAGCCCTGTTTTTATTTCTTTCTAACTTTGTATTATTTAAGTTTATGATATGTTTTTGTTTCTTTTCTCTATCCTATATTTGTGTTCTGGCATTTGAGTCTAAAATAAAATTTTGAAAAAAAAAAAAAGAAAGTGAATTTCATTGTATTTTTTTTTCTGATGGTACTACTCCTGAATGTTAGGAAGAATGTCTGGAGTTGAGACAGAATTCTTAGTAGAGCATGGTGGATCTCTATGCCCCAGTGCCTGTATATGTTATTTCCCAATTACATGTAAAATAGTATTAATAATAGTAAGTATATGTATATATATATACATATATGTATTTTTTAAACATTTGATTTTAAAACTTTGAATTCCAGATTCATTCCCTTCCTCCCTTGTCACCCACCCTTACTGGAAAGATAAGCAGTTCAGTATAGTTGGACATGTGTAGCTAATGCAAAACATTAACATAGTACATATATTATAAAAGAATGACTATATTTTCCTCCCCCCTATCCCACCTCCCACTTGTTCTATTCTCTACTTTGATCCTGTCCCTTTTCAAAAGTGGGTGCTTCCAACTTCCCTCCCCCTCAGCCTGTCCTCCCTTCCATCATCCCCCCTCTCATCCCCTTTTCCCCCCTACTGTCTTGTAGGGTGAGATACCCTATTTAGTGTGTATTTCATTCCCTCCCTGAGCCAAATTCAATGAGAATAAGGCTGACCCATTCCCTTTTGCCTTCCTATTCTTCCCCTCCATTGTAACCATTTTCCCTTGCCTCTTCTAAATGAGATAGTTTACCCCATTCTGTCTCTCTCCATCTCCTCTCATTATATTCCTCTCTCGCCTCTAAATTTCACCTTTTAAGTATCATCCCTTCCTATTAAATTGGTCCTGTGCCCTCTATCTATGTATACCTGTAAACATATATACACACATTCACATATGTATTCATATGCCCATATACCCTCATATATATTTCTATTTCCTTCAACTATTTTCATACTGAGAAAAGTTTCATCAGTTACAATTATTGTTTTTCCAGGTAGGAATGTTAATAGTTCAACTCTGATAAGTTCCTTATGATTTCTTTTCCCTGTTTACCTTCTCTTGCTTCTTGTATTTACACTTTTACAATCCTTTTATTTTTATTCAATGCCCCCCCCACATTGCACCCAAGGCTACTATATCCACCTTATCATTCCAGTGGCCCCTGGCGGGGGGGATCTCCCATTTTGGGAACCTATGTATGTAGAAGGTGGGATATTAGTTGGGACTTCAAGGAAGCTAAAGAGGTCAGTAGTCAGAGGATAGAGAATATTCTAGACATGGTAGACAATCAGACAAAATGTCCAGAGTTGAGACACAGAGGGTTTTGTTTATGGAACAGAGTGGGGGTCAGTGTTACTGGATAAAAGTACATACTGGAGAGAAAAGTATAAGAAGACTGGAAAGGTAGGAAGGGGCTGGCTTAGCAGGGGCTTTAAATGCCAGAGTGTTTTGTTTTATTTCCTCCTGAAGGCAACAGGAAGCCACTGGAGTTCTCTGGGTAGGAAGGTGACATGATCAGACCTGAACTTTCAGAACATCACTTAAGTGGCTAAATGGAGGATAGATTGGAGTAGCGAGACTCGAGGCAGGCAGACGTACCTCTGGTGGACTCAGAGGGCACACTGAAGCATTTTGGGGCCTGGCTAAGATGAGAATTTGTTTTGCTCAGTTATGCATGTATATATCTGCTTTGTTTTTCTTTCTTTCTCAATGGGGGTGAGAGAGGATTCAGAACTGAAAATAAAATAAAATTGCATTTTTATTTTAAAAAAAAATATGTTGCAAATGAATCACTTCCCTAAGATTTTTACAGGTCTTTCTCCCAATTAGTCCAAATAGGGAAGGTTTTGTTTTGTATATTTAAAAAAAAATCATTTTCTTGCCTTTTCTTAATCCTGTCTCCCTGCTGCCATTATCACTTTTCTCCTCTCTTCCTTAGAGCCTGATAGCCTGAAGAGGAGGTTTCATTAAAGAGAAGCTGAAAGATGGGTTCCACTTTAATGGATTTGTGTATCTTTTTCCTTCAGATTGCCAGCCTCAAAGACTCCATCCCAGTGGTTCACCTGAAGTGATCTGAATTACAATCCACCGTGGGATGTGGATGAATGTTAAAGCAGAGAAAACAGGATCTCACTGACTTGTTTTGATCACAAAGAAAATGTGACCTGCTGATTGCATCTCCTTTTGTTGTCAGGGTTAGCTTTGTCTAGGAGTATTTGCAGTGCTTCTATTTACCTTGTTAGCCTACCTGAGATAGGTCCTTGTTCTTCCTAAGTCTTGAGCCGATCAGGTATTCTGCAAAGAAACTTTGCAGTGTGTGTGTGTGTGTGTGTGTGTGTGTGTGTGTGTGTGTGTGTGTGCGCGTGTGTGTGTGTGTGCGCGTGTGTGTGTGTGCTCACTTGCATAGGAACAGCATGTGTTCCCTCATATCTTTTATATTTGACAATCATTCCTACCTTTAAAAAATAGGCATGTGCTTACCTTACCCTGCGTGGGCATAAGCAATGAATCTCCAAAGTTTGGCTCATTAGATTTAAAATTAGTTCTTATTGTAAAGCCGGAGGGCTTGCTAGTGGGCACAAATCTATCTCCATTCACTGGGCTGAATTCACATCTCATTAGCTATTTTGGCTGGATTCAACATTAGTCCTCCAAGGCTCAACTGATCAAAGAAGAGACAGATATTACTTCTTTCAGAACAATCTAGTTGATTTTATTTCAGGGCCCTTTAGTCCCTTCCCTTCTCCTGAGATTTTGTCTCACATTTAGAACTAGGAGGGATCAGAGCCAGAAAAGACCTTTGAGATCATCTCTAGGGGATCTTATCCTTTATTTTGGGTCATGGTCCCTTTGGAAGCCTGCCTTCTCATAATAATGTTTTTAAATGCATAAAAATAAAATACCTAGGATTATGAAACAAACCGATTATATTGAAATGCAGTTATCAAAAATGTCTTTTTTTTAAGTTCACAGAGTCTGGGTTAAGAATCCTCACTAGGACCACTATTTCATTTAAAGCAGAAGAAGAGGTCCAGAAAGGTGATATGGCTTGCCTGTTCAGCCCAAGAGAGCAAACAGCAGAGCCAGAACCCATGTGAATCCTCCCAGCTGAAAACCAGCCTTCTTGAACCCACAGCACACTTCATTCTGACCCTGGCCCCCAAATCCTACTGCATTTGGACCCCACTGGTTACTCTATGGAAATGGGATGAAGTTATCAACCTACCTAAAGCATATCCCACAACCTGCAGATTCCCAACTGGAATTCCTAACCCCACCCATCTACCCAAAAAAAAAAAGGAAAGAAGAATCCACATTTAACAATAGGGCCAGACTTTGGAAGGGAAAGGGATCCCAATGGCAGGAAGTGCTCCATCAACAGAAGACAAAGTTTTGCAGTATGCTCTTGGGTCACCTTGTCTTTGCTGAGAATTTCTGGACTGGACCATCCCCTTAGATCACCCTGGACCTCCTCACACCACTATTCCTAGCTGACACATGAGATATCTGTGCTGTTGGGTCACTTGTCTGGATGTCATGACCACCTATGCACTCCCATCTTGTTTTTGTTATACTTCTGCAGGGTTACTACGTCACTGAGGCTGCAGATCATAGGAGTGGAACGCATTTAGCCTTCCATCAACAGATGTCATTTATGATTGGTTGTGACCTTAATGAAGAGAATGGACACTTTCAATCCATCTCCTAGACAGGTGCATCCAACAGAAAAATAGCATCACTGACACATTGCTGCCCTTCCTATCTATGAAGGAACATTATGACAACACTTAAAAAAAATCAACTTCTTTTTTAATTCAGCTCATTCATTATTCCCTGTGCAACCTTTGGGATAAATTAGTTGAATTTTAAAAATGGAGCAACTGAATCTGAGTGAGATTGAAATAATGTGAGACACTAGAAAGACACTGAATGGGGGTCAGAGAACCTTGGTTCAAATCCTGCTATGTATTAATATTGAGAAAGTCAGTTCACCTCATTAGCCGAGATGAGTTCTCTTCTCAATGGGTTCTCTTCAAGAGAAGAGAAATCAACTAATTCAGTGTTCCTTAACTCAAGGTCTGTGACTTTGAGTTAATGGGAATTAAATGTGAACATATACACATATTTTTATATATACATATATTCATTTTTAGAATTCAACTAGTTCAGGGTTTCTTAATTTGAGGTCTGGGGAATTGAATAGGAATATACATAAAATATATATACACACATATATACACCTGTTATATGTGTGTATATGCATATATACACACATACCTATATAAAGTGAATGGGAATATGCATGTTCCCATTATACATATATATGTATATATATGTATACACACATATACACCTAATTATTATCCAGTCATTTTTCAGTCATGTATGACTCTTCATGACCTCAATTAGGGTTTTCTTGGCAAAGATACTGGAGTTCGCCATTTCCTTCTCCTATTCATTTTACCAATAAGGAACTGAGACAAACAGAATTAAGTGACTTACACAAGATCATACAGCTAGAAAGTGTTTGAGACTGAATAGGAACACAAGAAGATGGATCTTCCTGACTTTAGGCCTAGCACTTTATCCACTGGGCCACCTAACTGTCCCATATGTATGTGTACAAATACATATATTAACGTGAGGTCTGAGGAAATGAATGGAAATATAAAGGTATTTATAGTCACGTGTGTTTATATATGTACACATATATACACACATACTACATGTATTATATATTAATTATCCACATTATATATGATAACATATATATTCCCATTCAATTCCCAGACCTCAAATTAAGACTGAACTAGCTGATTTCTGAAGTCTCTTCCAACTCAAAGTCCTAGGCTGATCTTCCCTAATGCAATACATTGAAAGAAGAATAAGGAGAATCTCTACTCCTGACCCCACTGAGAATACTGCAGTGCTTCTAATAGAAAATGATTAAATAAGTACCTGAAAGCTCAGCCTTATTTCACATAACATCCATATTCCAGATAAACTGGCCCAATATAATTTTCCCTAAATACACATTCAATCCCTCACTTCTTTACATTCATGTAGGAAGCCCTTCTGCCTGGAATATTCTTTTATCTCTGCCTTTCATATTCCTTACATTTTTGTTCTTTTCTTAACTATTTCTTGACGTTGATCTTGCCTTTGCCTTTCATTCTTTACTTTAAAGTGCACTTGTGTGGGTATTAGTTGTGTTCTTGGAGCATGTAAACTCCTTGAGGTCGGGGACTGGGGTCTTTGGATCCTCAGGATCTACCACACTGTCTTGCACATATTAGGTATTTAAAATGATGCCTTTTTACTGGCCACCCACCATGACAGGAATGAATGCTGTCCTTCCTCACTTCCACCTCCTGGAGTCCCTGGCTTTCTTCAAGACTTCTCTCAAATTCCACATTCTGCAAGAGGCTGGCATTGGTTTCTACACCATGCTCCCCCCCCCCTCAGTCCCAATGCCTTTTCTCTGAGATTACCTCCCATTGACATCTTGTAGGTATATAGTTATTTGCCTGTTCTCTTCCCCATTAGAATCTGAGTTCCTTCAGGGCAGGAACCATGTTTTCATCTATCCTCAATGCTTAGCACAATATAGTATACTTCTAGGGTCATAAGAGCTTATTAAATTGACAATTAATAAATATTCCCTGAATTTAACTGAATACTGAGATTAAAGGAGATTAAGTTCTTCTGATAGATATAGGTTTCATAGGAGGAGTCTGAGGTAGAAAAAATTCATGGAAGATTCTCATCCTATTAACTTTTTCTAGGTTAACAATGATTCTCCAATGAGACAGTCCATATTGAAGAGCTGATGGCTGAAATTCCAAAGCCATTCCTGTGGTCATGAAAGTATTTCTGTATAGAATGTTGACATTTTTTAAGTTCATAATTAAAAAAAAAGGAAAAATGCTTCTGTAATAAGCTGCCCAGTGTTGAAAATTACAATGATGTTCATTACCATTAAGCACTTTTAGATAGGTTCTACAGTCCTAAAAGCTTTCATTTCATTAATGGTTTAAGGTTTACAAGGTGCTTTCATCAAAGACATACACATAAGGTAAGCTAATGTCAATATTGTTGTTATTGTTCAGGCATTTCAGTCATAGCTGACTCTTCAGGACCCCAATTTGAGGTTTTCTTAGCAAAGACACTAGAGTGGTTTGCCATCTCTTTCTCCAGCTCATTTTACAGAGGAGGAAAATGAGGCAAACAGGATTAAATGACTTGCCCAGTCACTAGTGTCTAATTAGTGTCTGAAGCCAGATTTGAACTCAGATCTTCCTGATTCCAGGCCCCATGCTCTATCCCCTGCACCACCTAAATATTAATATTATTCTCACTTTATAGATGAAGGAACTGGAGCTTAGTGAAGAGAATAGTAGGATTGAGAGTTGTAAGGGGCCTTAGAGATCATCTAGTCCAACCTTTATTTTACAGATGAGAAAAATGAATCTAGATAATGAATTGTGGAACTCCATGGTCTCTTAAGAGCCCTTCCAATATGGGAGGATGGAAAGAATGCTTTATTTGGAGTCAGAAGACCCACATTCAAATCCTAATTCTGCTACTTATCACCTTCTTCAGTTGTAAAGGGAGATTGACCCAGATGACCTCAAGGCCCCTTTTAATGCTAAATTTGTGATCCTAGGAGTTATTTTTTATCTTTGTTGAATTGTATGTCATGTCCGACTCTTCTTGACTCTATGTAGCAATTTCTTGGCAAAGATACTGGAGTAGTTTATCATTTCCTTCTCCAGCTCATTTTACAGATGAGGAAACTGAGGCAAACAGGTTTAAGTGACTTGCCCAGGGTCACACAACTAGTAAGTGGCTGAGGCCAGATTTGAGTTCAGTAAGATGAGTTTTCCTGATTCCAGGTCCATCATTCTATCTACTGTACTACCTAGCTGGCCCATTATTTGTAATACCAGATAAGATTTTAAAGAAATGATCTCTTAGGACTAACGGATAGGAAATCGAAATATATTTTGTTGGTTTAAAGAACTCCCAGTGAGGAAATTCTCTCTCCTTGCAAGCTGGCATCTTCTCTGTACTTCTTTGTCTTAGAGTTGCCAAATTTTTGAAAAATTAAGTGACCCACCCAGGGTCACATAGTCAATTTATGTCAGAGATAGGATTTGAACTAAGGTCTTGCCCATTCCAAGGTCAGCTCTCTAACCATGATGCCACATTTCTTAGGATTTAAACTATCTGATTTTCATGATTGCTACATGGCAGACATTTTGACATGACTGACATGGGGTGCTACTCTGGGCATACGGAGGAACAGTACAAGAGGATCAATCCACAACTGGGCCTACTCAAAATACTGTACTCCTTCATTCACATTCAAATCTGTCCAAGCTCTTCAAGATGGGCAACACCAGAATCAAGTCATCCTTTCCATCTTTGGTCCTAGTAGCCATATTATGGGCTTATGAAAGAAAAATGACAGCTTGCACTTTGACAGAAATGGCTTTCCTGAAATTTGCACTGTGTACACTCAGGTTGAAAGGAAAGAGGAATGATGGGAAAGCATTTCTCCTAATGTTCCCACAACCAACCTGGCTTAGCAATATTCCATGATGTGCTATTAGACAAACCAACCAAACTAGCCTTCAAGAAGTTAATAGCAACCTTCTTGTATTCTTTGTGCATTTCATGTAAGAGTCTAATCTTGCAACCTTTACGTAGCATGTGTTAAGTTCAAAAATGAAGAAAGTATTTCCAACTCAATATGATGCCAGGGAATTGAACAAATTCCCATGAATTACAAATGGATAATTTTCAGGGAAAAAAAATAAAAATCTGTTTATTGTATTTATGTCAAGCTTAGTTCTTAACAAAGACTACATGAAAAATTTTAACAGAGATGAGACTACAGGGTTTATGTGGACAGGAGGTTAACCCCACCCCACAAAAGACAGACCTTTCTATTAGATAAGGAAATAAAGCAAAACTTAATCTGAAGCCACAATGTGACAAAGAATACCTTTATTTCTAAGCAATCATCACTCCCACTTGGTAGCTTTTATCTGGGTAAAAATATTTACTTCCTTGGGCTAGTCCCAAGACTTGGCCATATAATGTCCATATAAGAAATATTTACATTCTTTCACAAATATCTATCACTTTTCAGTGTTTACACCACTCTTTAGCTGTCTATTACCACATGTGAACTATATAACATGAAAATATCTTAACTATTGGTCTAACAGGTCAGTTAAGGACTATTTGGACTACTTTACCTTATGATAGTAGATTGAAGTGATAAAAAAAACATCAAGTTTATACAATGAAATAGCCAATTTAAATACTGAGTGATCCCTATAGGTCTTGCCTCTAAAGGTCCTTCACAATCTTAGAAAAATCTGTTTTTATTAGTTAACAAAAAGATTTGCTATCGCTATTGAACCTGGGATATAGCAGGGTACAAAGTAAACACAAGGACAGGCTTGTAGGGATCCTGAATCAAACTCAACTTTGAAACTTACTTCCTGTGTGACCCTACGCAAGTCACTTCTCTGGAATGTTTCTTCACCTATGAATAAAAGGGTTACATTAGATGATATCTAAGGCCACTTACAGCTCTAAATCTGTGTTAGGTAGGCAGTCTATATATGGAATCACATATGGTTATATGGAATATATGTACATATACATATATGTGTTTTATATAAGGATTCAACCTCTAATTAGTCACATAGATTAATATAGAAAGAAGCTCCAGATTCTTTCCTCAGTCATAAACTCCTTAAACTTTCTCATTATCTCTAGGAAGAATGTTGGCTGATCACAAACATGCAATTCCAATAGTCAGAGCAAGGCTCTGATGAACATCATATTGTGCTATAACTGTTTTTGGTCCAAAGGCTCAAGAATCCTATGCTGTTCTTCCTAATTCCTAAAGTCTAATATGCTTATTTGTTGTTGTTTTCACTTCTGTCTGTCTCTTTGTGGCCCCATTTGGGGTTTTCTTGGCAAAGATACTGCAGTGGTTTGCCATTTCCTTCTCTGACTCATTTTACACATGAGGAAACAACCCTGTTACGTGACTTGCCCAGAGTCACACTGCTACTAAGTGTCTTAAGCCACATTTGAACTCAGGACTGTAAAAGATGAATCAAATTTTTGCTTCCACAGAAAATATGTAATATAAACCAGAAAGTCTTTTTACTTTAGTGCAGAATGCAGGAAAACAAATGTATTAGAGAGAAATGTTGATTAACACTTCATTCTACAGGACCAACCAGAACGGGTGCCTGCTTACCAGCATATCTAAAAGTGAGCAATTTCTTCCTTATACTTTGGATAAAATCCACAAGCCCAAAGGGCCGAGGAGAACTTCATTCCACAACCCAATTTTGAATGTTAGGCCTCTTCTTATGTTAATGGTGAAGGAAACAAACATCCTGGGTTTGGCCTTTTATCAGTTAGGAGAATGCTTTTTAAAGGATTTATGACATGTCATTCTTTTACTGAGTAAAGTACCAAAAAAATGAGAAACATGGCAGAAGTATATACCTACCTGGGGTGGAGTCTAGGTGTTTTTCAGAGAGACTGTGAACCCTGCCTAGCCAATGGGAGGCAGGAGGGAAATTCGAATTGGGAACAACATAAAAAGTCTTGCATCTGTCTGAGCAAGCATACTCCATTATGGAGCTACCCATTCATTCAGAATGAGTGAATTAAAAAAAAAAAACAAGAACTTTCCTAGCATCACGAGTTTCATTCTTTCTAGTGTGAGCACGTTTCTCACATGACGATGAGTCTTCCTGCCTTCAGGTCTGGCCCTCTACCCACTACACAACCAGATATTCATTGGTGGGTAAATCTAGTACCAAGGTCAGAGTACTGAACAAAACTAAATACACTGGATGCACTACAGCACGCTGAAATGCACTGTGTGGCTTCAATTATCGGGGACTTTCAGTGTACTCTATTTAGGTGGAATGGTTTGTTCAGGGCTGAAATAAAAGTTCTTTTAGGGAGCATCCATGGCAATAAAGTTGGATTTCATAATGGAACAAGCAATTGAATGTTTTAGGTCTGCTCTGAGTATAAGTGAGAGAGATGTTGGGGAAAAAGAGACCCTTTGATTTTTACCTTCTGTTGTGGAAGATAGCAATTATAATTTAAACATGGACTTTCTCTGGCTCATCATGTCTGTTGGCTTCAGTAGGATGCCAGAAACTTCATAAAGGAGCCAGAAGGGGCATTTCTGTGAATGTTTCTTTTAAACAATGTATGAATACTTTAATATTTATGATGAGGAGCCCTCTAAGTGAATTAGTTTCCTGGAATAACTGAAACCCATTTTCAGGCACAAATTGATTTTGATGGGTAGAAATAGCCTACTATAGACTACTCAATAGTCCTATTTATAGGACATCACTGTAAGTCAGGCTCTCCAATATAAATTCGCCTTTTCCTTTATAAAATTTCTTGCATCCCTTTTTAAAGGATGGATAACACCTGTTTGGCTATAGTGAAGATGAAAAAAATGTGTTTCCCAGAAAGGAGGGGGTGACTTTCCAGGGATAATGGACTTGCTTATCAAGGTCCCAGTTGTGGGGTACAGAAGTTGGGAGAAGAGTTATAGAAAAAAAAAGTCATCATTAATGTTTAAAAGACAATTATATTCTATACAAATTTCCATTTAATTATGCCAATAACATCTGTAAAATCAATCTTTAATTTTACTCTGGATAGTGACATTTTGTCTCATTTCAATTATGAAAGAAAGCACCTTGACAAAATTCTTGGTGCATGACTGTCTTCTTAGCATAATTACATATAAACGAATATAAATACAATAGAACCAGAAGGCAACATTTACTGTGAGCACCACTTGGAGAAGACAGATTCTTCAGTCAGCTATATCATTTTATTAAGACACGTCATTGACAGAAAACGGAAGTTTAAAGAGCTAGGAAGAACCTGAGATGCAACAACAACAAAAACAACTAGATGTATAGTCCTTAGAAAATAATATAAATGTGATACAGTCGTGGATTTCCTTTCTTTTTTATTAACTCCTGTGTGATTAGAAAAAATATTCAAAACCCACAGTGCAGTGAAATAAGTGCTATTTAGTCCACATCTCAAGCTACAATTTGCTTCATTGGCATGAGTTTTGGTGAAACCTGGTTTAAAAAAGAAAAGAAAAAAATTAGTTCAAAATCCTGATAATCACAGAACACTAGACATCTCTCACAGCCAAATGGCATGAACGATACGATGACAAATAGTCTGAGTTATTTAGAATTTCCTTACTCTTTCTTATAAGAAAGAGGTTTTTCAGAGGTTCTCATCTTCTCTAACTACTCTTCATTAATGTGGTCTCTCTAGTGCTTGTTCTTCTTAAACACCATGTAAAGAACAAGTGATTTCAGAGAGGAGGGGATCCACGCATGGTACACTGCCTCTATGAGAGAGTTGGACTTGACGGATCATATGGTACTATCCTTCCTACAGTGACACAGAGTGAAAGGTACAGATCTTTAAAAAAAAAACCCAAGGGAGTCTAATCCTATAGCATAGAAATTATCTAAACAAATAAAAATTTTAAATGGAATAAATAAATGAGAAAATAGATAGATAAATAAAAAAGAAAATGAATTCCAACATTTTATCAGAATCAGGATTGGAAATAATGAATCACAGAAATATATTATAAAGTATTGCCTACTGAGGCATGGAGGGGTCAGGCAAATGGCACAGAAGTTCATTAAATATTAACTAAAATATTATCCAAAGCAGAAAAGAGACATCTGGGAGTCTTAGTGCAGAGGGAAGAAAAAACTGGAGTTAAGTTAAAGTTAGAGAAAGTGGTAGAAAAGACATATTGTAGCAGAGAAGGAGCTGTAGGGAAGGCCTGATGGGGGTGGACCTTCTGACAGATTTATGACAGGGAAGGGCAAGTTCCAAGTCCTGGAAGTAATTGGTAATGAAGGGATATATACAACACACTGCTGTTGGTAGGAAATATTTATTTCTAGTAGTTCATGGATACTTTCCCGGCACATAGTAGGTACTTATTGAATGATTAAGTATTTTTCTATTGTAAATCTATTGTGATTAGGACCTGGAAAAGATCATTTCCCCAGGTAAATCTGCAAATGATTCATTCTAGATAAACTGGAGTTTAGCATGCTAATAAATAACACTTGGCATATTAAGTATTTAATTCAATTCAACAAATATTTAGTAAGTACCTATTATGTGCCAGGTACTAATGATAAACCTTTCTCTCACTCCCCAACCAGTTGCTGACCTCAAGGAGCATGCACTCCATAAGGAGAATGCAACAGATGCAAAGAGAAAGAAATAAAAGGCAATTTGAGGAAGGAGGACACCTTAATAGCTGGGAGATAGATAGATTATGTTGGTTGCCATATGAAAAGGATGGACTGGAAAGGAGAGAGAGGCAGAAAGCAGGCTACTATAATAGCAGAGGGATGTGGCCACCTGAGCAGAGAAAAGACTGGACAGAATAGCTGTATGGAGGCAAAATTAACAACACTTAGCAAATGATTGCATGGGGGGCAGTGAAGGGGAAGAGAGGAGTCAAGAGTGACATTGAGGTTAGAAATGCAGGAGACTGGGAGAATAGTAGTGCCCTTGGCTGAATAAAAGTGGAGTGAATTTAAAGGAGATATGGTATGGTTGCTGTGTTTGTCTTTCATTTTTGAAGAGGACCAAGACATCAGGGAAATGATGACATGACTTGCTGTTGACTTTGGTTTTAGTGAGGGAAGACTATGCAAGGTCACCAGCCTCACTTTTTCCTCCAGAGCTATCTGGATCCAGGGACCAGATATTCATCAGGAAGACTGGAGATGGCCCAGTATGCAATGGTAGACCCTGCACCTTTGAGGCTAAGGCCTTTCCAGGCTCTCACTTTGAGTAAGGTAATGCCCATTCAGTGAATAGTCCTCTGAAAAAAAAAGTGAGTCAAGGGACTTAATTTTTTTTAAGATGCATTAATTTAAAATTAATTTAATTAATTTTCAAAATTAATTTAAAAAATCAAAGTGGAAGGGGAAAACCCTCAGGGTTGCTGGTCAAAAGAGAAACTGTTACTACTGACATTCACTCTGAGTCATGAGGGCCCAAAATATAGCCAATTAAGTGATGCTTGGGCAGGGACCTATTGTCCAATCTATGAACTTCAGAGTGAAATGGGGTTTAAGGTTTGGTCTTTGAGAAAAAAGAAAGAGAGAGAAAGAGAGCGAGAGAGAAAGGAAGGAAGGAATCTAGCCAGTAAACTCTAAGTTAACTGGGCAGCTTCTGGCCATCAAAATTTATCTTTCTTTGGAGAGGAGAAAGAGAGGGAGAGGGCAAGGTGAGCTTCCAAACTGGCTGGGTCCCCATTCAGGCAGCTCAGTCTACTCACAGGTTGTGTTTGTCCTTCATGTTTGAAGAGGACCATGACATCAGAGAAATGATGATATGACTTGTAGTTGTCTTTGATTTGTGTGAGGAAGGAGAAAAGTGTGGCTGGTGACCTTGCACAGCCCTCCCTCACTCAAATCAAAAGTCTTGTATGGTACTTGCTGGTAGACCTAAGGATCTCTAAGACACTTAGAACAAGAAATGATTGAAAGAATCATTGTAAGAAGTAAGAGAAGGCAGTCCACTGGTAGTCCTCAAAGGCAACAGCCATGAGAGTCAGGCTCCACAGGATTGGGGCACTTGCCTTATACTGTTCTTGGGCCTTAGAAGAAATGGCACTAGTCTCAGATGCTATCCTAGATATATGGTGGATGAACCAAGCTTCTCCTCAAGAATAGGCTTAACAAGGGAGGACCAGTGAGTTCACTTCAGATAAATTAACCAGGATGGAAAGGAATGGGGTTAAGGGAGAAATAGGATTTCCATTAGGGCTAAAGGCCCCTGAGACTTCCAGGGACAATCAGGGTCATTTCTGTTAAGCACAGGTTGACTTGAAGCCTGCAGGAAGAATCTGGAAGGTCAGATAGGAAGTGTTTCCCTTGTTTTAGGAAGCCAAGGCTGGAATGGGGTTAAGGCAAAGAAATTATGTACTTCTAAGGGTCAAAGTTCTAATGCTTTAAAGGAGTATAAAAGGGGCAGCTTTAATGTCAGGTCCAAGTAGGCCAGATAAA
Source organism: Petaurus breviceps papuanus (assembly GCF_028583685.1). Classification (NCBI taxonomy): domain Eukaryota; kingdom Metazoa; phylum Chordata; class Mammalia; order Diprotodontia; family Petauridae; genus Petaurus; species Petaurus breviceps. Next base: position 12,906,307 of record NW_027185903.1, read on the forward strand.
GATATACCCTTCTCAAAAAAGGTTTCTACAGCTAATGAGACAAGCAGTGAATGTAATGGAATGCTATTTTACCGTAGAAAATAATGAAAGGGAAAACTTCAGAGAAACCCTGGAAGACTTCTTGTTGTTTGTTCTTCATTCTCCAAGAGGACCATGACATCTGGAAGGTGATGCCACGACTTGAAAATGAATTGGATTTATGTGAGGGAGGGCTGTGGAAAATCACCAGTCTCACTTTTTCCTCTGGAGCCTTCTGGGTCAAATGGTAAAATATAGATCAGGACGACTGGAGATAGTCCCCAATACTATTTGAATACAGACTGAAGCATACTATTTTCACTTTATCTTTTACTTGTGTCTTTTTATACAAAATGACTAATACAGAAATGTTTCAGATGATTGCACATGTATAAAGTATATCTTACCATCTTGGGGTGGCAGGAGAGGAAGGGAGGGAGGGATAGAATTTAGAACTCAAAACTTAACAAAAAATGTTTTAAAAATCACCATGTAATTGGGGGAAAAGAAAATATTATATATTAAATTCTTTTTTTTTTTTCAAAAAGAAAGACTTATATGATCTGATGAAGAATGAACATAACCAGGAGAATACTTTATATAGTAACAATAGTACTCCCAAGACAAATATTCTAAAAGGTCCTAGGACTTTTAGTGGCATTGACAACGGAAACCTACTCCATGATCTAGGAGATGACCCAGCCAACTACCCTGTCAGGAATGAGTCTGCAGCAGGAGTAAACCATGGGTTAAGGTCAAACTCATTCTTCTACTGTTACTAGCCAATAGGGCTATAAGACTTTTTTTGTTATTTTAAACTCTCCCAAACATTTCTTTTCAGTTCCAGGCTTTGGGGAAGAGAGATTGGTGGAGGGGGTAAGATTGGAGCTGGCATTTCATTGTTACATAGAACCTTCCTTCCATGTGAAAATACCCTTCACAACTATAGATCTTCATCTACTCTGCCACTCTATGCAGTACTTAGGGGGAACTAAGGAGGGTGACATTAAGGGGTTAAATGACAAGCCTAGCATCACAAAACCAGAGTGTATTCAGAGATGGGACTCCAACCTAAGTCATCCTAACTTCAAGGACAGTTTTCTATCCATTAGATCATCCTGACCCTCCGGCAGTTATCAGCAATAAAACAAGTCAAAAGCCTTTAGAAAAAAAAAATTAAAGATGGGTTATTTGCTAATGCCAGAGAAGACAAAGTTGAAAAGTTGGAAATCTGAAATTGGTTCATCAGGACCATGGGATCATACATAGTTTTAGAGCTGAATGGGGCCTAGACGAAGAGAGCTCTGGTGGAAAGAAGAGAGAGGGAGTTGTGTTATACAGAAGGATCATTGTCCAAGACCCAGGACACAGTGTGTTGAGGGGTGAGGCTGCCCAGGGAGAGAGTGGTTTACAACACTGTATGGGAGTGAAGGAGGGGTGATACTGTAGCAGGTGTCCTCATGTCCCTGTGCTGGTGAATAGCAGAATCAGGTCATTTCAGGAGTCCCCCTGGGACCCCTCTGGAAGTCTATAGAAGCTTATGGACTCTTCCCAAAATAAAGTTTTTAAAGGAATAAAACACATGTTACAGGACAAAAATAATGTTATTAAAATACAGTTATTGAAATTTTTTACAGTTTGTTCCAGGGTAAGGATCTCTGCCCTGGCAAAACAAACAAGCAATCTGTTTATACCCTTGCTGAGGTCTCCTAATTCCATCAGGATGGGACGTAGCCTTCCATTCCATGAGGAGGAATTAAAAATGCCGAGTTGGGGTGGCACTTCATTCTGACTGATGTTTCAGTCAAAATACAACTGACCAATCAATAAGGGGGATTGGGATCCTGAAGCTGGGGGTCAAAGAAGGAAGAGGCTGATATTGTAGAAGGGCGCACAACCAGAGGCAGCTGTCATATAGAAGAGTGATTAATTAGATTTGTTCTGCTTGGTCTCAGGGCTCAGGTCAAGGTGTGTAATTATGGAAAGGTAGATACTGGCTAGATATAAGGAAAAATTTTCCAATAATTAGATCCAACTGATTGTGATGGAGTACTATTGTATCATAAGAAATGTTGAGGGAAATGGTTTCAGAAAAACATGGGAAGACATATGAACTGATGCAAAGTGAAATGAGCAGAACCAGGAAGATCATTGTTCACAGTAATAGCAATATTGTAAGGATGATCAGCTGTGAAAGACTTAGCTATTCTGATCAATACAATGGTCCAAGACAATCCAAAAGGGCTCATGATGAAAACTGCTATCCACTTCTAGAGAAAGAATTGATGTACTCTGAGTACAAATTAAAGTATAATTTTCTCACTTTATTTTTCTTGCATTTTTATGACATGGCTAATAAAGAATATATTTTGCATGATTTCACACCTATAATTGAAATAATATTGCTTGCTTTCTCAGTGGGTGGGGGAGAGACTTTGGAAATCACAATGTAAAAAATGCTAAAATAAATAAAAAGGAAAAAATTAATATCCCTTGAAAAATAATAATTAGATCCAACCATATTCATCAATTCAGTTCAACACACATATTAATCACCTTTATATAGGGCACTGCATAGCATCCAGGTGCTAGAGACATATAGTCAAAGATTAGTCCCTGTCCTCAAGGGCCTTACATTCTGTTGGAGATAGGGGAAATACAGCATATACCCAAGTAAGCAAATACACAGTAATGCCAAGCAGTATGAAGAAAGAAGAGAGTGTTAATGATTGGGAGATCAGGAAAAGGAGACTGTAGGAGGTGGTGCCTATGCTATGTTTTGAAGGAAGCTAGAGTTGAGGAGTGATTCCAGACATGGGGAATCCTTTATTTAAAGGCACAGAGAAAGAGGATGGACGGCCATACGTGTGGGACACATCTGTGACTACAAACTACAAAGAGTATATAAAGGAACATAACATGAAATAAGATTAGGCTTTAAAAGTCTGGCTAAAGGAGCTTGCATTTAATAGCAGAAGCAACAATGAGCAATTTAAAGTTTATGCTTAATGGGGTAATAGTCACATCCATATGTTGGGAATGTCCATGTGACAGCTGTACAGAGGACAGATAGGAGAAAGGAGACAGGAAGCAGGGAGACCAACTAGCAGTGAGGGTCTAAACTAAGGTCCATATTGTGTAAGTAAAGAGAGATCACAGAGGAATGCTATAAAGGCAGGGTCATCAAGACTTGACAACTAACTGGTATCTGTTGTAACTCCTAATATACACATTTGGCTGAGCAAAAGGAAGGTGTTATCATCAAAAGAAATGGGGAATATTGGAGGAGAGATGTTTTGAGGAAAACATAATGAGTTCTATTCTAGACATGTTGAGTTTGAGATTTCTAGGACATTTGGGTAGGAAAATCCAGTAGTACTAGTAGTGGTGGTGGTGGTGGTGGTGGTGGTGGTAGTGGTGCTCGTAGTAGTAGTTGCAGTGGTAGTGATGATAGTGATAATGATAGCAGTAGTAGTAGGTAGTAGTAGTAGTAGTAGTAACAATGGTGATTGTTAGCATTTATGAAGCACTTTAAGGTTTGTAAAGCTTATTTGACTAATACATCTCTGGAGTTCAGGAGAGAGCTAGACAACAGAGATTTGGGTATCTGAGGCATTGATCACTGAGCCCATGGGAGATCACCAAGAGGGAATAAAAAGAGAATGAGGACCATTTAATGTGAGGTAACACAATAATTATCCTGCAAAGGAGCCCAAGGAAATTAAACAGTCAAGAGTAGACTTAAGTTAAGCATAGCATCACTTAAGGAAGGAAAAGAAGATACAGAAAGAGAAGGTGATCAATATATTCATAAGGTAGAGAAGGACTGAGAGAGTGAAAACTGAGAAAAGGTCACTGTATTTCATAATTCAAAGATGACTGATAGACCTGGGAGAGAGTAGGGTTTTTTTTTTGTTTTGTTTTGTTGCTTTTTGGAGGGGAGAATGCAGGGCAATTGGGGTTAAGTGACTTGCCCAAGGTCACATGTCTAGTGTTAAGTGTCTGAGTCTGGATTTGAACTCAGGTCCTCCTGACTCCAGGTCTGGTGCTCTATTCACTGCACCACCTAGCTGCCCCGAGAGTAGTTTTAATAGTGTAGTGGGGCCAGAAGGCAGGCTGAGAAGTGATACTTTTTTGAAATTGCTTTGTGATACTGTGTATTTGCTAAACTATGTATAGTTGAAATTATCCCCAGGAGATTGTAAACTCCTTGAGGACAGGCACTGTTCAGTTTTTTCTCCATAAACCCAGAACCTGGCACAGTGCATTCACTGCATGTGCCTCTTATCGGATATGCTATACTGGAGCATATATCCATATACTTTCATGTATATGGATTGGGCTACATGGTTGCTGAGTCTCCCAACTCTCAAAATCTGGGACTCTTGAGTGGAAAGGAAGGATATGGAGGTAATACTCTAGATAACTTTCTAGGAGTTCGGCCATGAAGGGAGCAGAGATCTGGGAGATAGCAAGTTTTTTACTTCTAGAGGTCTTCCAGCAAGAATCTGACTATAACTATTAGATGATAAAGTAGTGTTTCCTGCTTCAGGTATACATTGGAATAGATGACTTCTGAGGTCTCTTTCAGCTCTGAAATTAATTTTATACTTTTATAAACAAACCTCAGTTCTAGCCTTTATTTTCTTGTTTCCTTCTCACCCAATTTCTCCACTCCAAATTTCTAATAGAGGCTAGAAATTTCAATGACCAGGGACATAGAAATAATTTGCTGAGTTGTAAATCTTCCTTTTTATGAAAAGGCAAATCCTGCTAACATGGATTTCTTGAAATGCTGATAGATGATGGTACACGTTATGTATGCACTCTCAAGGGAGCAGAGTCTCATAAATTAAAACAAAATATATACCATAGATTATATTGGGTTGGTTATCAAAAAAGAAAAGCATATACTGTTTTGCAAACTTTCAAGCACTATGTAAATTTAACCTGTAATTATTATCATTATCGTTACAGCAGGACACACAAATGTGTCTTAGAATCAGTGTGGTGTCATATGGATATTGTGATACACTTGGGAGTCGAAAAGGTCTGGGTTCAAATCTTACCACAGATGCTTTTTAACTAGCTTCCATGGGCTAGTCCTTTACTCTCTCTGAACCTCATCTGTAAAATAAAGGAACTGAACTCAATGACCTCTGAGACTCCTTTCAACTCTAAATAAATGATCCTGGTAATTCAGTCTGAAGATGAGAAATCTAGGGGGGGGTGATAATAGCTACCTTTAAGCATCTGAAAGTTTAATTATTTAAAGGGCTGTAACTACTAGATTCCTATTGCTAAAGAGAACAGAAGCTGTGAAAGTGATTTAGCCAAAGGGTACCCTAAACCAGCTGAGGTTTAAAGACCTTTGTCATTTAAAAAGAAAAGCCAAAGCTAATGATATGCATATGCTAATAATAATTTCCCTCTAAAATATTAAACATGAAATCATGTATGCATCCAAAATACTCATGGTATTTTGGTAAATGCTTTTGATAAGAAAATTAAGTTTGGGGCGGCCAGGTGGCTCAGCGAGTAAGAGCACCGGCTCCAGTGTCGGGATGACCTGGATCAAATCTGGGCTCAGATACTCAGCACCACATCTAGAAATAACCGGCCGTGTAACCTTGAGCAAGTTACTTAACCCTGATTGCTTAAAAAAAAATTAAGTTTAATTTCTTTTATTTTATAGATGGATATATATAGTTGATAAAAGAGCTGGACTTGGAACAAGAAAGACCTGGGTTTGAGTCTCACCTCTGGCACATACTACCTGTGTGTCACTTAACCTCAGAGACCTCTAGGCAACTTCTAAAATAGTAGAGCTTGTTTATTTACATGGAACTTCTCTTAACCAATGAAATAACAGAACCAGTCCCTACCCCCTTTTTTTTTTTGGAGGGGGGAAGGCAAGGCAATTGGGGTTAAGTGACTTGCCCAAGGTCACATAGCTAGCTAGTTAAGTGTCAAGTGTCTGAGGTCAAATCTGTACTGAGGTCCTCCTGACTCCAGGGTCTGTGCTCTATTCACTGTGCCACCTAGCTGCCCCCATCCCTTCTTTTACTTTGCTCCCAAACTTCTGCAGCCCTTGATCCTTTATTCTAAGGTTATTCTATACTCCCAGGTTTCCCAGACCAACTCTCATTGATTTCTTCAAATCATTTCAAGGTGAAGTGTCCATGGCCAAAGGAGCAGAAGACCTAGAACAGATTACTCCTTAGGGTTACCCTGGGCTTTAGGATTCTGTGGCTAGTCCACCATATTTAAATAAAAGATCATCCTGCTTCATAACACTAGACTGAAATCTATGTCAATGTACCCGTTTGTGTTTACCCATATATTTCAAGGTTTTTGTAGTGCTTTTGACCTGATAATCCAGGCCCTTAGAGAATATACTACATTAGCAAATTAATGTGTGAGAGGAGAACACATCACTTATTTACAAATTCATTTCTTTCTTTTTTTTTGGTTCACTTGAAAACCATCTCTGAATTGCCTTCTCATAATGCTGAATGTTACAACATCTTTCAATTTCACTATCAAAGGATTTGCTATTCAATCTATGTATTTGGCATAAAATCACTTCCCCTACTCCCTAGAACATCTACATTATGTAAATGGCACTGTTTAATGGATTTCTCAGAGAATAAGTTCAGTTAAGGCTTGCTGTATGCCCAAGAATGCTTTCATTCTGAGTTGCCATTTGGAAGACATTTCTTTCTCAAGACAGACTTGTAATAAGTCGGCAAAAAGTAAAAGTCTACATTTGCATGGATCTCCAGTTGTTATCAATGAGAATTCTCTACCATGTACAAGGAAAGACACATGGCTCTTTGTATTTAAACAAGGCAGTCTCAGAAACAATCCATTTTCTTTTTTAAGCAATGGAACATCTGTGGGAATAACTTAATGAAATAAAACTCTTCTGTTGAAAACAGATGATTTCAAATAGATGGTTTATAACATTTCCTCTCAAAGGAATATGGACAGCTTAATTTTTTTAATGAAACATCTGATTCTTTTCTTTGTCATGTCAGACCTATTTTGAGCTTCTAATGTTGTTCATACCCTTGATGTGGAAACTGGATGGCTTTCACAAAAAAAGAAGATGAATCTTTATGTAGACTGACTTTGCCTGTCTATTTTTATAATGAAAAACATCTACTAAAAGTACAATTTCTCATTCTGTTCCTTCATAGTTTCATCAAAGTTATAAGCCCATAAACGCCAAAGCAGATTACCCTGCCAAGGTGATCTACTAGCTAAGCAGAAAAGGATTTAAGTGTGGGAGCTAAGCCAATGTCCAATGTATTGTCTCCTCGACCCATTGAAATCCTTAGAGTGTACTCTCTTTCTGACATAATGCCAGCTCATAATAGATATGGGTGAATATAAATCCATTTCCCTTGCCAAGGAATGTCTATATCTGGTTTCTTTGAGATATCACTGCAGACAAGCAGACAAGCAGTATATACTTGTCCCTAAAGGTTTAGCAGTCTTGCCAGGAAGAGAGGACCAAGGTCTTTTAAGGTGAAGGGCATTTTCTTCTTTCTCTACATCCCCCAGTGTACCTGGATCGGCAGTGGGAATACCACAGGCACCCAGTATAACAAGGCATTGCCCTGGGCCTTTCTTTCTTTTCTTTACACTCTTTCCCAGAGCAATATTATCTGTTCCCATGGATTCAATCATCACCTCTCTGCCAATGACTCCCAAGTCTATTTAATTTCTGACTAACTTCTCAGTCTCCAAATGCCTGGTGGACATCTCTACCTGGATGGCCCAATGACTCTCAAACTCATTTAATATTTTAGATAGATAGACAGACAGATAGATAGAAATTACTTAGTTACAGGGCAGGTAGGTGGTACAGTGAATAGAGCACCGGCCCTGGAGTCAGGAGGACCTACATTCAAATCCAGCCTCAGATACTTAACACTTACTAGCTATGTGACCTTGATCAAGTCACATAACCCTAATTGCCCTGCCTCCCCCCCCAAAAAAGACAAAAAACAAACAAAAAAAGAAATTACTTAGTTGGGTACATATTGTCCCTCTAGTAGAATGTAACCTCTTCAAGGGCAATTTTTGCTTCATTTTTGTCTTTGTATCCCTAGTACCTAATACAGTGCCTGCACATAGTAGGTATTTAATAAATGCTTGGTGATCTGTGATCTCAATGGTCTGGGTATTTCTTCTACCAGTCTTGATTAAATGCTTTCTTATCCTGTGAGATTCCTGTCCATGTTTTGCCCCATATTTGGGTTCCTTGAACTTTGTCTGAATATTTTGCCAATAAGTTCAATATTTGCACTATCATCCCTTGCTCTCACTACAAAACCCACATCCTTTAACTGTCATATGTGTAACTTGACATACATTAAGTCACTTCTTGTGTCTGAGGCGTTGTTAAGATGCTGCAGTCCAGTAAAAGCATTGCTTATAATTTTGGTCATAGCGCTTGATTTGGGGTCAGAGGACATGGGCTCACATCTTAGTTATTACTACCTGTGAAACTTTGGGTAAGTCATGTAACCCCTTTGGGCTTAGTTTACTCATCTACACAATGAGTTGGATTCCATGTTCTCTTTTAGTTATTAATGCAGGTTATGATGCTGCATCCAAAGGGTAAACCATTATTTTCTAAAGGAAATCCGTGTCTTCTACAAATTTCTCCATTTCTATTGAAGATACTGAGTTGGAAATTAAAGTCACCTCTTACCCTTTCCTCTCCTCTCCTACCAATATCCAACTACATGGCAAGCCCTATCAATTGAGCCACTCTCCTCACATCTGTCCCCTTCTCTCTATTTACAATGTTAGCCCTTGTCCTAGTTCAATCTTAAAATGCACTGAGGTATTTTAGTCTTATTTTTACCTTTTTATTTAGTATTCTGTCAAGTAGTTCTCTCCAGCAGCTAGCATTTCTGTATGTCTATAGAACACTGATAATTAGTATTCATAATGATGATGACCGCTTAAGACTTGGGAAAGAGTTATATTAATATCATAATGATGAAAAGGTATTAAGCTATGGTAAGCATAATTTTATTATTAAGCATATTTTGCTGCTTTACAATTCTTAGAAAACTATTATTCATTTATCAGAATACCTACTTAACCAGACCACATTTTTCAACTATATCTGGTGAAAGAGTGGACTGCATGAATAATATCAGAGCTAAGAAGTACAAATTCCATCAGTCCAACAATCCAACTTTTTCATTCCATATTTGCCTATACAAATAAAACAGAGGTACCCAGGGACCAGGGTCTATCTGTTTTTTTTTCCAATCTCCTTTGCTATAAAGTATCTATTGCATCTAAAAATATATATTATTACCTTAACGAGGGGAGGTTGGCTAATTCACATGGGTTGATTTAAAGAATGTCTTATTAAATAAGTTTAGCTACTCAATCACTAGGATCGTCTAGAATAAAGTACAGACAAATTCTATTTTTCCTCTGTAGTTACTGGAAAGCTAATTAAAGAGGGGTTCTTTGTGCAACGTATTGCTGGAAGAGTATTTTCAAAGGGAAATTCAGAAAAGGTTAATGGACAAGGACCTTGGCAGAGTACCATGAATAGTTATATATGTGAGTAATGAATTATGCAGCAAACTTGTTTTCACAGCAATTTGTTATACTCTGATAGGTACAAGCCATTCAGGACCTAAGAAATAAATGTATTCGTGATTTACCAAATCCCCTTTGTGAATGATTTTCTGAAGGTTAGGCAGTCCTGTAGCAACTGGGTTTTTCTATTTTCTTGAGACATATACCTCATCATACACAGGAAATGTCTTCCTGAAAAACTGTAAGCAAATGAAATCTTTTTAACCCCTGACTTGAAAGATGTTTTTGTCCTCATTTCTGGTTATCTTTGATCAGAAAGTCCTCCTAACTCAGGATCTTCCTATGACCTGTACTCACTCTTTCCTTTCCTCCTTCTCTCCTTTCCCCCCCTCAAACTGAGAGATGATTAGTGGTCTATGGATAAGTACTTAATCCAAATCTTACTTCACATTCCTCCCCTTACTGGATTAACTGTTCTCTCAAATCACTCCATGTGTTCCAATTTAAAGCTCACACTCTCCCCTAGTTGTTTTTTTTTCTTTCTGATGCAAAGGAAATTCTTTTCTAATATTAATTATCTTCCCCTCCTAATTTACCTGCTGTCAGTAAGAATTGTAATATGTTACACTTTCTTAAAATGAAGCGTAGTAGTGTAATTCCAATAGTGTTAGAACCCTCCCTGGAACTTAAATGTTCTTCAAGGTTTGCAGTAATCCAATTCACAGACTTTCACTAGGTAGTAATTCTTTGATGAGTTTAATGTCATGCCCAGAAAGAGTCCAGGAGGATTTGCTTCCTCATGTGAAGGTCACAGTTAGGTTGTAGTATGTCCCAACTGCCATTTGGAAGATTTCAGAAGAATTTTCAGAGAATAAACTACAGCCCATCCTTAGTTTCTGTTTCCAGCTACTGAGTTGCTCTTTTTCTTGTGTTTCCAATTAATTCCTAATCTAAACCCCACCATCCTCTCATTCATGTGCTCCCCGCCCTGACTTTTACTGCTCCCCTGTGAGTCAGTGCATGATTCTCTTTTCCCACCTGATATAATCTGTGACCATCCCTTCCTTCCACTCCTGTGTATCTGAAAGGTCAAATCTAAAAATGATAACAAATTAACGGTTTATGTCCTGTACTTACCCGTTAATCAGGCTTAGTATAGAGGACAAATGGCTACATTTACTCACACAAATACTTACAGCAAAATCACACCCAGTGCTTTTCTTTATGTCATCCACTGTCAGTCCTTCCCAGATTTCAACCAAAGTCAACCCTTTTTCCTTGTCCACATCAAACACAGCCTGTCAGATTCAAGCAAGTGACAATGATAATTTTTAGCATGGTAATAATTTTATAATGCAAGGTAAAGAAACTAGAAACAACAAATCATGTTTTTAAAGGAGAAAACAAGCATGGGGACCAAAAGGAGCCAAAAATATTAGCAGTCTGAAATTGTGAAAACTATTATCTATATTTAACATGTGCCAATTTCCTTATCAGTAATTACTGTCCAAGAGTTGATGCTAGAAAATACACAAGTGGTGAATAGTAATGGCATTTATTTGCTAACAACAGCTTAAGTAACATTAAAAAGAAAAACTTTTTTTGACATTAGTCAAACAAAAGACAATAAATTAATACAGGCATTCATTTAAAAAAAAACACTCATGGAGAGTAATGGATAGTCAAGTGTAGGCAGCCATAGTCAAGAAGGCCTGGCTTCAATTTTTGCCTTTTAACACATACTTGCTGTGTGTTCCTGGTCATTTCAACTTAATTTCTCAGTGTCCTGGGCAAATACAACTCTAATTTAAGAAGGAATGGCTGACCCTCATTGGTTGAAGGCCTCCTCACTGGTACAGGGAACTCCTCATTAGGAGGTGTCAGCAAGCCTGATACCAATGGAAATCACAGATAAGTTACAAAAGATAAAAATAAAAAAACAACTTGGAAGGGGTCACAAAGGAAGAAAGGATAGGAGCTGGGAGTTGAATCCAGGGCTCACTTAAGTCCTAAGCTCTTCCCAATACAGCCCATGGCCTTACCAGAAGTGCAATTTTAGATCATACTGGATCATAACTGATGTTTTTAACAACTATGTCAGCATCGATGACCTTCATTTATCAAGGAATGTTGTTAAGGTAGGAAAATACATTCTCCATTTTAGAAAATTTCCATCAAAATGGATGAAATAATGAATAAAAACTGTTGGAAGGGGAAGGCCCAGGAAAGCACTATGTGTTGCTAGGGACAAAAAGTTAAAAGAGATAGAGGAAGGAGCTATAGCATAGCTGTAGGATTAATGATAATAGCTAAGAATAGCTATCATTTATAGACAGCTTTAGAGTTTCCTTGCAAATATTACCTATTTGCTTCTAACTACCTTGTGAGTTGGGTGCTATTGCTATTCCCATTTTCAAATGATATAATATTTATAAAGATTAGCCCAGTTCCTGGCATATAGTAGGTACTTAATAAAGGCTTATTCCTTCTCCCCTCCTACTTTACAGATGAAGAAGTTGACACTGAGAGAAATCAAGTGACTTGCCCAAGAATGTGACCAAGAAGGTATTTGCATCTAAGAAGATAACGGAACCTAAGACCCCAAGTTCAACACTCTAACCACTGTGCAACCTAGCTGCCTCAGAAACTTGAAGGGGAGAGTTTTCTTGCCCTGAGAGTATTATATAAGGGAGTTTATCCACAAAGTCCTATAGTCCTGGATGGGTTCTATCCAGTGACATTTCCTTTGGTACTATACATAAGACTTTAAACAGATACTCCTCCATATTGAAAAGGAATTGAGACATTCCATAGCAGGAACTGGTCTTTTTATATCTACATTATGGTGTTCCTTTTCACTTAAATAACTTGGAATTGCAAGGCATAGTCTCTGGTTGGATGTTTCTTTTTAGATATTCTGTATATATTTCTCATTTCTGATGCCATGTGGAAATGGTGCTGGTTAAGATAAGTTAAGCCTAGCAGGTACACTTGAAGGGACAATGTTTCAGATTCACAACAAACACTTCCACATTTAAAATCAAAGTTAGAGTGTCTTTCGGCTAATTCCTTACTGAATAAAGGAATCTCTTTCATAGGGCTCACATCAGATGGCTATTCATTCTTTCCTTGAATACCTCTAGTGGTAAGAGACTTACTACCTGGAGTGCCAGTCAACATTATTAGAAAGCTCTAAATATTAAAAATGTGATTTCTATGTTGAATTGAAATGCGTCTTCTTGTGGCTTTTATTTGCTGGTCCTGATTCTTCCTTCCAGAGCCATAAAGTACACATATCTACTCCTAATCTTCCTTCCACAGACAGCCCTCCAAATATTTTAAGTTAAGAGGCAAGTCATTCCTTAATTTTCAAGCTATACAAACCCAGTTCAACTATTCCTCGAGTGATACTTTTTAAAAGTTCTCTATTTTGGGAAGAGTTATATTCTACTCTTATAAATCTGATGAATCCTCTGTATACAATCTAGCTGTTATTTAGGTTCGGAACTTATATTTGCACATACCTTAGGGAAGTCCAATGTATTCACATTAATTTGTAGACATACTCTTATTCTAGAGAGCTTGTATCAGCTTGATTGGTAAGGTTCCATTTATGTTAGAGATAATTACCTTACAAGGGCTTTAATGTGACAACTATGAAAGAAATTCCAGAACACTAACTTTTCCCCAAAGATGATCCTCCTTTAGGAACTGCAGAGCAGAATATCTAGGGGAATGGAGAGGAATAGGTACTCTTCTACATTTGCTAAACTAAGTGGATTCTACAGGAAAAGAGTGCTACATTGAAAAACCACAATGTTTTTACCAATTTGTTTTTGCACATTTAAAAAAGTTTTTAAGAAACTGCACTCCAGAACAAATATTTGTTTGGATAATAAAAATTATCATTATGGAAATGCTTCTTTATACTGTTTTGGATGACTTGTTTAATTGCAAAATGACAGAAAATGGAAATTTTTTCTTTTGGAGAATATGTGTTTGGGGAACAATTTATTCTGTTCTCTTCTGTCCTGAATTAAGAATAAATGCACATTTACAAAAAGGGAACAGACAAGAGAAAAGTCAAGTCCTCTGGATGAAGTCATTAAAACAATATTGGACAGGGAATTTTCTAGAATAATAAAGTGTTGCTAGTACTAAAGTAAGATCTGAGTTTAAGGAAAATTAAAACTAGGGCAAATTGGCTTGTGGCTTTTATTTATTTACACATGCCCCGTGCTGCAATTGAGCCTAGAGAACATCTACTGGGAAGTAAGGTGTCTGTTATTAGATGAGGGAAACTAACTTCTCTGTAACCCCATGAGGAATTCCAACTGGTAGCAGAGAAAGTAAACAAAGACCAAGTAACAGTGAAGTATCCACCAGGAGAAAACTTGTTTCACCATTACATCTGAAAAAGAGAAAACAGGAGCCACTTTTCCCCAGAAGGGTTTGTTCATTATCCTCTCCCTGTCACAGCAGGATTGCACTACTGAGAGATTTTCACAGAGATAAAGCCAGTAATGGTGGCTTAGGATTCCATGTGGGGAGCCATCGTTCACACTCTGGCTGCACTAATAGAAGGAGTGATGGTTCCACAAATCACACCATCCTCCTCCTTCAAAGGGCCACTAATGGAATTTTTAGAGTTTTCTGCAGAGTTCTATGTCTTCCCTCCTCTTCCACCCCCTACATTCTTACTTACACACGCACACACACACACACACACACACACACACACATCTAGGGCATCCTTATCATTCCTACTGTTACAGGGTTTCTTCATCCCTCATTCAACAGATATTTATGGAATGAGTACCTTCCTATGTCCATAGTCCAGGGTCAGTCTTTTAGTGAGAAGAAGAGGGAAAGAGGGTATATAAAGAAATTGAAGATGGGGGTCTTTTGCTTTTATATAACTTATAACACAGTTGGGGAGATAAGATATGGGCATATTAAATAAAACAAGAGTTGAATAACAATAAAGACAACAGTATTAAAAACCGCCCTGGGCAGTTTATGATAAGTGCTAAATGAGTAATAGAGATAATATGAATTCCAAGGTCAGAGGACAGGGATTATTAGGAGTCACAGCAGCCTCAGGAGGCTTCAGAAAGGAGAGGGAACCTTGAATTTGACCTTGAAGTGGGTAACATATGGATAAGTGGAAAAAGAAGGATAGTCCAGATGAAGTGAAATAGAATAAGCAAAAGTGAAGAGATGAGAGAGGGTCTACATATCTCCTTCAGTGTGACAACCAGGCTCATTTGTTTGGAATAAAGAATTTGAGTGTGTAGATGTGGGCTATCAGGTTGGAAAGTAGTCGGAAGGCAGACTGGGCTATCTATTCCTTGTGAATATATATTATTTCCCATTTTACAGATGAGGAAACTGAGGCAAACAGATTAAGTGGCTTGCCCAGAGTCACATTGCTAGTAAGCATCTGAGGCCAGAGCTGAACTCAGGTTTTCCTGACTCCAAGTACAGCGCTCTATCTACTCCCCCTACCAGCTGTCCTATGTGATAGAATTTTCTGTATAAGAAATGATAATGTACTTTGAATTATGTCTTCTTAGTTGGAAAAGATATCAGAAGTCACTTACTCCAACCCACACCTGAGGGAAGGAATTCCCGTCTACAAATCCCTTATATCCACACTCTCTACTAAAGACCTTCCAGGAATGGGCAACTCACTATAAGTATAAGTAACTCTATTTCATTTGTCCTAATAAGGGCATTTTTGCTTGGACTGAATAACAATAATTCTTCTTCTCCTTCTCCTTCTCATCCCTCTTCCACCTCTTCCCCCCTGCTCCTAGTTTTACCCCTTGGGGCCAAGAAGCCTAGTCCCTTTTCCAGGTAACTTACATAGCCTTTCAACCACTAGAAGAAAACTCTCATAATATAAAATCCCAGATTTCTCTAAGCTAAAAAAGAGGGGGCAAAGGTACATATGAATTTGTTTTCAAGGTGCTGTTCTTCCAAGCCACTTTGGGAGCAAAGTTGGTAAGATGGACTGATGAAAAGTGAGACAAAGTACATGCCACTTTGTGTCTACTGGATATTTCTTAAGAGACACTTTTCAAAAGCCACATAAATAGCCCTAAGGGAGTTGACTGTGAACACATCATAGAACAGAATACTAAAGACTGATGATGTCTAGAAAGCTTGTTTCATCAACTTCCTTTTCTGAGCTTCTTAGAAAACTGGAATATGGAAAAGGCCAATGAGCTGGACCTGAGTTCATAAACGAAGGTCCTGTTAATTGACTGTAGCTCTCAAGACTTCCTGCTTCCAGTTGTATGGCTTTATTAAATGTTTTTGTTTTGTTTTTTGTTTTTTTTTTACTTTGTTTATGAAGAAGTTGAGCTACTGTGATCAGACACATTTAATCTCTCAAGCATAAGAGTTTGGAAATTACATGATCACAGATTTGAAGCTGGAAATGCCCATGAGACAATCTTGTCCAACCTATCCATGTTACAGATAAAAACACTGAAATTCAGAGAAATTAAGGGACATGCCCAGAGTTACCCAACTAGTAAATATTTGATGAGGGATTTGAACACAGGTCTTCCAGGCTTTAAGCCAAATACTCTAATCACTAGACTACCTTCTGGGACCAAATATGGACCATAAAGATGACTGGAGAGCCCCACAGATAGTTCTCTCTCTCATTTTAACCCTTAGTTTTGCATTTAGATAGAAATGTCCATCTTGTATGCTGAGTTCTATAATCACACCAAAGGGACAGGTTAAGTCTTGATGGGTTATAAGAACATTCAAGAAGGCTGAAAGAAATGGAGGATGGACCTTCCCATGCTAATTGCATGAACTATAACTACTTGGATCTTTACTCAAATAAACCAGCTTTTGGGTCAGTTTTCTAAAACAGAAGTGAAAAAACTCATGTTTATGTTTTAGGAAAGCAAAGATAATTAGTAGGGGTTATACACATAACAAGAAATCTTTAACTCCAACATTATTCACCAGAAAACAATCAGTGTTATTTTTCTTTAACGATGTCACTTTGTCAAAATTAAATATGACAGCTTTTCAGAGGCGTGTGTGTCTATGTGTCTCACTTCATGGAACCCACACTCTGAAATAGCAAAATGATTAGTCCATTCTACTTAACTTATCCTAGGATCAAGCTGAACCTATGCATGTAATTTACATTATCAGGGAGGCCATATGCAACTGAAATAATCTTTTCAAATAAAAAATGACATGGTGATAGATTCTATCAGGCAAAGGAAAAGAAAAAAGGAAAGCACTTTACCTTTTCAGTAATGATACGGTTCACACACTGCTTTCCAGTCAGCGGTAACGTGCATTTATCCAGAATTTTGTGCGCATTTCCCTGCATAAAATGAGAGACACCAGAAACAGTTTTGGAAGGACAGATTATTAGAATTTATGTAGCTGTAAGACAAAATGAAAAGATCAGAGAAATGCGTTTACATTCTCCCCTAAGTCCATATTGTTCTAAGACCTTGTACAATGTTGTCTTTCTTTCTGTGGATGACGGCTATGCTGAAATAATTTGAGGAAAACTACCAAACAACAGCATTTGAGAAACCACCTTCTTTCTCTGAAATACCTCCACCTATTTTCCTCACCTCAACCTACATTCAGTCTTAAAATGAAGCTAAAATTTAAAAATCAAAACTAAAAATACAGAAAACAACTATTGGAGGCCACATCCTACATGTTGTTTTGTTTTGTTTTTTAGTCTGGTAAAGAACATTTCTGAATGTCAAATAGAATATCAACTATTCCACTTTGGGCATAGGCTGAACCCCAAACTCTGTTCCTTCGTGAAACTAAATGTACATTTGAGATAAGCCTTTTCTTGTATGAAACTTAATGAGGTTCAATCACAATATTACTTTTATCTTCCTTCACCTATTCTCGGAAGATAACCTATGGTGACTACAAATCCCATAGGAATGCCCTAAAACCTGGTTTATTCATTCCTTAAAGATTGCACCAGGCACCAAGGTGTTACATTGGATAGAGTGCCAGCCCTGGAGTCAGAAGACTCATCTTTGTTAGTTCAAATTTAGCTGTGTGGTTCTGGACAAATCATTTAACCCTATTTGCCTCAGTTTCCTCATCTGTAAAATGAGTCAGAGAAGGAAACAGCAAACCAGTATAGTATCTTTGCTAAGAAAACCCTAAATGGGGTGACGAAGAGTCAGACACAAATGACGGAACAATAACAAAAGACAGCATCACTTTACAGGTCTTAAAAGAAAAAAGTAAGGTTTCAGAGACTCTGCTTAACTTAGAGAACCCTTTTTCATGAGAAACAGTGTGGAATAGTGGGAAGCGACCTGGATTAGGAACCACAAGGGTTTGAATTCAACTTCAGACTCACTCCAATATTCCTTACTTAGGAGGTGGATGACCCTGGGCAATCCCTAATCTTGGTGAATCTTACTTTCCTCATCTGTGTTATAGCTAATCTGACATCCTCAGAGGAACACTGTGGAGACTGAAACACATACAGGAAAGTGTTTGGTAAGGACATAAGGAAGAAGTACCTATTCGAATGTAAAGGATTATGGCAACACGTCAACAAATCAGGAATCCACAGGCAACAAATATCTGTATCTATGGTAGGAAAGGCACCAGTCACATATATGTAAAGGATATACATGTAGACACATGTTTTATTTGTGTATACTTGGGCATGTGTGTCTATATATATATATACTGACACATGTACATACATACATACATACATATATGCAGGTTCAGTCAAAACTGGGGCTAAACTAATTACAAGTTAGACATAGGTTTGGGGAACTTAGTGTATCAGAAAACATATAGTAGTAAGTATAGTTACTTCCTCTAGCACATATTTTGTTCCTCAAACACTTCTTTGATAGATGCCAGGCTGTCACATATGTACCCTCCCCACTGTCCTTCCTTCCCACTCCATTCCCAACTCTGGAACTAGAATCAATTCAATCCTGCTATTCAGTGGAAAGGATGGGTCAGTCTACTGGACCATGGCTCCAGTCACCATGTCCTTCCATGGACACCCATTATAAGAGTTCTTCAACTCTGGGGCCTATCTTCACTTTTGAAATTTATATTTTCAGTGCTTGGCAAATAAGTGTTTAATAAATGTCTCTTCATTCATCAATAATAATAATAACTTGCAATAATAGAAACTAGCATTTATGTGCTGGAAGGCTTTCAAAGCAATTTACACATACTATTTCAGTTGATCCTCACAATTCAGGGAGGTAAGTGCTATTATTATACCCATTTTACAGTTGAGAACTGAGGTGCAGAGGGTAAGTGACTTGCCCAGGGTCACACAGCTAGTAAGTGACTGAGGCTGGATTTCAACTCGGATCTTTCTGATTCCAGGCCGGCATACTGCATACTACAGCATTCCTAGCTGTCTCATCACATTGCTACTTTGTTTTAATGTTAACTATTCTTTTGATGATCAATTTTTCCTTTTGATATTTCAAAGCAAGTCTGCATATGCTGCAACTCTAAATCAATCAGCTGAAATGTGTGCCAAATATTCTATCTTCTACAGTTTCGAATTGGCCAACTTCCATCTAATATAACTCAAACAGACACATCATAATGAATTCAGTTCCCAGATGTCAACATCAGGTACAATCTGTGTGCCTCCCAAGAACATTTCTGTAAGAAAGCACAAGTTTATGTTCTCATTATATGAACAAGTTCTTCATATAGTTGGAAGGAAACCACCTGATTTTAATAGAAAATGAGGGTTTTCCCCCCAATTAATAGTACTTTTTTTCCCCAATTACATATAGGGATAGTTTTCAATATTCATTTTTATAAGATTCTGAGTTCCAAATTTTTCTCCCTCTTTCTCTCCTGTCCCCATCCCCAAGATAATGTGCAATCTGATATAGGATATACATGTACAATGATGTTAAACTATTTCCACATAAGTCATGTTGTGAAAGAAGAATAAGAACAAAAGGGGAAAACCATGAGAAAGAAAAAAAAAAGGGAGAGAGAAAATAGCATGCTTTGATCTGCCATTCAGACTCCATAGTTCTTTGTCTGGATGTGGACAGCATTTTCCAACATGAGTCTTTTGGAGTTGTCTTGGGTCCTTGTATTGCTGAGAAGAGCTAAGTCTATCAGAGTTGATCATCACATAATGTTACTGTAACTATGTAAAATATTCTCCTGGTCTCGCTCACTTTACTCAGCAGCAGCTAGAAAATGAGTTTTAAGGGAAATAATGAATTTCAACTGACAATGTTAACTTTCAAAACATGACCCATCTAGCCCAAAGTCTTTCACTGTATTTGTTTCCAATGCAGCCAAGAACATAAGGATGTTGTATTTAACGTTTCTATAATGAATAAGGCAGACCTTTAGAAATACATGAAGTCTTCTGTCAGGATGAAAAGCACCAAATCATGCAGAAAACAGCCTTGACATGGAATCTCCAAAAAACTCACAAAATGAATAACAGGACACAATACAAATCTTGGGGTACAACAATACTCTTGATTTAGCACGCAATCCATAGAAAATTGGTTTTATGTATATTCTTTCCAAATAGAATAATGTAACAAAAGAACACCATTAAAGTATAACACAAAACACACACAAAAAAACAGTACATAAGAATAAAAAGAAAAAAGAGAAAAAGAGGTATAGGAAAAGCTAAGGAATCCAACAATTTCAAGATACAACTAGAGTAGCTGGTGAAGTCATGATAGAACTAATTAATGCTGTACTCTATCTACATTAGGCTTAATGGTTAAGCAAGCAAGTGCAAGGAACCCAAATGTATAAATGATCGACAAAAAGCAGTATGTTTTCAGTACAAGGAAAACCAGGGCTAGAAAAAGGACACATACCCTGGATCATTTAACATAGAAAAAACTCCAAGGGAAGTAAGATTTTATGATCCACTTCTGAACCTTCTTCATCTATCCCCCTCAAGGCTGCAGGAAACAAGGTTCACAGAAAATCATTTGGAATTATGCCTAAAATCCTACCCTCTGTCCCAGAAATACTACAACTAGATCTACACCCCAAAGAGGTAAAAGGAAGAGGAAAAGGATCCACATGTACTAAAATATTTATAACAGCTTTTTTTGAGGTGGCAAAGAACTGGAAACTAAGGGGATGGTCATCAATAGAGTCAAATATTAATATATTATATACTATTATTATAGTATATGACTGAAGTGGAATACCAGGTGCTGTAAGAAGTTTGGAAGAAATAATGGGGAACTGTATAAACTGGTACAGAGAGAAGTGAGCAGAACCAGGAAAACATCTTATAAAATAACATTAGAAAGACAAACAACTTTCAAACAGCTGAGAAATTTGATCAATGCAACAAATGGCAGATCAGTCAACAAGCATTTCATAAGTGCTAACTATATGCTGGGCACTGGCAAATATAACAAAGGCAAAAATAATTCCTGCCCTCAAGGAAGTCACAGTCTAATGGGGAATAAAAACACATACCTGTGTATAGACAAGATAGAGCACAAACTGGAAATAATCATAGAGGGGAGGAAGTAGGGTTACCAGGGCACCATAAAAGCCTTCTTGCAGATAGTGGGGGCTTTTGGCTGAGATTTGAGGGCAGTAAAGGAGACCTGGAGGCAGAGATGAGGAGGCATTCCGATTTCCAGAGGACAAATGATAAAACGTGCTACCCACTTCCTAACAGAGAGGTGTTGAACTTAAATTTTTTTTTTTTGGACATGACCAATGAAGGGATTGATTTTTGCCTAATTATGTACATGATATAAGGGTTTTTGTTTTTAAGCACTGGGGTGGAGAGAAGATAAAGGAAGTGAAAGAAAACAGATTTTCATTAATTGAAAAAATTATATTTCACATGTCCTCCTTATTCCATTCTTTGATATCAAAAATTGTAAAGTAGTTTTCTAGAGGGGAAAAAAATGCTTTCTTGAATGTCTCTCCTTTTGGAAGAGAAATAGGGGGCTACAGAATGTTACATACTTTGGATCTGGTGGTTTTGCTTAATTGTTTTCCTTTGGCTCATTTTAGAAAGAAAAAGTTCTGTCCAAAATAATGGTGATCTTTTCTTTATTTTTCTTTTCTTTTGCAACATGGCTAAGGGGGAAATATGTTTTGCCTCATTTCATATGTATAATGGACATTATATTTCTTTTCTTGGGATCCCAATGGGTGGGGAAGGGGTGGGATAGAAGGAAAGAGTTCAAAACAAAATTTTTTAAAAAAATTAAATTTCTAAAAAATGTACATATATGCATACATATACAAACATATACATATATACCAATAACCGTGAATTAAAAGCTTCAAGAAAGCTTATATTTACAACAATAAAGTATGTTCTGTGTAACACAGGGGCTGAGGCCTTTCATTTTCCATATTTTTTTGTTTCTGCTGGTACAACTTAGACAACTTCTGCCTTCTCCATAACTTTAGTAAAGATCTCAACTCATTTCTACCTCCTTTTATCATGATCTTCCCTTTTTTTTTACACTCTACTATTCACAGACAATTTAGAAATCTTGGGGAATCTTCTGGGTAGCTGTTCTTTTTGTAGGATCAAAGTTCAATATTCTCTCTCACTGTCCGTAGTGGGGTTATTTCCTTATTAAGGGTCTTCATCTAAGGTCCACGGATCTCCAAAGATCTATGGATAGGCTTCAGGAGGTCCATGAATTTGGATGAGAAAAATTATATCTATTATTAACCTTTAAATAAATTTAGAATTTCTTTCAACTATTAAAAAAAAATCTTATTCTGAGAAGGGGTCCATAGGTTTCAACACACTGCCAAAGGAGTCCCTGACACAAACAAGGTTGGAACTCCTGTTCTAGGGCAACTATGTGCTACAATGGATAGAGCATTGGGCCTGAAGTCAGGAAGACCTGAATTCAAATCCTGCCTTACACACATACTAGCCATGTGATCTTGGGGAAGTCACAACCTTTGTCTGCCTCAGTTTCCTCAACTATAAAATAGGGATAATAACACTACGAGAAAAGATTATTTCTCTCTTGTATTTAATGACTAATTATTGTATTAGGACCAAGGTTTTTCTTCTTTACTACTTCCTGAATTAACAGCCACACTAGCACACACGGTGGGCTGCTAGCACAGCCTCTTTGATCTGCTTTTCTAAAAGGAAAGACAGATTTAAAGGGGTTAACAATCTTACTTTAATAGACAGGTAAGTACAGATAAGCAGAAAGAAGAGAGTATCCAAGAAAAAATTCAATAGACAGGGTTCCAACTGTCTAAACAGAAATAACACAACCACCTACATACATCACTAGACTGGGAGAGCACCAACATTTGCATAGTCGGGGAGCTCTTAACAAACAGCTACTCAGAGTCCCATACAGGGAATCAAAAGGTCCTTCTCATGAGCAAGTCCCCAAAGTAAAATACCAACCTCCCAGTACTTATAGTTTTTAACTAATAGGTTCAGAGCCAGAAGGCACCACAATCCTCTGACTCAGTGTCTAATTAGCTTAGTACCCAAAGGTGTGAAAGCCTTCCTATAAGCAAGCCTCCCCCTAAGCAAGCTCCTGCTTAGGCAAGTTCCTCCCCCTATGGGCTCTACATGACCCAAGATGTATCACAGCTGTGAAAGCAACAAGACATCTGTGATTGAAATACCTGTGTACCTTTAAACCTGGGAACACAGCTCCTGTTCCAAGGAAAAGGGGACACGTGGTCACATAGGTCTATTAATGAACAGGGAAGATCTTCTATTCCATCAACATTATACTTCCTCATCCAGAAACCAACCAGTGTGGGAAATCTCTCTTAAAATTTACCCAGGCCAGGGGAAGATAAGGTGGCACAGTGAATAGAGCACTGGCCCTGGAGTCAGAAGGACCTGAGTTCAAATCCGGCCTCAGACACTTGACACATTCATAAGCTGTGTGACTTTGGGCAAGTCACTTAACCCCAACTGCCCTCCAAAAAGCAAAAAAAAAAAAAATTACCTAGGCCAAGTTCTAATCAGACAGTAAAAGAAATCCTAAGTTTGGGCAAATGAGTGTATTCCTGCTCATTGTGTTTGTTCAGACAGGTCTGGGGAAGTGTTGATTTTCCTTTTGTCAGACAGGTGATATGGAAATTGCTAAGTATCTTTGACCAAGATTTGAGAGACCCAAGTCACATACCCCAAGACCCTCATAGTAATATAGTCCAACCTCTCATTGTAATATTCATCTTCTCATTAATTGTTAAGTTGATTGAACACTTGCTCTTTCAAGGGCATATAAACTGTAAGCCCATCACCTTTTGGTGTCTTTGGTCTAAGAGAGATAGTCCAATGACCATCCTTTTATTGAGAATGCTGGCATTAGTAATAAAATGATTAAATTTCCCAGAAACTATGTCTCTCAAATCTTTTTAAACACCATGATAGGACCTACCTCCTAGGGTTGCTATGAGGATCAAATGAGAGAATATTTGGAAAATATTTAGAGTAGTGTCTGGCACACAATAGGCACCTAATAATTGCTTGTTCCTTTATTCTCCTCCCCCCCCCCCTTCTAGCTTACCTCCTGGAATATCTTCATGATATACTAAGCCTAACTTCAATAATGATAAACAACTGTGGTTAAATGATCTTCCAAGAATCTCAAGGCTATCATCATGGCCAAAATAATAAATGTTCTTTTTCAAAAAAGAGATGGACTTAAAAAAAAAAGGATTACCTGACAGTTACCAGAGGCAGATTTACATTTTGGTTTTTTTTTTTTTAATTAAGAATTCCAGGGAAAGTTAGGTGGTATAGTGAATAGGGCACCGGCTCTGGAGTCAGGAGGACCTGAGTTCAAACCCAGCCTCAGACACTTGACACTGGCTAATTGTGTGACCTTGGACAAGTCACTTTACCCCAATTGCCTTGCCTTCCCCTCTACAAAACAAAAACAACACAAAAACCAAGAATTTCATATGACTTACTCCTGTACTTTTATAAATGTTTCTTAGCTATGGATATAAAACCCATGCTCTTTTAGAAATATTTTGGGGTAAAGGCCTCAAAAGTACAGACATATAAAATGTAGACAATATCCCTTTCAGGTGTCAAAATTTCCAGTAATTGTATTGCTAAGAATTACAATGGCAGGGATAGTCTCAGTGAGAGATTTCTCACTTGCAAGTGTCATTAAATAAAAGTGTCTCAGAACCAAGAGTGATTGATTTCTGGGTCTGAGTTGCAAAGTTGTACATTTCCAGCTCTTTCCGGCTCACTAAAATAATAAACTTCTTGAGAAGGCAGGGATTGAGACATTTTTATGGTTCTATCCAGAACACCTAGAACAGGGCCTTGCATTCAGTAGCCATTTATTGTTTGTTGAACTGAATTAGTACAGGACTTTGATACATAAGGCCAGTTATATAACAATCTGTGGCGGTGAAGGCACAAGGGAAGGAGGAAACTATGTAAGGGATGTTTAAAAAGTTTAAAAGACCAAGGAAGATTAATACTTAAAAAGTAACAATTTTAAAAAGCTCCACAGTAATAAAGTGAAGTTCTTTCTCATTTCCCATATTTGTCACTACCTATCTAACAAATGTGATATGTATGCAAAGCATTTTGCCAACCTTGAAGTAAAGCATTATATAAATTCAGTCATTTTAGTTGTGTCCAACTCTTCATGACCCCATTTGGGGTTTTCTCAGCAAAGATACCAGAGTGATTTGCCATTTCCTTCTCCAGGTCATTTTATAGATGAGAAAACTGAGGCAAGCAGGGTGCAGCGACTTACCCAGGGTCACACGGCTAGTACGTGTCTGTTGTGGTTTGTCCTTTGTTCTCAAAGAGGACCATGACTTGAGGAAGTTTGATTTGCAGGTGAATTGGATTTAAGTGAGGGAGGGCTGTGCAAAGTCACCAGCCTCACTTTCTCCTCCAAGCGTCATCTGAGTCCAGTGGCCAGATACAGATCAGGACAACTGGAGTTGGTCCAGCAGTAAGTATCTAAGGCTGCATTTGAACTCAGGTCTTCCTGAGACCAGACCTGGCACTCTATCCACTGCTCCACCTAGCTGCCTGTATTAACTGTCGTTGTTACAGATATCACAAAATGCATTTCTTCTTTAGACAATACCTGAGTGGTGGGTGAGGCAAAGCATGCCACTATTTGTGGCTCAGTTCTAGAAATCCCAACAAGGTATGTGGAGGATTTAGCACCACTGCCCTCCCTTCACAGGAAGGTCAGTTACTCCTCTGCTCTTCAACAATGATCTTAAGGTTTGGAGAAGGGAAAATTAGCTCCCTCCCCCGACCACCACTGAGAACAGCAACAATAACAACAACAATTACAACAAAACAACCCAAATTTGAAGACCTTCATACTCCCCCCTAGGGAGTACAGAGTATATGGAATACTCAGTTATTGAATCACTGTGATTATCATCCTATTCCAGAGGAATCTTGAAAAAGCAAGTCAGTCTAGACAGAGAAGAGAGGAGAAAAAAAACTCAGGCTTACTCATGCTCAGTTTATGCTTGATAAAAGATCCCTACTTATCCTCAAATGGCTTCAATTATAGTATGAAGCAAAGTTGAAGCAAAGAACATTCACATTTTAGATGAGCCTGCAACAAATTTGGTTTATGGACAAACTGAAGAGAGAAGGGGGGGGCGGTGCAGAGAAGAGGATATGAGAGACAGAGAGACGGGGGCAGAGAAGGGGATGTTGAGAGAGAGAGAGAGAGAGAGAGAGAGAGAGAGAGAGAGAGAGAGAGAGAGAGAGAAGCAGATAAGAGAGAGATGGTGAGACAGAGAGAGGGAGAGAGGCAATTGTCTAAACAGGAAACTAAAATCTAAAAGTGCATCCCTCCAAAGTAAAAACCTTAGAGCTTTAAGATCTGAGGAAGCAGGTCACTTATCTCCCAAAAAGATATTCATTGCCATGGCCTAACCTTTAATTTCTCAAAAGGTTGCTTCTATGTGAGCCTTCACCCAGAGATAAATGAGTTCTGAATGATGATGACCACTGGGCATGATGGGGGAATGGCAATAGTTTATGGGGGAGAGGAGTGGAGGGACCAGAACCCCAAAGTCTGGAGGGAATTCACTAGGCTCAAGCATACTTTGAAGTCAAGATTGTAAAAGTTTATTGTTATGCTTTACAGTGGGAAAGAGTTCTTAGGGAACCTGCAAACTTAAAGAAGACATAGGCATAGTTTTTAAGGAGTTGAGGCAGTTAAATCAGGTGTCAATTATGCTAACTAGGTGAGTAAGGGTGGGATTAGGGAAGAGTTAAGGAGTGGTCAGTGCTTAAAGGAACATGTACTTTTAATATCAACTGCACAGGCGTATTGCCCATAATTCACTGGGAAATAGCCCAAGGAGGGGCTACCTGGAGGTGTGGTTTTAGGCTTGAAACGTCACTAAGTCAGCTAGCGGTCAAGGCTGACTGAGAAGTGCCTGGTCTGCCACCCATCAGTGTCATGTTTGACAAGATGGATGCTGGGAACCAAGGCTGACAGAGACTCAGTATGTGTATAATTGGCTAAGTAGTTAACTTACAGATAGTGCATTGAAGGATTCATTACAGATAGTGCATTGAAGGATTCATAGGTGCAGCTGGGCACTTTACTAAGGGTAGATAACATTTGCCTAAGCTAAAATGTTTATAGATGGTTTAGTGAAGGATTCATAGGTATAGCTTGTTATTGTTTCAAGCAGAAATAAACAGTTCATGAAGGGGGAAGGGGGAAGGGGCAGAGTCAATGCTCAGAGGCGGGGGGGGGGGGGGGGGGGGGGGAGAGTGTGATTTTACAGACCGATTTTACAAACTGACTTTACAAACTGATGTTACAAACTGATATTACAGACATAGATCCCAAGCACCCCATCAGGCACAGAGCTCTCTTCCTATTCTAATGATATCTTGCAGTTTCACCTTGAGGGATTTCTTTCAGGCTCAACATCTCTTGGTGTAGAATAGGATAATTTTCTGCACTAGCTCAAAACAATATTATCAGATAATTTGAAGCTTGGTGGAAGCTTGACCAGGGTATTATTGGTAAGTTCAGTTTTATCACAAAATGAACTTATGCAGGATGCTCCATCATCACTATATAAATGGAAAAGGCATCATTCAATTTAGCTCAACATTTATTGAGCATTCACTGGGTGCCTGGCATTGTATTAGGTTCTGGGTGTACAAAGATTGTGTAAGAGGCTCAGTGGATAGAGCACTGAGCCTAGAGTCAGGAAGACCTAGTTCAAATCCAGCCTCAGAAACTTACTAGGTGTGTGACCCTGGGCAAGTCACTTGGATAAGTGTTAGCCTTAATCCACTAGAGAAGGAAATGGTAAACCACTCCAATATCTTTGCCAAGAAAACCCCATGGACAGTATTGATGTGCTATGGTCCATGGGGTTATGAAAAACTGGAAACAACTGAGTAATTGAACAAGAACCCACAAAAATTAGAGCTGGGGAGGAAGGTATTTGTCCTCAAAGAGCTTTTATTCCATTAACAACCAAGTGATGGCTTTCAAAGTCTAAATCTTAAAGGCAAATAAAATTAGTCCCAAATAGGTTCTGATCATAATAAACTTGCCATAAAAAAGATCTCTCTGAGCATCTATAAATCCAAAGAAGTTAAACTGAACCGATAATGACTTTACTATTTCAAGGTTCTTTGCCCCCAGATGATGGAAAACTTCAATCCCACTGAGGCTTAGTCAACAATCTTTCTGAGTTGCTGTGCCTGATAATTATCTACAACAATTTGCTCTGTCACATTTAAAAGGGATAAGCTACATAATCACTATCCAAAAAAGCATCCTTGAAAAGATTTTCTCAGATTAAATTCCACAAAGCTAAGTAGCCTGGATTGAAAGCCCATCTTTGTCACATACTGGCTATTTTTTTTTTTTGCTCACTAAACATTTATTTAATTGATTTGCCAGGGTCAGATAGCCAGTATGTGACAAAGATGGGCTTTCATCTCAATGCCCAAGTGCTGATCTGCACTGGCACTCTATACCAAAGAAATTAAAGGCTAGAGCCAAAGCAAACAAACAACACAAAATAAAAAAATAAACAACCAAAAATATATCTCCAAAAGTCTAAATCTGTTGGTTTCTGACAGTTTTGTACAAAAATAATTTAGTGTTTATTTAGGTTGCTTTTTCTAATGTTTCCTGGGGAAAAAAATACTGACAGGGCACATAACTCAAAAGATTTCCACATAAGCCCCTCAAAGAGTCATCTACATTTGGCACAGCTTATACCTTCCTAATAGGCCAAATTATTCACCAAGATATATACATATATGTGTGTATACATATATAAACTTCATAACAATGTAATTACTGGCTCTTTTCTTCTCTTCAGGATCCAGACCTCCTGTTGGTCAAAAAAATTGAAATATAAATAAGATCTAAGCCTACTACAGAAATAGACCTCTCATTTGTTGCTATTAAAATAGATGCCTAAGACTTTGCTTCTATAAGGTAACTGACAAGTGTGACTAAATCTCTTTCCTTTCATAACCTGAGATGTAAACTCTTGGCAATAGATCTTCTATGTATTATTTGGAGAACAAAATCACCTGCTTTGACATAGTCAAGAGAAAGGGTAGGCACTTGGCAGGGTAACAGAGTCAAGAATTTGAAACTAGGAGTCAAAAAGTTTGGGTTTTGTTCTTGGATCTGCTGTTAAGGTGTTTCGGTGTTCATGCCAAGCATGGAAGGAATAACAAAAGCCTTCATAATAGCTTTCTAAACTGGATTGTGTACCTCTGAGCTCTCCTAATAAGTGCTTAAAAATGCTTAGTGACTGACTACCCTAACCTTTCCTTCACTGTTGCAAGATCAAATTTCTTAATGTACCGGTGTGATCAAGTCAGTTCCAGCTCTGTGCTCAAGAATCATCAATGATTCCCTAGTATTAATAGGATTACAGGATTTAGATTGTTAGGGAGATGCCAGAGATATTCTAGTCCAACCCCCTCATTTTACAATTAAGGAAACTAAATTTTGGAGAGATTTTAACTTTCTTCAAGTCACGGAAGCATTAAGTAGCGGCATTAAGATTGGAACTTCTGAATTCAAATCTAGTGTACTTTGCACATGGCACAAAATTCCAA
The DNA here is from genome assembly GCF_028583685.1 of Petaurus breviceps papuanus. Lineage (NCBI taxonomy): Eukaryota > Metazoa > Chordata > Mammalia > Diprotodontia > Petauridae > Petaurus > Petaurus breviceps. The sequence goes on from NW_027185903.1 coordinate 12,936,017, forward strand.
TATGGCATTTAAAGTACCCTACTTAAATGCACGTAGGTGACTCTTTAGAGAGGTGGCCTTTCAAAAGCAGCCAAATGTATTTAATTTCATAAACAAAAATGATTCTGAGCTTACAAAGCAAAAAACCCCCATCTCTCGTAAAGAAAAGCATTTATTTGAAGAAAATTCTTTCCAAATTTTTTTTGTTGCTGCTTTGATGTTGATGTATATGTCAGGAAAGGTCTTTTGTCAGAACTGAAGTCAGACTCAGCCTGAATTATAAACTGAGTTATAAACCACTCTCCTTTTACCCATTTTATGTCTAGACAAAGTTATGAATTAACCTTGCCTTACACTCTCCTGCTTTTTTTGCATTCAGGTCTTCCTCTATGCCTGGAACACTATCTCCACAGCGCCAAAGCCCAGCTAAGGCACCATTTCTTTTATGAAATATGAAGCATTCTATGTTCTATACCATTTTTTGCCCATGAAAGTGATCTTCCCCTCCTCTCCTTAAACATTCTGCCTTGTAGCATATTTATTTCCATGTTTAATCTTTCATACTAGAGGGCAGCTCTGCCTGAAAGCAAGACCATATAGGGGTTTTGTTTACGGTTTTTGTTTGTTTGTTTTTTAACATATTAAGGTATTTGGTAAAAGTCTGTTGAAGTGATTTTTCCCCCTATTAGACCATGAGTTCCTTGAGGGTAGGGGACCATATTTGTTTTTTTTTTCCTTTAAAACTTGTTTATCCCCCAGTGCTTAGCATAGGGACTGGTACAAATTAAGCATTTAATAAATGCTCACTAACTGACTAAATTGCTGAAACTTGAGAGGAAAAAGGCATTTATAGGGGCTTAGGTGGCACAGTGAATAGAGTACCCTCCCCTGGAGTCAGGACTACCTGAGTTCAAATCCAGCCTCAGACACTTAATACTTACTAGCCATGTGACCTTGGGCAAGTCACTTAACCCCAACTGCCCTGACTTCCTCCCTCCAAAAAAAAAAATCATTTATATGATCTCTTTGTCAAGGCTTGTGGCAGATCTTTTCATTCATTAATGCCTTCCACAAACAATTATACCAGTTAGTATATTTTCCTTGCTTTTACAAGAGTGCAAAGAAGTTCCATTAGGGAATGGAGTTACCTCCAATAGGAAGTAGCTTTAATTAAAAAAAAAACACACACACTACAAATGCATTTTTTGTTAGTGGGTATATTTGCAAATTGTTATTTTCACATGGCGGGGAAGAATAACTATCTCTAACCGTGATCTTACTTTTTAATTCCTATATACCCACTGAGAGCAAAACAACGTGGAAACAACATTTTCTATTTCCCGTGAAAAGATTCAGTACAGAGGGTTGCTAGCTAGATGTGTCAGGCAGCAATAGCCACCATTTGTTTTCCTTTATCAGGAATTCCAGCTGAGTGTAAAGACAAAAGTCGAAGCAAAAAAATCCAAAAACAAAGAGATAGAGAGTTGGCTAAATGCAGCCTTCATGTTTTGCAAACAAATGCACAAAAATAATTGAGGCTGAGTCTGACTTCAGTTCTGACAAAAGACCTTGCCTGACGTATGCGTCAGCATCAAAGCAGAAACAAAAGAAAGTTGGAAAGAATTTTCTACAAATAAACGCTTGTCTTTAGAAGAGATGTGGGTTTGCTTTGCAAACTCAGAAACATTTTGTTTATGAAATTAAATACTTTTGGCTGCTCTCGAAAGCCACCTCTCTAAAGAGTCACCTATGTGGATTTAATTTCTATTGCTCCATATTTACACACCAGTGATCACTTCATAATATTTAGTAAACAAATTGTGGTAATTTCATATTTGTTACAAGTTTCACTACCTGACTGATTCATGGTTCTCATTACTTTGGTGACTGAACTTCCTCATGGGGAGGAAGACCTGGTCCCTATCCTCCAAGAACTTATAATTATTACTAGTAATTGATTTACATATTTTTTTCAAGCAATTGGGGTTAAGTAACTTGCCCAAGGTTACATGGCCAGTTATTTTGTCTGGGTGTTAAGTATCTGAGGCCAGAACCAATCCCCGGTCATCCCGACTCACTCTTACTCACTGTGCCACCTAGCCTCCCCTGATTTATGTATTTAAGGACAGGCATATCCTTATTTAGGATAAGGCATATCTCCCAGATTCATGCATTAAGTTATGTAACACCTACCACCACTAAGCTGAATCATGACTACTTACCACCTGGGTTTATAGAATGAAAACAAGAGGATTTAATTTTAAAACTGAGAATGAGAAATTAAGAGAGAACATGACAAAGAAAATACCATGTAAGGACAGTCAGCCAAATTAGCTGAAACCCAGGCCCCAGGTCTGAAAGCAATTAAGCTGAAGTTCAAAAAAATCAGATGGTGGACAAATAAGAATGTTAATAAAAATAGATAACAATACCCAAAGTCCTGATTTCATACTTCTTCAGAATACTGAAGATTTCTGCTACCAAAAGCCTCATTATTCTAGACCTTTAACTGCAGTATTTTTTTCAAAATGCCTTCCAAGTGGCCTTCGTCATTTGCACCTCTAAAAGTATCTCATATACCTATGAGGAAAAGCTTACTACAGAATGAAAACATAGATTATTACCTAATTGGAAGCAGCTTATTTTTAAAAAACTCAAATATATTTTTTGTGTGTGTTAGGATTTGTTATTTTTACATGCCAACATCTGGAGAAAACAGACTTTCACTTATCTCTTGATCTTAAGTTTCAGCATCAATTTGAGGGTCCTGCACAAAAGCAAATTTGCAGAGAGCTTCAAAATTCAAAATTCAGCTTCAAAGGTTTGGATTGGTCTTCTTTTTAAATAGGCTACAAAATCTGCACTAGTCATCTCCATATTTACAACTAATAGAACAGTAATTTAACAAGGCCCACATCCAAGGGGTAGCTACTACACAGTAAGTTTGTCTGAGAGGTTCATGATATTTTATCCTTCACTGTCATTATCTAAATGATTCTTGCAATATATTGGTGATAGTATAGCTAAGGAGGCATCCACATCATTGTTTCCATTTGGTAGATAATAATTGGTAATAATTATAAAGAGCTTAACACCATGCCTGGTACATAGTAATATATAAATGTTAACTATTATTATCTATATGATTAGATAAGAGATTATAGAACAGAAAGAACTTGTTACAGAACAATTCAGTGGCACCGTTGGGAACTGATCCCCCCCAAGTCAAAGGATCAGATGACAGATGTCATTAAAAGGGACCTTAGGGACCATTTAGTACAACACCCTGCCTTCCACTGAGGCCAAGAGATGTTAAGAGACTCGTCCAAGATGACACAAACAGTAAGCAGAGAGAGAATTTGAACTTAGCTCTTCTAATTCCAAAGTTGGAGCTCTTTTCACTGAAGAATGCTTCTTCTCTCTTAATCCTTTTAAAAGATCTCATGGCCTCCATGCAGGCACTTCTTGTTCAGACTAGCTCAGATATGTTGATAGGGTCAAATATTTCTGCTGCCACTAAACACTGAAGGACTAGAACTATTTCTTACCATTGCGTTCCATTTTTATTATTAATTATGACAAATGAACAACCTGACTGTGTCTCCAGAAGTGCATAGCTTACAATTCTTATCAGTAGATGATCCATAGAACTATCTAGGATCTTGGCAATACTAGAGTGTAAACATGTAAATTTTGGTGTAAAAAACATTTTTTAAAAACAATAATAAAAACATGGACCCGAATTCTGTTACCTACGTGATATGTTATCCCCAGATTGACAAGAAGTGTAAAACAGCACTAAATAATAACAATGTACACCCAGTTCTCCTCTTCATGCCTGGGAGACAGGACCTGTACATTCATTAATACAGGAAATCTCCAATGAGGAAACTGTCCAGCAACGCAGATTAACACTTGCTTTATAACTTAGTCTTAAGAGAATTCCCTGGGGCACCTAGAAATTAAGTTACTTGCCTTGTGATGATACACGGCCAGACTGGGGATATGAACCCAGCGGCTCTCTATCCACTATGCCACCATATATATGGCTTAATCCTCATTGTTTCCATTTTACAGAGAAGAAAACTGAGAGTCAGCAAGGTTAAGAGATTTGTCCACAGTCATACAGTTAGTCAAGTGGTAAAACTGATATTCAATCCAGAACTCTGCTTCAAGTCAAATGTTCCTTTCAACTCTATCATCCTGCCTCACAAAAAGACTTATCATGTGTCTTGGCCAGACAGCAAAGGTCAGAATCATCTTGCTATCAAAATTCAGACCAAAATCAAGGTCAACAGCTAACTGACAATGGTTCACTTTAACCCAGTAGAAAGGAGTGGGCTAAAAATTCTGAAGATCCGATCCCAGTTCTAACTCTGACACTCACCAGCTTTATGAGTATAATTCATTTAAATCTTTCTGAGTGTCAGATTCCTCATATGTAAGATGGGGAAAATAACTATACCATCTGCTTAACAAGGTCATTATAAGGAGAGCAGGACCAATAAAATAAAAATGACAATTTTATCTAAACTGATTTATATACTCAATGCTATTCCAATTAAATTACAAAAAAAAACCCTGTTTTGCTGAATTAGAAAAACATAATGAAATTCATTTAGAAGAACAAAAAGTCATTAATTTCAAAGGAACTAGTGAAAAAATGTAAAGGAAGGTACTTTAGCAGTACTAGATCTTAAACTATATTATAAGGCAGTAATTATCAAAACTATCTGCTAATGGCTAAGAAATAGAAAGGTAGATCAGTGGAACAGAGTAAACACAATTCACAGCAGCAAATAAATATAGTGACCTAGTATTTGACAAGTGTAAAGACTTAAGATGCCATTGACTATAAAACATAGACCTATGGGACTGTTGCAGGAACCTGGTTGGTGCATGTCTGACTCAAATCTCTTCTCACACCAGTCAATCCTTCACTCTGCTAGTACAGCGATACACTGAAGCACAGGTATGGCTACCTCATCCCTCTATTCAATGAAGTCCAGCGGCAGCCTATTGCTTCCAGGATCAAATATAAAATCCTGTCTGGCTTTTAAAGCCTTTCAGAACTTGGCCTCTTCCTACTTTTGTAATCTTCTTATGCTTTATTCCCCTCCAAGACTCTACCAACCTTATCAATTCTAACCATTCCTTCCTGATCCTAACAAGATTCTCATCTCCTTACTCTTTGGATTTTCACTGTCTGTCCACCATGGCTGAAACTTTCTCTTCTTACCAGCAACTCCTGGTTTCCTTTCAGACTCAGTCAAAATCCCACCTTTTCAAGAAGCCTTTCCTGATCTCCTTCAAAGCTACTGCCATCCCTATGAGATTTATCTCCAATTTATTCTGTATATATCTTATTTGTACATAGTTGTTTACATGTCTCCACCATTAGAATGTAAGAGGCAGGCACTGTGTTTCTTCCTGTCTTTGTAATCGCAATGCTTAGTACAAAGCCTGGCATATAGAAGGTACTTAAAAATGATTTAACAAGAACATTTCAAAGCTGATGCTTCCTTGTATAATTTTACCAGTGCTACCTCCAAATAACATTTGAAGTTAAAAAGTAAAATTAAATAATCAAGGGTGAAGTCTGGACATAGCAAAACAAAAAGCTTACAGAGAACATAATTTTAGGCATAAGAAGCACAGACTTTGGATAGATACCTAAGTAGTTGTGGTAAAATGAACTAATACAAGGGGACCCCAGGCAGAATAGAGAAAAGAAATGCTTTGAATACATAACATAATGGCATGTGAAACAATGGGGCCTAGCTATGGACCGATGGACAGTAGTGTTCATGGCAGGCTGACCAACCTGGTGTGTAGTCATCATCAAATGGGGCTTCTTTTACAACTTCATGAAACAGAAGCAATGGTATAAATAGGACCAGCCTCCAAAAATGGCAGCTGCAGCTGAAGACCAGAGTCTGAGCTATATAGAGGTGTTAATGCAGAAGGGGCTGCTGCTCAAGGAAAAGTGTTTACATACACAGTTAGCTATCACCATTGTAATACCATCACTGAATAGGAAGGACACCAAAAATAGATTATTAAAGCCTGAACCAAAACATGTTGTCACATCTTTTCCTATACCTTTTAAAATGTTTTTACTTCTCACATAAGAGGCAAATATTCAAAGAGAAGGGTACCTTTTTTAAAAAAAGTCAAACTGTTTAGGTAAATGATGACAAACAATTATGGCATATACAAAATAATTACAAGCTCTTTGGATATAGTAGAGATAGGGACTGGACCTGTAATTTCATTGGTAGAGGGAATTCTGTTGTAAAGAAACTCCTTCTGCCAATGGAGGCCAGCACCTTCTCTGACACTTATAGTTTTAAGAATTACCAAGAGCGCTGAGAAGTTAAGTGATGTGTCCCTGGTAGCTCAGTCAGTTCTTCCAGGCTCTGAGGTCTGCCCTCTAGCTGCTAAACTATATTGCCTCTCATTTAGCATTTAGGAGACTAAATAAAACAAGCATAGATTAAAAATGTTTTTATTCATCCTATTCCTCTTGAAAATATATTTAAGCATCTTCTTTACCTAGGCAGAACTAATTATTTATGCTAACTATCTTGAGGATTATGTGTTTTTGTCACCTAGCTCGTGTTCTAGGGGAAGGATCCATATTAGGTATATGTCCTAGTTTTAGAACAATGTGGGCTTTCAGAAAAACTGCCTTCCCGGCAGTTCCACAAATGAGACATTCCCGTCTCTTGGCTACAGGCATTCTCTCTGGCTATCCCCCATACCCGGAGTGTTCTCCCACTACGGGCTTTCTTTAATTCCCAACTAAAACCCCACCTTTTACAGAAAGTTTTCCCTAATCCCTCTTAATTCTAGTGCTTTCCCTCATTTAACTATTTCCTGTCTATCCCATCTATAATGTGTTTGTATTTAGAGAAAAATGTATTTGTGTAGAGCCTCTGCCTCTCCTCTCCAAAAGAAGGTAAATTTTCATGGCCTAAAGCTGTCTAGTTAACTTAGGGTTTACTGACTAGATGTCTTTCTCAAACACCAAGCCTCAAACCCATTTCACTCAGGAGCTCATAGATCAGACAACAATAGGTCCCTGCCCAAGCACCACTTAATGGCTATTTTGGGGGCTCTCCTGGCTCAGAGGGAATGTAAATAGTAACTGTTTCTCTTCTAGTCAGCAACCCCGAGGATCCTTCCCTCCTAAGTTTGATTTTATTATCATTATTATTAAAGGGGCCATCCCTTGACACACTTCTTAAAAAAGCCTATTCCCTGAATGGGCCATACCTCACTCTAAGTGAGAACCGGAAAAGACTTTGCCCATTGCATCCTGGGTCATCTCCAGTTGCGGTGATGAATATATGGCCACTGGTCCCAGCTGGCTACAAAGGAGAAAATGAGGCTGATGACCTTGCACAGCCCTCCTTCACTCAAATCAAAATCAACTGCCAGTCATGTCATCATGATGTCGTGGTGCTCTTCAGAAATGAAGGACAAATACACCACCTATTTCCTGTCTATCCAGTCTGTAACTTGTTTGAACATAGCTGTTTGTCTATTGTCTTTTTCCCTTCTCTGTATCTCCATCACTTAGTACTGTGCCTAGAACATAGCAAGTGATATACAAATGCTCATTCCCTTCCTCTTGTTCCTCCATTATATTATCCAGCGGACTATAAGTACCTTTAGGGCAGGTATGGTCTCGTGGTTCCTTCGTGTCCCTAGTTTTTAGCACAGTACTTGGCACATAGGCATTGCTATGTAAATGATCGGGAGCACTCTTACCTTTGCTGAATGCTCCATGGTGACCACCACTTTGGTTTTTGAGCTGGACACCAAATCCATAGCACCGCCCATTCCTTTCACCATCTTGCCCTGCAAGCAAGAATCACAGCATTAGAAGAAGCCACATTTCTCCAAATTAATTACTTGTGTGGGAGAACCAAGTCAAGCTGAAGGAATATTACCACTGGAACAAAGTCTAATCAACTAATCTACTTGCTTGTTTATTACCACTGTCAAAACTCCTGTGCAGGGAAGCTTAGAACCCTGGTATTCGATTATCTCAGAGTTGAAAGATAAAGTTGAGGATAATGTGTGAAAAAGTCTTGTTTTACAAACACATACATGAATTTAATTTCAAGTAAATAAGCAATTAGAGAATTCACAGATATATAAGGTAACTTTCAGAACATTTGTAGACTCTAGGCACCCATATTGGCAGGATCACAGAAATGCTAGTTTAGAATGGAAGAAACTTTAACACAAATAACTTTCCACACTTATTTGTATCACAGCAATTTTAATTACAGACATTTTGTTAAATCATCCTTTCCAATCTCCTGCACTGGAAGACAATATTCAAGTACTCCACCAAAGGCAGTAATGGCATTTTCCTGGGGCTAACATAAAAGTAGTCTGAAAAAGTAAACTTTTTTCAAAATAGGGGTAGATCATTCAAATCCCTTTCAGAAATACCAGACCATTCCTGAATGATGGTCACTCTGACAACTTCTTCCCCACCCCCTGCCTCACTATCTACACTGCTCTCTTTTCAGAGAGAAGAAAGAGCTTCTTTCTAAATATTAAGGTCCAGGGAATTGGATTTTGCTCTTGCTCAAATAAAATCAACAAGAAAATCAGTGACACTTTGATCTGAGTCCCCAATTCTTCTAATATTCTCCAAATTCCTTAACTTTTGTTTTTCAACCCAAGACTTTCTAGCTATCTAGAAGACAGAATTTCATACTGCATTTCCTTATTTTGATGAGTATTTAGAGAAAAGGTTTGGAAATCTCTTTTCACTTGGCATAACCTAGAGCAGGCCTGCACAACCTGTGGAACACCAAAGGATTTCAGTTGGCCATGAACAATGCAGAGGAAAACATATTTTGTACGTAGAGGAAATCCTTTGGCTTGCTGCAAGAGGCCCATGGGCGACAGGTTGTACAGGCATGATCTAGTGCCTCCTGACTGGGCCTGTGTCAACAGTGCTGCTCAGACTAAAAGTCTGAAGAGTAGAATTCTTTCTTGGCCAATGTTAAATATTTTAATAGTTCTACCAGCTATGTGATCATCCTTAGGCTATCATTTCTTTTTTTTTTAACTTATTTATTTACTTTTAGTTTACAACATTCAGTTTCACATTTTCTCCCCCTCCCTCTCCATCCCTCTTCCCCCTCAAAATTAAAAATATGCTTCAAATAAAAAATATGCTTCAATCTGGCAGCATGCAACCCAGTATAAATTCTACAAATACCTTTGCATTAAACATTAGTCAAATTGTAAAGAAGTGTTATAACCAATGGAGTGAACCATGAGAAAGAAGGAACAAAACAAAACACAAAAGAGAGACAGCAACTAGTTTGCTCCAATCTGCATTCAGATTGTAGTTCTTTTCTCTGGATGTGGATATATCCCTTTCCATCATGAGTCTTTTATGGTTATCTTTTAGCTTAGGCTATCATTTCATCAATTCAAAAATCAGATATAACAAGGGTGCTACTTTCTACATTGTACGTTGTGCCGTCTTGTGCACTAAGGAAGTCACCAAGATGAACAAGGTCCCTGACTCAGAGGAGAGGGAGCAAAAGGTGTGTGCATAAATGTCTATGGAATAAAAGAGCATGTGATATTTTCATAACACAACCAAAAGAAGTACCATGAGAATTAGGGAGAGATTAATACTGGTTATGAAAGAAAGTTTCATGGAGGAGGTGACAGTTCAGCTAGGGCTTGAAGGATGGATTGGATTTCAATGGGGGAGGTATGTGTGTATATATGTGATAAGGGAAAAGGGGAAATGGAGTTTGGAGGAGGATGGGGAAAGTGTGAAACAACTAATGTGGAGAATATGATAGAAAATCAATTAGAGCTCAATTAAAGAATTGCTGGGTGGAGGAGAATTCAGCTGAGACTATAACTTATGACTTTAACAGTAAATCCTCTTCATTGGGTTTCATGATTTTCTCCTGCGATGTTCAGAAAACCAAAAGCTGTAGTAGAAGAAGTAGATGGGTTTTCTGAAGGGTAAGATAATTATTACTAAGACAAATACAGAAAAAAGGGAAAAGGGTAGAGAAAGCATGGGTCTCTGTGTGAGAGATGAGTATTTTTTCTTTTGTATTTAATAACTAATTGTTGTATTAGGACCAAAGTTTTTCCCCTTTTCTACTTCCTCATCCAGAAACCAACCAGTGTGGGGAATCTCTCTTAAAGATTTACCCAGGCCAAGATCTAATCAGACAGTAAAAGAAATTCTAAGTTTGGGCTAATAGGTGTATTCCTGCTTATGGTGTTTGAGCAGACAGGTCTGGGAAGTGTAGATTATCTGTTTTGCCCGACAGGTGATAAGGAAATTAATGTCTCTTTGATCATGATTTGGGTGATCTAAATCACATACCCTAAGACCTTCATTTTACTACAGCCCAGCCTCTCACTGTAATATTCATTTTCTTATTACTTGTTGACCAATCAGTTGTTGATTACCACTGCACTTCGAAGGGCATATAAACTGTGAACCCATTGCCATGAGGTGTCTTTGGTCTAAGAGAGACAGTCAAATGACTATCCTTTTATTAAAATGCTGGCATTAATAATAAAATGATTAAATTACCCAGAAACTATGTCTCTTGAACTTTTTAATTGTCATATAAGGCAATAGGAAGGATATTGTTGAACTTACTGACTATAGGAGAAAGAAGCAAGTGAAATCAAAATGGTGGAAATGAACTGGGGCGGGGGGGGAATGGAGCAAAGGTCACAATGAGGACAAACAAAAGGTTCAACAGGAAGGAAAAACTGGGGGTTAGATGAGAAACTGCCAGAGGGGAATTTCAGAGCTGTGACTATACACACATGCATGCATGCAAACATACATTATATATAGCTATGCATGCACTTATATAGGTATAAATTCAATAATGATTGGGTAGGTCTAATATGTTGCCATACCACAATGATAGTTAAAGTGGAGTAAAAATGGAGGTTATAAGCATTGAGGTTGTTAAAGAAACAGTTAAGTTAGAGGGTTAGAAAGTGTACATATATAAGTAGGTATGTGATATATACTTATAGATTTTATATGCATATAAATATATTAATTTACATTAGTTATAACATGATATAATTATATGGGTATATATGTATATAATTATATATAAAATCTCTTCTACCCCTTACTATCCATCTCCAGCAATACGTGTGTATGTATATCTCTATATATGGGTAGAGAGATAGATAGACAGACAGACAGATAAATGGATAAATAGATAAAATAAAAAGACTATAGCTCAATAACTAAACTAATGGGGGAAGTTAGAGAAGTATTCAGGAAGAAGGTGGTTGACAGTAACAAGGATGAAGAGAGGGTGATATAATCAGACAGCATGAATTTCAAAGGAAAGGAGGTTGCTAAATAAGAATGACAGAACAGTTGTCCAGAAGTGGCAGTGAGAAGCAAGGAGAGTATGAAGGCCTCTCAATCCATTTTCATAAGTAAGGCTAAGTAGGAGTTCATGCCATATAAGAATTGGTTTAAAAAAAACTGGGGGTATTTAATCTAGAGAATTTAATACTCAAGGAGGTATGTGTGGTACGTGTCTTGAAATATCTAAAAGCCTGTTATATTTGGCAAAAAAAAAAAAAAAAAGCTGAACCAGTAACAATGGATGGAAGCTGAAATGAGGAAAATCTAGGGCAAAATTCAGGGAAAAAAAACCCCAAAACTTCCTGCCCAGGAAGGGCTGCCCAGGAAAATCATAGGATCACAGATTTACAAATGGAAAGGGAAGAAGTAAGGAAGGGAGGGAGGAAAGGGGAAAGAGAGAAGGAAGAAAGGAAAAGAAGAAAGATAAGGAAGAAAGGGAGACAGAGAGAGACGGAGGCAGAGACAGTGAGAATGAACTGTGAAACAACTTGCCAAAGGGTCACATAGGCTGTAAGGGATAGAGGAAGAATCCTAGGTCGTCTGACTCCACAGTCAAGCACTCCAAAGTCAAACACATGGTACCAAGCTGTCCCTTAGGTAAAGGCTTCTCCTTCACTGTCTTCCAAGTAGAGTCTGGCTGACCATTTGTCCAAAATGCTAAAGGAGGGATTCTATTTTTTTGTTTAACATTTACTTTTTAAAATTTTCAGTTCAAAATTCTCTCATTCCTTTCAGCCCTTCACTCAACAATTGAGAAGGCAAGCAATATGATACCCATTACATAGGTGAAGTCATACAAAACATATTTCCATATTAGGCATATTGAAAAAAAAAGGCAGGAAAAATTAAAATATATATATATATATATATATATATGTTTCAATCTGTATTCAACATTCAAAAGTTTTATCTCTTGGGGCGGCCAGGTGGCTCAGCAAGTAAGAGCACCAGCTCCAGTGTCGGGATGACCTGGATCAAATCCGGGCTCAGATACTCAGCACCACACCCAGAAATAACTGGCCATGTAACCTTGAGCAAGTTACTTAACCCTGATTGCTTTAAAAAAAAAAAAGTTTTCTCTCTCGGATTTGAATATCATTTTTCATTATGAGTCCTCTGGAATGGTAATGGATCATAATATTATTTATCAGAGTAACTAGGCCAATCGCAGTGATCTTTACCATATTACTATTACTGTGTATACTGTTCTCCTGATTCTGCTCATTTCACTTTGCATCAATTCATATAAGTCTTCCTAGGTTTTTCTCAAACCACCCCCTACATTATTTCTTATAGCACAATAGTATTCCATCACAATCATACCATTTGTTTAGTCATTCCCCAACTGATAGGCATCCAAGAGGGGATACTTTTGTGAATATGTACTGGACCGGATGGCTTCTGAGGTCCCTTTCTAACTTTTAAAACCCTGTGATTATGTGAGAACTGAATGATAATAAAAAACATTTCATTTACTTCTCTGTATGATATCAGGAGGCAGCCAGGTGGCTCAGGGGATAGAGCACTGGGATTAGAGTCAACAAGACCTGAGTTCAACTCTGGCCTCAGAGATTCATTAGCTGTGAGTCTCGGCAAGTCACTTAATCTCTGTTTGCCTTAATCTGCTGGAGAAGGAAACTGCAAACTGATCTATTATCTTTGTCAAGAAAACCCCATACAGGGTCATGAAGAGTTGGACAGGACTGAACAATGACAACACCAACAACAAATGATGCCATTAAGAAGTAAGTCATCTGTAACTGGACATGTTAATCATAAATATCTTGGGATTATTATCTCCTCCTACTTTTACCACATAAGCTGTCATTATAGATATTTTTTCTTCCCCCCAAAAATGTATAATAATTTTAACAGAATAAGAGTATATAATTTTTGACTTTGAGGTATTTTAAGTCATCTTAGAAAATTATTATTCTCTGAGGAAGAAATTAGACTGTCAGGTCAACAAAAAACCATAAAATACTAGGTTTTATTACTCTTTTATCTTCTTACTTTCCAGTATATTCAGACAGGAAAATAAAAATAAATTTTCCTTCCTTTTCAAATCCCAGATGATTTTTGAATTTAAAATGAATTAGTCCCATAAAAGAGAACATTCTTCTACAGCTGCAGAAGAAGCAACTGTCACTAAAAGCTAGATTTTAAATTCTCTAGCTGCTGGCTAACCTGAGTTTTTAAGTAATTTAAATCAAATCAACAATATTTAACAAGCACTTACGGCAGAGTCAAGATGGCGTAGTAGAAACAGGACTTCTTTGGGCCTCCCACTCCCACCTCTTCCAATTCATGTAAAAAAATGACTCTAAACAAACTTTGGAGCTACAGAACCCACAAAATGACACAGAGAAGATAACCTCCCACTGAAGACAGCCCAGCAGGTCAGCAGGAAGGGACCAGTGAAGCACTCTAGGAGCTGAGCCCAGCCTCAGAGGGGCCACAACCAACCGCCGGCTGGAGGGACTTCAGATCACAAGCAGCTGTGGTGGTTTCCAGAATTGTTAACCAATAGATGCTAAGGACAAAGTGAGAGGTCAGTGCAGTGTGGACTTTGGGACCAGTAGTTGGGAAAGCGTCAGCTGAGATAACTTGGCACAGCCAGAGCCATGTTGTAGCTTCAGCTCCTGGCCTGCAGACTGTAAGGGGACCAAGCAACCAGTCTGAGGGGTAATTGCTCTTGCTTTAACCTACTTGGATTAGGATCACTGTCTGGGGTGGAGGTCCTCAGGTGCGTGACCAGTGTGCCAGAGCATGTGGAGGCTCCAGAGAGGGCAACCAACTAATAGCTCCAGCAGCTGAGATAATCCCAGCAATTTGGTACAAAGATCCCCACTCTGGTAGCAGAGTTCTATTGTGGCAAAAAGTTCAAAAATCAAGTAATTGAGTGGCAACATGAGCAAGTGAGGGAAGCAAGGCAAGCAATGTGGTCCAACTTCGGATTCTTTTTTTGAGGATAAAAAGGATCAGGGCATTTGGAAGACAACAAAGTCAGAACTCCTGCACGAAACCTTCCATCAAAAGAATAAGCTGCTTACAGGTCATAGAGGAGCTTAAGAAGGATTTTGAAAACCACATAAGAGTAGTGGAGGAAAAATTGGGAAGAGACATGAGAATGATGCAAGAAAATTATGAAATGTCAACCTGACTGAAGAAAACAAAACCTTATGGTTGTCTTTGATTTTTAGAAAATATTGAGGATACATTTTGTATCATTAGTGTCCATTGATATATAATCACGAATGAATAGTATGGAATATGAACTTAAAAGGAAAGCATGAACATAAAAAGGATGAACAGTAATGAAAGCAAAAATTATATGAATAGTAATATATGAGGAGTACAAATATATGACATTTAGTCAAAAGCAATATCATAAACAAGAACTTTTTTCAAAACCCAAATAGAGTAAAAAACAGAAAATATCTCATTCCTGGCAAGTTGTAAGAATATTACTAAAATGAAGTTGTAAATGATTATATGTAGAGTCCTAACCTTCTGTTATTTATCTCCCAATTATTAAAAGAGTTGAATTACAAAAAAAAAAAGAAAAAAAACCTTAAAAAATAGACTAACTCAAATGGCAAAAGAGGCCCATAAAGCCATTGAGGAGAAAAATGCCTTAAAAGCCAAATTTGCCAGATGGAAAAAGAATCTCAAAAGCTCCCTGAAGAGAATCATTCCTTAAGAATTAGATTGGGGCAAATGGAAGCTAGTGACTTTATGAGAAATCAAGATACTATTAAACAGAACCAAACAAATGAAAAAATAGAAGGCAATGTGAAATATCTCATTGGAAAAACCACTGACCTGGAAAATAGATCCAGGAGAGATCATTTAAAAACTATGGGACTACCTGAAAGCCACGCTCAAAAAAAAAGAACCTAGAAATCATCCTTCAAGAAATTCTCAAGCAAAATTGCCCTGATGTTTTAGAATCAGAGGGCAAAACAGAGGTTGGAAGAATCCACCCATCATCTCCTGAAAAGGATGAATATTATAGCCAGGTTCTGGAGTTCCCAGATCAAGGAGAAAATATTAAAAGCAGCCAGGAAGAAACAATTTGAATACTGTGGAAACACAACCAGGATAACAGGATCTGGCAACTTCTTCACTGAGGCATCAAAGGGCTTGGAATATGATATTCCAGAGGTCAAAGGAGCTGGGATTAAAACCAAGAATCACCTAACCAGCAAAACTAGTATCATGTTTCAGGGGAAAATATGGTCATTCAACGGAATAGAGGACTTTCAAGCAGTCTTGCCAAAAACCAGAGTTGAATAGAAAGTCTGACATTCAGATACAAGAAGCATGAGAAGGTAAACAGGGAAAAGAAATCATAAGGAACTTATCAAAGTTGAACTACTTACATTCCTACATGGAAAAATGATAATTGTAACTGATGAAACTTTTATCAGTATGAGAATAGTTGAAGGGAATAGAAATGTGTATATACACACACATATACACATATGTATATATACATATATGTATACATACATATATGTGTCTATATAGGAAGGTATATGGACTTATGAATATATATGTGAGTGTGTGTATATATGTGTACAGGT
The DNA here is from genome assembly GCF_028583685.1 of Petaurus breviceps papuanus. Lineage (NCBI taxonomy): Eukaryota > Metazoa > Chordata > Mammalia > Diprotodontia > Petauridae > Petaurus > Petaurus breviceps. Next base: position 12,952,004 of record NW_027185903.1, read on the forward strand.
ATACATAGACAGAGGGCACAGGACCAATTGAATAGGAAGGGATGATACTTAAAAGGTGAAATTAAAGAGATGAGAAAGGAATATAATGAGAGGAGATGGGGAGAGATAGAATGGGGTAAATTATCTCATATAGAAGAGGCAAGGGAAAACTGTTACAATGCAGGGATAGGAAGGCAAAAGGGAATGGGTCAACCTTATTCCCATTGAATTTGACTTGAGGAGGGAATGAAATACACAATAAATAGGGTATCTCACCCTCCAGGAGAGTAGGGGGGAAGGGGATGAGACGGGGGATGATGGAAGGGAGGGCAGGCTTGGGGGGAGGGAAGTTGGAAGCACCCACTTTTGAAGAGGATCAAAGTAGAAAATAGAACTACTGGGGGGTGGGATAGGATGAAGGGAAATATAGTCAGTCTTTCACAATATATCCACTATGGAAATGTTTTGCATGGTTATACAAGTACAGCTTATACTGAATTGCTTATCTTCCCAGTAAGGGTGGGTGACAAGGGAGGTAGGGAGAGAATCTGGAATTCAAAGGTTTAGAATCAAATGTGTAAAATATCTGTATATCATTATTATTATTATTTTACATGTAACTGGGAAATAAGATATACAGGCACTGGGACATAGAGATCCACCATGCCCTACTGGAAAGTCAGAGGAGGTATGGGGGAAGATATGGAAGAGAGCAGATTGGGAGAGGGGATATTCAGTGGGATCATTGTTTTGGGGTTGTGGGTAGGGGAAAAATGGAGAGAAAATTTATAACTCAAAATCTTGTGGAAATGAATGATGTAAACTAAAAAATAATAAATAAAAAACAAGCACCTACTATGAATTCACACAGTGTTCAGTACCTTTTGGCAAGCAAAAAGTATGATGCCCATAGGCACTTATCTTTTCTAACCTATCTGAGGTCTTCCAATTTCACATCTCCAGCCGCCTTTTAGACAATATCTTCAACTCAATATGTTTAAAACTCAGCTCATTTTCTTTTCCCCAAACCCTCCTCCTTTCCTAACTTTCCTAATTACAATCGAGGGCAAAACTGGCCTCCCAGCACCTCAGACTCACAAGCCTAGGAGTCATCCTGGACTCCCCACAATCTTTCACCCGCCATATCCAAGCTATTGCCAAGGTCTGTAGATATCATCTTTACAACATCTCAGACACGCTTCCTTCTCTAACACTGCCACAACTCTGGTGCAGACCCTCAGCACCTCATGCCTGGATTACTGCAATAGCCTGCTGGTGCATCTGCCTGCCTCAAGTCTCTTCCCACTCCAATCTCTCTTCCATTTAGGCACCAAATGATTTTCCTAAAGTATAGGTCTGACCATGCCACTCCATTTACTCAATAAATGCCAGTGGCTCCCTATTGTCTCCAGGATCAAATATAAAATTCTTTGCTTGCCATCAAAGTCTGTCATAACTTAGCCCCCTCTCCTTCCTTTCCACAATTATTATGCATTACTCCCCATCATATATTCTTCCATCCAGTGACACTTTCCACCAAAAAGACACTCAGTCTCTGTGTTCTGAACACATTCTCTCTTGTCCTCCATCCCTGGAATGTTCTCCCTCCTCATCTTCACCTACTGAATTCCTTGGCTTCCCTTAAATCCCAGCTAAAATCCTTAATTCCTAATCTCAATTTTAATCTCTTTTCCTTATTTCCTATTTATCCTATAGGATAATATTACATTCTCTACATTACACACAATACAATATTCATAAAAACAGGATATATTTATCCTATACATAGCTGGCTTGGGCACATTTGCTTGCTTGCTAAGTTTCCATTAAATTGTAAACTCCTTAAGGGAGCCCCTTTTTATATCTCCCGGCACTCAACACAGGGCAGAGCACATAATAGGTGCTTAATAAACGTTTACTGGTTAATTATTGATTATTAATATAATAAATGATTATTGATTGACAATTGTGAAAGGACCTGGGTTTAAATCTAGCCTCAGGAACTTGCTAGCTATGTGACCTTGGGTAGGAGTGATAATTTCTGTCTGCCTCAATTTCCTCATTTGTAAAACAGGGAGAGAAATAGCACCTAGTATTGTTGTGAGGATAAAATGGGATAATATTTGCAAAGAGCTTTGTGAATCTTAAAGTCCTACATAAATGATTAATATTGCAGCTGTTGTTACATGTTCCCTGTCCTCAGGAAGCTTACAATATAAGCTGGGAAAGAAAATATAAATGTACAAAACAATTTAATAGAAATCAAGAGAGCTTATGATTAAATACCAAAATAAGTAGTAGGTTTAATGAATGTTAAAGAAAGTCAGAGTAGATCAAAATTAACACTCTAAAGAAGTGGAGTAAAGTTTCATGAAATAGGTGAAACCCATCAGGGTTTTAAGAATGGTCAGGTGGGGGGCAGCTAGGTGGTACAGTGAATAGAGTACCAGCCCTGAATTCAGGAGGACCCGAGTTCAAATGTGGCCTCAGACACTTGACACTTAGTAGCTGTGTGACCTTGGGCAAGTGTCACTTAACCCCAATTGTCCTGCCTTCCCCCTCCAAAAAGACCAAAAAAGAAGAAAAAAAGAATGATCAGGTGAAAAAAGAGGTGAGTAATGAAGTGAAAAAGCAAGGAGTGGTTCTGTACATGAGAGCAGAAGCATAAACCAAGATAGAAGTAGTTCTTACACCAAATAACCTCAAACCACAGAAAAAGACTTACTGTTATAAATAAAGGCTTAAGAAATCATGAAAATTATTTAAAATACACCAAGCAGAAGGGAAAATATACTTGTGAAAATAGGTTTATAATAGAGAAACACTGATTATCATTGAAGGATAATGAGGCCGATGTGACCCTAGTGTGATCGTCTTTTATAATCCCACATGTGTATATACATATATTATATATATTTCTATAAATATGCATACACATATGCAAGTATTTTTCTTGAATTATTTGCCTTTAACTTTGAAACTGACTAAAGCTGGCATAATGGAAATAGTTGTTCTTGTCATAGTAAACTCTTCTTTTTCAGAAGGATATTAAGTATTGAAAATGCTAGAAATATGACCTGTTATAACCTATTTATAAAATCTTTCCAAAAATATTATATTACTTAAATACTATGTGACTAGACATTATCATTCCTATCCAATACCACCTTGTGGTGCAACTGTACCCTAAGGACCATCATCTTTTTTGAAAATGACCTTTTCTATATGAGTTTTCTACTCCTATTAGAAGGTGAGCTCCTTGAGGGCAGGAACTATCTTACTTTTCCATTTATAATCCCAGCACAGTGCTTAAGCACATAGTAGTTGTGTAATAAACACTCTTTCATCCATTCATGCTGACACTTAATCTTTGAACTTATATTTGCACATATCTGGATTTTTAAAAAAATTAAACATTTTTTGTAACTTTTTAAAGCATTGATTTCTACTATAATATCTCAGCTGAGGACTTTGCCTCTTATTTGAGTGAGAAAATTGAGGACACTAGACATGAGCTCAATCTTTTCCATTCTCTTCATTTCAAAACCCTTTGACATAATTTTCCACTCTCTTGCTTTCCCTCAGTCTGTAACAAAGAGGCAGCTCTTCTTCTTGCCTAGGTCAACCCTCTAAATGTGTATTTGCTTCCAACCCCTCAAGTAATCTCCAAGAATCTCTACTCCAGACTAAATTATCAACCCCACTGCCCCCCTTCTCTCTTATCCTCAGAATCTATCTACTGGCTCCTTCCCTAACACTTTCAAAGATGGCCAAGTCTCTATCTTTAAAAAAAATAAAACTTTCACTAAATCCTACTCTTCCTTCAAGCTCTTGTCCTACATTTGGACACAACCGAATGACAATAACACAAATACATATACACATACACATATATACTCATTATTTCCTCCCCAAAAAAACTCTTTTTCTTCTTTCACACTTTGCTATTCATTCAAGGCACTACCTTCCAATCTCCCAGGTTAATAATTTTCATATTATCCTGGATTCCTCACTCTCCCTCATGCCACATATACAATCAGTTAACCATATCTTGCCATTTCTATCTTCACAATATATCTCTAATTGGACTCCCTATGTCCAGGCTCTCCCAACTAGAGCCCATTCTACACATGGCTCCTAAAGTAATTTTCTCTTAGTACTGACCTGACTATGAGATTCTCCTACTCAATCAACTCCAGCTTCTTCCTATTGCTTCTAGGATAGAATATAAATTCTTCTATGTACCTTTTAAAGACCTTCACAACCAGGTCCCAATTCATCTTTTCAGCTTTACTGGACATATCAGTCCCACTCCTAAAATATGTAATCCAGATAACCTGACTTTTTCTTTGATCTACATATTTACACTTCATCTCTCATCTCCTAGCCTTTGTACTAACCACTCCCCATGCCTGGCATGCATTTCCTCATTTCTTCTACCACATAGTGTTCCTTTCCTCCCTTTGGACACAGCCCAAGCATTTTCTTCTGCCTGAAACCTTTCTTGACCTCCACCCATTCCACCCAAATGCTAGTGGCCTTACCTTCTAAATCACCTTGTATTTAGCTACTTCAGCTTTATTATATTAACTTTATAGTTGTGCTGTTTACATTTATCTAAATATCTACCTCACCTATTAGACTCATCTCTTGTGATTAGAGTGTTTCATTCTTTGTCCTTGTATCTTCAATGTCTGGTATAGAGGAGGTGCTTAATAAAGGATTTTTTTATTAACTGACTACTAATCTCAGTTCAGTTCATTAAAATCAGCATTATAAAAGAAATTAAAGAAAGCAACATGGCAAATTAATCGCACTAAAGACTTCAAATCAAAATAAAATATTTTAGGTGCTTAAAAAAAGGGTTAACTTTTCAAATTCTAAACATGGCTCCTATTAAGATTTTAACAGAGAGACTAAATACTGAGGAATATTGATGCTTTACAAATCAACTTTAGAATATAATGAATTTCTGATGGTTCTTTTTAATGAGCATAGTGACAGTGAATATCGATTTCCAAATTCTTTTCTTCTAAATATGAATCGACTCAAGATTTCTGTTTTACAAAAGAAAGCCTTTTAAGACATCCAAAAGCATTTTCTGCTTTTTTTTTTTTTAAAAAAACCTCTCATGATATCGTATCATTAAAAAATGAAGAATTGGAAACAAAAGATACACGAAGTATGACTTGTCAGTAAACTTGTAGTAAAATGGTTTACAAAGCATTCCTAAATAAAAGAGGGAGAGAGGGAGACGGGAGAGGGAGAGAAATTCCCAATATATTCAGGTGTGAATTCTTTCGTGTCTTGTTCCCATGTGTCTTGTTCTCTTTCTCCCTCCCCTATGCCCTTCCTATTTCTCTATTTGAGAAGTCTTATCTGATCCAAAAGAAACTTGCTAAGGATTTTTTAGGGACCTGTGATTTCACTAGTCTAAGGCAATGCTTCTTTAACTATGTGTGGCAACTCATATAGGGTCTTGTACTGGTGGGGTGTAATGGAAATGGAAATTTTAAAGATCATCCCTGCCCCTAGGCTAAAGTGCACCTGGAGCCTGGGGTGGGAGGCTTGTTTTTCAGTAGATACTTCTTGATTGGCCAGTGGGTCAATAAAGGTTGCTACATTCTCTGAGCCAGGAAAAGGCTATATAAGCCCTGATGTATAGCTTTGTTTTGGGGCTCACTTTGAGAAGTGTTCTGTGATTTGATATGGATTCTGGGAAGCCGTTGTCCAGAGGCCCCTGGCTTTGAAAAACCCAGATGTTGAAACCCAGATGTTGATTTGGTATGGATGTAATGATTGGACAGTTTGAAATCTGTCTACTTGATCTGTTTCTGTCTTGATAATTCTGTCTGTATATTCTCAAGTTCAGGGTGCTGACCTCTTTCCCCTGAACTAGGTAAATGATACATGTTTGACTGATTAAAGTAAGCTTGTTAACCCATTTTGAGTCGCTTTCCTTTATCAAAGCAGATCCAAGAACCTGTGTTGGCAGCAAACCCTGAGGACCCTTGGGGTGCTTGCCGCTACATGGGGTCAAGAAAACTTTGGCAACAGTAAAACATTTCTGAACACACAACCAAAAATTAATTCAAAATCAAACATATAATGAATCGGAAGTGCTTCTGGCAGCGCTTGCCTATGTGGCATCTAGCAACTTCATTGCAGCCTTGGTTCTGAACACAGCATTGACAATTATAAAATTATCAATCAACTCTGAGAAACATTAAAGATGCTCTAAATCCTGCAGTACCAAATATTCTGCCAAGATTTAATTCTTTTATAAAAATAAACAAGCACATCCAAATTTGCTTTCATCTTTAATAAAGAATTGTTTTAAAATAAATTTCTTTATGACTTATTATCCGTGAATGTTTGATTTGTATACCTATTTTATATACCTATATATCTGAGATCTTGTAAAAATTTCTCTGGCAAAAAGAGAAGCCCCCCCCAGCAGAAAAAGTTTAATCCCTAGCCTAAGGAATTTCCTCAATTCAGATTAGCAGCTACTAATTCTTAAGAGAGCTGCCTGGGGGCACTGAGAGGTTAAGTAACTTTCCCTACACAGCCAATAGATGTTAAATAAGAACTTGAACCCCAGCTCTTTCTTACTCTGAAGTCAGCTACCTATCCACTATTCCCTGTTGAGGAAAACCTCTTAGAAACTTACATGTGTAAAATTATATGACAAATCTTTCCAGTGAAAGAAAAAAATAGGCAGATTTTAATTACAATTTTTTGAGAGGGAGGGGAATTAGTAAAGTATAATTCCAATCATAAACCTAGCAGAAGTTATATCAAAAGTTTTCACAATCTACTCTTATCCTAGAATATCATAAAACTGACTGCTCTGAATTTCACTTTTCCTTTTCTCTGCTTACCTAATGAGCAAATATAAGGGGGGAAAAAGGACAAGATAGCCTGAGGAATAAGGGAATTACAAGAATTCTAAAATTTTGTAAAACAGATAATAATTACAGCCTAGTGCTACCTTCAGGTCTTGTATAAGGTGCAGTTTAACTGCTGGATCACAATAAGGTTATAATTGTGGCTCAGCAATTTATTTGTGACTTAATGACTTGGATAGCAAGGTTAATGATTCCCACTATGCCTTCCCTCTTACTCTTGTTTCCTAACTGCAAACACTAAAACTAACCCATCAAAAAGCACGAGTCTTGTGAGAAGACAAGAATCCTCAGGCACCTCCGGCCTCCTATTCTGAGCCCAGAGGTCCTGTTAGAGGCCTCCTCCGCTCCTGGATGAGCAGAGAAGGTAAACAAAAAAATCATCATCATTTTTTTGAAAATAATGATGAGATAAATCACTTGAAGGAATAGTTAAAATACAAAACATACAACCCCATGTGGTTTTCTCTTCGTTGTTTGATTGTGACTGAGTCTTAATCGACAACTAAGTGGAGAGAATTCCTTTACTTCTCTACTTATCTTTTTTAAATTTCTGTTAAAACTTTGTACAAGAAAAGCCTCCAAGTACTTCTCTAGTCACCTAACCACCAAATCACTATCATCTATTGAGAACATAGTGAATGTCTATTATACATAAACTGCAGTCAGAGATCATGAATAAACTGAAAATAGAAATTAAGAAAACCCAGAACCTCCTGTTCCTAATACTTTACAATGTTTAGATAGGGCCCATTTTTTTTTTGTAGGGAGGCAAAGCACTCCAGAGTGCCATGATTTACAAGTAATTTCTGTTTCTCATAACCATTTAATAGTAACTGACACATACCAGATTGTTGGCTAAATGTGTGCATACCTTGGGTCCAGGCATCAGATTTGAAAATGAATATTGACTTTCTCTGAAAGCTTCCTACAATGGTAGCTATTTTATGATTAGAAACCCTAAGGATTAAGGATTAGCACCCATACAAGTGTAAATGAGCATCACTTCACTATTCAATCTGAAATCATACAATGATAAGAGTTAGAAAAAGAATCCCAAAAGTCACCTAGCCCAATAAGATTTTAATCCTATACCCAGAGTCCCTAGTCCCTGTTCTAGTTGGTTTGCAAAAGATACAAATGAGGGGGCAGCTAGATAGCGCAGTGAAAAGAACACGAGCCCTGGAGTCAGGACGACCTGAGTTCAAGTTTGGCCTCAGTCATGTGATCACACTAGCTATGTGACTTTGGGCAAGTCACTTAAACCTGCCCTGCCTTCCCCCTCCAAAATGCAAAAAAAAAAAAGATACAAATGAGACCCAAGCAAAAGACTTTGTCTATCCTTTGATGGACCAATTAACTTCAATGGAAAGTAACTCTGTTCCATGGCCATGTATTTCACTCCTCCCTTATTCCCTATCTCTCCTCCCTTTCCTTTGGTTATTTCCACAAATTCAGACATATCACTAGTCAGGAAGAGGGATGTAAGGGGTAAGTAGAAACAAATGGTTTAGGTTTAGGACAAAGTCATAACCAAGCTGGGGGGATTGAAAGTAAAAGCACATGAAATGCTGATGGTGGATCCATAGCTCTATCTTCACGCATAAGTAATCAAGTCCTTTGCAGAATAAGTTCAAATATTTGTTAAACGATTAACATCAAAATCTAAAGTTGTTCTATAGTCTCTAGGCCTAAATGGCTTCTTGGTTGTCATTTAGCAGTTTTAGGTGACACACACAGAAATCAGGCACCAGTGGGACTATGCTTTCACTCTCATTGTGGGATTAACAAAAAGTTCAGCAGCAGAAAATCTTCTTGTATCCTGTTACTTTCAGTTCTGCTTTGAATTTTTATTAGAGAAGCCTGAATGTTCCTAGATTCGACCCATCATTCCACAGAGATGAAAATGAACATCGAGTTACCTGGAAGTCAGCCAGATTTTTGCTTCTGCTATTAAAACTTCCAAATTAATGTCTCTCTGGAAAGAGCTCAGCCCCCAACCTGGACAAAAATGGGATTTTCTGACTTAGAATGGGGGTTGATATTTTTAAAGTACAAATTGATTAATTAGATTTTCAGAAAGGAATCAAGTACTAGGGCACCTAGACAATATACAAATTGGATCAAGCAGCAGCAGGATTAAAGATTCTGAGCTGAAAGTTACTTTCTGCCTAAGTGAACTCCCAAAGCCATTAAATGACTGAAAGAAAAATACTTTAATGAGGAAGAGGCAGTTCACATTTGCTACCTAGGAAAAAACCCTACAATTTATTGGCCTAATCTCTAGGGCAGCCCCAAACCAAAACATCACAACAATAATGACAGACAGACTGTAAACAGAAGGTGGCAATTAATTGCTTTAGTGCACACAGATATTTACTCACATAGAGCAATATCTCTATTCATTTACATATAAAATGGAATTACTGTAGTTTGCTGGGGGGGAAAAGTCCTGTTCTCTTTTTTTTCTTCTGATCCCTCAAATGAGGCAGGAGATTGAGAGGAACAAATAGAATACATAGAGCTAAAAATAAATTGTTTAGGAGCCAACACCTTCTATAACTCTGATCCCCTCTCCTCCTTTCATATCCCCTTTCCAGCCCTCTGCCTTGACTGCAGAGTTTCAAATAGTACAATTATGGAATTATTGCAATTACATCTCCATCTCTGACAGCTAGATTCAATTTTGCATGCAGAGATGGTAACTGAAAGAACATTATTAAAGAATACCATCAAATTGCTGGGGTTATTTTCCTTTCCTCAGCTGAGGGGGTAAAAGGGTATAATGCAGCAACCATTTAAAAAAAAAATCATGGGCTCATTCTGGGTCCCAAATGAAGTTAATATGTAACCTGGGTAGGGTTTTTAAATAACTTCTACCTTATTTATATATACCTGAGGTTTGCTTTCAGACTCAATTTAACCAGCTTAAAGTCTCCCACACCTCCCACAGGAAAGACCAGTCTTGGGGGATTTGGGGAAGGTTTTATAGCCACAGAAGGTAGAGCAAATGACTGTGCTCACCCAATTGCTCATGTAAAAGGCAACTGATAACAAACCCAAACTGAACCAAATGAGACTGTTCCATGCCAGTCACAACTCTTTTATTTTTCTCTCTCTAAATATAAACAATCCTCCAAGCAACGTCTGCTTTACTAGGAGTCTGGAGATGTGTATCTTTTGAAGTGAACAAATGATACAATGCATTTAGTAGGGTTTTTTTTTAGGGGGGTTAGGAATCTCAGAATTATGAGCTTTGCTAATAACTGGGACTGGTCCTTACTTGCTGTACCTAGAAAGGAATGTGCACTTTTAAGTCAATATGGTAGAATGGAATGAGCACTGGTTCTGGAGCCAGAGGATCCGGGTTCAAATTTTGAATCTGAGATTCAGTCTGTGTGACCCTGAGGCAAGTCACTAAATTTCCTCATCTGTAAAATGAGAGAGTAGACCAGATGGCTTCTAAGGCTCCTTTTCTTCCAGAGTGTCCTTTAATTCCCAATCTATTGTTCTCTCTTTTGTTTCTTTGATGACACAGTCAATTCATTTTTACATTCTGCTCATTATTTTTGCAGTGCAGGCCATAAATTCTGCTCTCATAATTCCCATTTCTCTTTTGAGCCACTGAGGAATAACGTGTTGTGGTTTCACGTCTTCCAAGGATTGGATCATTTTCCTTTATTTTGCAGTATTTATTCATACTTATTTACTAAATCTGGAGGCCACATTTCCTTCTGTGGTTACTGTTTTTCTTGTTGATTTATCTGCTTATGTTCAAGGTCTTAGCTTTTTTTCTTCCTGAGATCTTTGCTACTCTCAATCCTTTATTTTCCTGATAACTCACTTCTTTGACTCCCCCTCTGATTATGGTCTCCTTGAAAGTTCGATCTCAAAGCATTGCGTGCTGGGCATCACCAGCCTAGGTCTCTGTTCAAACTAACTTTTGGGTGATCCGAACTAGCCCCAGTTCAGTCCTGTGCTCTTTCTCTTAGACTTGGTGGCATGCTGCACAGTCCTTGACATGCACAGTATCCTGTGCTGGTGACCCAGCCCCCTCTTTCTTTTCCTCAGGTCTCTGGCTGAGCACTGGCAGTTCACAGCTTTGCAGCATTGGTGCTTCCAGACTGCAGCCCCTGGTAGACTTTTATTTGTGAAGGGTTGCAGCTAAGTTGGCTGTCATGGCCCAAGAAAATTTCTGCAACCTGGAGCCACAGTTTCCACAGGATTGGAAAGGAGGAGGGGAACCATGCTGTAGGGATTGGTTTTGTTGTAAGCCTGTGTTGTTGTCACCCTCGGGTCTGCTAATGAAGACTTGCTGCCAGTAGCAGCATGGGAGGTGACATAGGAGGTTCTTAGTGGAGTTAGGGTGAGTAAATGGCTTTTTTAAAACTTTCTTTTGAATTCTGGGTATCCTAGATCATGAAGATAGCTGAAGTAGCTTTATCTTTGGTGCATAATTTCTGTTTTGGAGAGAGTTCTAAGAGGCCACGGAGATCATAGAAAATGATTGCTCTACCACCATATTACTCAAGTGACCCATTATGATGGCCTTTGAATGCCAGAGGATTCTGTATGAGATCTCAGAAGCCAAAGTGAGCCCTTGAAGTTTACTGAAGTGGGGGAGGGTGGTGTGTGTGTGTGTGTGTGGGTGTGTGTGTGTGTGTGTGGGTGTGAGAGAGAGAGAGACATAGTCAGACCTGCATTGTAGAAAGATTACTTTGGCAACTGAATAGAAGATAAATTGCAGTGGGGAAGGAGAATGTGACACAGTCATCAATGGTAGGATGTTACAATAGTCCACGTTTGAGGTGATGAGACCCTGAATCATGGTGGTATCAGTGTCAGAGAAGTGGCAATATATGAAGTGTTAAAAATGTGAAATCAACAGGCCTTGTATGACAGATCAGACATTGGTGGGGAGGTGAGAAGAAATTAAGAGAATGAGTAGCTGAGAATGATCTCTTGGTTAAGAGCCTGAGTGATTGGGAGGATGATAGTGCCCTCAGACACCCTTGGATTACTCTCAGATTTACTATACCATGTGCATAAATGCTGGCATTGGTTGACATCTCTAGTTAGTCAGGTACCTAGGGTTGGATTTAGATTGGCTGAATAGAGTTATGGATCTCATATGTAGAAGTAATTCTAGGGCACTGTAAACCTTCAGTTCAAAAGCTTACTAACAGGTAATCTCAATCTCCCTCCCATGGACTCTTAGGGCAGTTAAAGGTCTACTCTCCTATTTAGAAGACCACAGAATCACAAATCTATAAAGAAAAACATCTGATTGAATGAAAAGAGTCAAGAGAGCAATACAACAAGAAGGGCATGTAGCATATCATATAATTCCATGTTCTCTGGCTTACAAGGCAGTAGACACCTCAGATGTCTGAATGAAATAAAGAGCTCTTTGATGTTCATCTTTCTCCCCTTTTTCTGATATACTGGCTTTAATTTAGACTTCACCTCTGCCTTCAGTAAACCATGAGTGGACATAATTAATCTTTGCCTGTAAAAATGATGATATAGATATGTCACATCCTCCATTAGAAGGTAAGCTTAGCAAAGGCAAGTAGCCATGTCTAATCAGTTTTCTATCTTCAGTGCCTAGCACATAGGAAGCATGACTCACCTACCACCTCCTTGCTCCCCATGGCTGCCTATAGTTTCCCTTCCCTTCCCATTCTCTTCTCATTCACGGCTGCCTGACCTTCACTCTCTCCCACTCATCTATTCCTTTGTTCCTCACCTAGCCTCAGTTGGTCTAGAGTCAGCTCTCCATGGGATCTGCAGTAACCACAGTGGTAGTAGTGAGAGGAGGAGAGAAAGAAACAAAGAAAGGTAAGTCTCCTATGCAACATGTGCCCCAGTATTCATCAACAACATTCCCCAGACAACAATTCAGTTTCTTACAACCACCCAGAACCCCATTTTGCTCCTCTTCTCAAAGCCACTACCCCAGGGCATGAGATAAAATTACTAAATATTCACATCAGGATTTCTCTTAAAATGTAAATTGAAGCCAGAACCAGGCAGCTTACTTTATTCCTTTGTGTATTCAAAGACACTCTTATCACCCATCTAGCCTCAGTCTCTCTCTGTGGAGTAATAGATGAAGGAAAAACACACACCATTTTGTATTGTTGTTTGCTCAAAACCCTTTAAAAACCTCAAGAGGGCTGTGTGCTTATTTCAAGGACAAGAAGCTAGGAGAGAAATTATGAAACTTGATTTTTTTTCTCAGTGAGGTAGGGAAACAAGAAACACTGGAGAGAAGCCACAAGTGATAGAAAGGGAAGAAATAAAAATCATTCCTTAGGCAGGGGTGGGGAACCTGTGGCCTTGAGGCCACATATGGCCTTCCAGCCCCTTGAGTGTGGCCTTTTGTCTGAGTCCAAGTTTTACAGAAAAAATCCTTTTATTAACAGGGTTTGTTCTGTGAAATTTGGATTCAGTCAAAGGTCTTAACTTGAGGACCTCAAGTGCCAGCATGTGTCCTTGAGGCAGCAAGTTCCCCACCACTACCCTAGGACACCACCAAGAAAAAAAAAAAGGCAGCTAGGCCTTAAATAGTGTTTTAAGGTTTGCAAAATGCTTTACAGATGTTATCTCATTTGACCCTCCTAAGAACCTAGTGAGGTAGGTGATGTTATCATCCCCTACACACCCAGGAATCTCCTAGATTATTCCAGACCTCAGAAGGTCACAATGGCGGAAATGCCATGGAACAATATATTTTATTTTTGAAAGGCAGCTGGTGCCATAGTGGATAGAGGGCTGGGCCTGAAATTGGGAAAACCTGAGTTCAAAACAGGCTTCAGGCACTTACTAGCTGTGTGAAGTTGGATAAGTCCTTTACCCTGTTTACCTCAAGTTTCCTCCTCTGTAAAATGGGGATAATAATAGCACCTACCTCCCAGGGTTACTGTAAGGATCAAATGAGATAATAATTGCAAACAGTTTAAGCACAGTGCCTGACACATAGTTAGCATCATATAAATGTTAGCTGTATTAAATGATTAAAAAGATGATTAGTCTTTCTCATGATAAGAGTTAAAACATAACCTAGGCAACAATCTATGCAAGTGAGTGCAAGGAAGGCCCCTAGGCACAAGGCTCTTCCAGTGGATTTATGGGGGGGATAAAGATAAGAATAATAAAGAGTAGACAGACAGGAAATAAATTTTTTTTTATCTTTTTGTGGGAGGAGAGCACGCAAAAAAAAGACACAAAGTGACTTGTGTCTGAGGCCAGATTTGAATTCAGATTCTCCTGACTCCAAGGCCAGAACTCTGTTCACTGCACCACCTACCCACCCCTGGGGATAACTTCTGATCTGTACTGTTAGAAGGAATATCCAAATTTATGAGATGACAAACTTCAACAGGAATAACATCCAAGATAGTTCTTTGAACAAAACTTTCACTCATAATTTGATTCTGAAAGGGTTAAACCCTCAATTACCTAGAAACCTCAATGATCTAAAAATGATTTCTTTCCCCAAGGGTTCTGGACTGGTAAGGTTTCACCATATAGGCTATGAGAATTTTCTGTATGTTTCCCCAAATTTAACTAATCAACTCCGAATAATCAGCTATGAGTATTCATTTCAAATTCCAAAAGAATGCTAATTTACAATTTACATCATTTGCAAGGTAACACATTATGTTTATATAGCAGAGAAACACATCTGTCTAAAGAAAAGCCATTTTATACCCCTAGCTCAAGCTTTAGATTAGAAAATTGTTTTTATTTTTTTTTTATCAAAAAGCAACAGCTTGCTCCTGTAGTATTATATCAAAAGGAAGACAAACAGAGATTAGCCCTTAGATTACTATCAAGGAGGAACTTGTAACTCTCTATAAGCCTGTTGTTTAACAGGCTCCACAAAATGTGATTTGGCCATTACGAGCAGATTTATGGCAGTTGGGTGGTTCTGCATTTCTTTTAGACAGCATCAGTGATCTGCTTTTCAAGCATTGACTGGACCCTATTCCTCTGCAGAACTGAGCAAGGACAGGCGGATCGGGATGCACAAGCATGACCAATTGAGCTTGGTCAGTGAATAAACAACATCCGATCAAAGGACGTTCTGGGGAGTTGTGTTCTTTTAGTGTTCTAATAGAGACACTTTACCACTATTAATCCAGTGAGCCCAACCCGGAGTCATAATAGCTATCTTTGTGCTTTTGGATACATACACATGCACTGATACACAGAATAAAAACTCCTAAGAGCATAGATTAAGAGCTAGAAGAGTCTGTAGAGGTTACCTAATCTGATCCCTTTATTTTACAAAGAAGGAAACTAAGGCCCTGGGCAAGTCACCTCTCTGGGTCACAGGTTCCTCTTTTGCAAATTTAGAAGGTTGGGCAAGATAGCTTTCAGTTCCAAATCCAGGTGCCTACCTGAAAGAAAAGACATCATTTTCAAAAAGATATTTTATATCTACAAGATTGGCTAAAATGATTGAAGGGGAAAACAAAAATGTTGGAAGGGATGTGGAAAAATTGGGACACTAATTCATTGTTGCTGGAATTGTGAACTGAACCAACCATTTTGGAGAGCAATCTGGAATTATGCCCAAAGAGTTAATAAACTACCTATACCTTTTGACTTCAGCAATACCACTACTAGGTCTATTTCCAAAGATGATTAGGGAAAAAAGAAAAGAACTTAGATGTTCTAAAATGTTTATAGCAACTCTCTTTGTGGTGGTAAAGAACTGGAAATTGCAGGAATGTCCATCAGTTGGGAAATGGTTGAATTAAGCTGTGGTATAGGATTGTGATAAAATGACTGAACAAGTTGTCATATATGATTATGATGAAAAATGTGCTTTAAGAAACAATGGACTCAGGGCAGAGCCAAGATGGTGAAGTAGAAGCACGACCTTCCCGAGGCTCCGGCTTCCACCTCGCCCAATCCATGTAAAAAGGGGACTCTAAACAAACTTTGGAGCTGCAGAACCCACAAAATGACACAGAGAAGCTAACCTCCCACTGAGGACAGCCCGACAGGCCTTCAGGAATCCTCCAGCAAAGCAGCCAAGCCCAGCCCCAAGACAAGGCTTTAGCCCCAAGGCAGGCCTGATCAGCCAGTCAGAGGGACTCCAGATCAGCAGCAGCTGTGGCCATTTCCAGATTTATCAACACACAGATGCAAAGGACAAAGTGAGAGGTCAGTGCAGTCTGGACTTTGGGACCCAGTAAGTGGGAGTGCGTGGCTTTTGCCCCCCGGGGCAAGAAGCTGCTTAGATGCTGGCACAGCCAGACAGCGCCACATGGCAGCTTCAGCTCCTGGCCTGCAGAGTGTAGGCCAAGCACCAGTCTGAGGGGTTATCTCTATTGCTTTAACCTTCTTGGATCTGGATTGCAGTCTAGGGTGGAGGTTCTGGGGTGTGTGTCCAGCTTGCCAGAGCATGTGGAGACCTCAGAGAGGACACCCATCTAATACCTCCAACAGCTGAGAAAACCCCAGCATTTGGGATAAAAGCTCCCCTGTCTGGTGGCAGCGTCCTACTGTGGCAAAAAGCCCAGGGGTCAAGTGACTGAGGGGCAACATGACCAGGCAAAGGAAACAAAGCAGACAGAAGATTCCAACATTATACTCCTATTTTGGGGACAAAAAGGAGCAAAGCATGGAACAGGAGGAAGACAGTGAAGTCAGAACTCCTGCACCAAAAGCTTCAAAGGAAAATACAAGCTGGTTACAGGCCATAGAGGACCTTAAGAAGCACATAAGAGAAGTGGAGGAAAAACTGGGAAGAGAAATGAGAATGATGCAAGAAAATTATGAAGTGAGAGTCAACAACCTGACTGAGGAAAATAATACCTTAAAAAAACAGACTGACTCAAATGGCAAAAGAGGCTCAAAAAGGCAATGAGGAGAAGAATGCCTTAAAAAGCCAAATTTGCCAGATGGAAAAAGAATCTCAAAAGCTCAATGAGGAGAATCATTGCTTCAGAATTAGATCGGAGCAAATGGAAGCTAATGACTTTATGAGAAATCAAGATGCTGTTAAATATATCCAAACAAATGAAAGAATAGAAGGCAATGTGAAATATCTCATGGGGAAAACCACTGACCTGGAAAATAGATCCAGGAGAGATCATTTAAAAATTATTGGACTACCTGAAAGCCATGACGAAAGTAAGAACCTAGAAATCATCCTCTGGGAAGTTCTCAAAGAAAACTGCCCTGATGTTTTAGAACCAGAGGGCAAAATAGAGGTTGAAAGAATCCACCCATCACCTCCTGAAAAAGATCCCAAAAAGAAAACTCCTAGGAATATTATAGCCAGGTTCCAGAATTCCCAGATGAAGGAGAGAATATTACAAGCAGCCAGGAAGAAACAATTTGAATATTGTGGAAACACAATCAGCATAACCCAGGATCTGGCAGCTTCTACACTGAGGGATCGAAGGGCTTGGAATACGATATTCCGGAGGGCAAAGGAGCTGGGATTAAAACCAAGAGTCACCTACCCAGCAAAACTGAGTATCATGTTTCAGGGGAAAATATGGTCATTCAGTGGAATAGAGGACTTTCAAGCATTCTTGCTGAAAAAACCAGAGTTGAATAGAAAATTTGACATTCAGATACAAGAAGCAAGAGAAGCATCAAAAGGTAAACAGGGAAAAGAAATCATAAGGAACTTATCCAAGTTGAACTATTAACATTCCTACATGGAAAAACAATAATTGTAACTTATGACACTTTTCTCAGTAGTTGAAGGGATTAGAAATATATATATATATATATATATATATATATATATGTCTATATATGAGGGTATATGGGCATATGAATACATATGTGAATGTGTGTATATATGTTTACAGGTGTACATAGATAGAGGGCACAGGACCAATTTAATAGGAAGGGATGATACTTAAAAGGTGAAATTAAAAGGTGAGAGGAATATGAGAGGAGATGGGGAGAGACAGAATGGGGTAAACTATCTCATATAGAAGAGGCAAGGGAAAATGGTTACAATGGAGGGGAAGAATAGGAAGTCAAAAGAGAATGGGTCAACCTTATTCCCATTGAATTTGACTTGAGGAGGGAATGAAATACACAATAAATAGGGTATCTCACCCTCCAGGAGAGTAGGGGGAGAAGGGGATGAGAGAGGGTATGATGGAAGGGAGGGCAGGCTGGAGGGGGAGGGAAGTTGGAAGCACCCACTTTTGAAAAGGGACAGGATCAAAGTAGAGAATAGAACAAGTGGGAGGTGGGATAGGAGGGAGGGAAATAGAGTCAGTCCTTTACAATATATATATTATGTTATTGTTTTGCATTAGCCACACATGTACAACCTATACTGAACTGCTTATCTTCCCAGTAAGGGTGGGTGAGAAGGAAGGAAGGGAATGAATCTGGAATTGAAAGTTTTAAAATCAAATATTCAAATATATATATATATATGTGTGTGTGTGTATGTATGTGTATATATATATACACATATGTATATACTATTATTAATACTATCTTACATGTAATTAGGAAATAAGTTATACAGGCACTGAGGCATAGAGATCCACTGGAAAAGTCGAAAGGGGTGTGGAAGAAAATATGGGAGAGAGCAGATTGGAGGAGGGGATACCCTGTGGGACTGCTATTTTGGGGGCGGTGGGTAGGGGAAAAACAGGGAGAAAATTTGTAACTCAAAATCTGGCGGAAACGAATGATGTAAATCAGAAGTTAATAAAGCATTTAAAAAAAAGGAAACGAACTCAATGATCTTAGAAAAACATGGAAAGACTTGCAAAAAAATAATGAAGTGAAATGATCAGAATCAAGAGAATAATGTATACAGTAACAGCAGTATTGTTTTAAGAATGACTTTGGGGGTGGCTACGTGGCACAGTAAATAGAGTGTAGGCCCTGGAGTCAGGAGGACCTGAGTTCAAATCCGGCCTCAAACACTTAACACAAAAACTAGCCATGTGACCTTGGGCAAGTCACTTAACCCCAACTGCCCTCCAAAAAAAAAAAGAATGACTTTGAGAGAATAAGTTATTTTGATTATTATAAATATCCAAATTAACCATAAAGGACATCTGAAGAAAGACACTATCTTCTTCCAGAGAAAGAACTCATAAGTAGATGTTCAGATTAATTTACATGTATATATATACATATATATGTATTGTATGTAATACATACAACACACACACACACACACACACACCCCTATTTGAGTCTACTGGTGACCATCTCTAGGGCAGGTATGGGGGAGGGAAGAAAAAAAAAAGAAATTTTACATGATAACTTTGTTACATATTTAAAAGGAACAGCAAGTTATACATAGTAGACTTGTTATTTCATGTGCAATCATCTTTTTTAAAATTATACTGTTTTGGAAATGCTTGTTTTATTCTATAAATGAAAAATAAAGTAAATAGAAAAGATATCTTTATAGATGAATCCTTTGTTATAAATATATTTTCTCACCTGTGCTTTCGTTATGTAGGTGATTTTCAAACCTATGTTCTACCTTATTTAGCTCCTCAAAGGGATTTAAGGGGTAGGGGAAGGGGAAACATCTCATCAACTACCAATTGGCAAGAATTATTAGCCTCCTTTTAAAAACAGGAAACACAAAACAATAAAAAGTTAAATGGATTCTATCTCAAGTTCTGATGAAGGGCAATTGAATCCCCAGGAAAGTAAACCTATTTACTCTTATTTTTAGACACAATGGCAACAAACTTGGTTACCATGCTTCCTAGTCCATAGAAGATTAAAAGTAAAAATTAGAAACAAAGGAGAGACATGTCAGCCTTAAAGACAACAATAAATGACTTGACTATGATAACAAGTAAGATAGAAAAAAGTATAAAAAGCAGACACAAATTTAAAAATTCACAAGTATCTGGGGCCATTTAGTGTAGTGACAAGCAGATCAGCACACCTAAATCATCTTTCAGGGCATCACTGTATTACAAAATAGCACAATAATTAATGGTAAGGGACAATCCTGATTAATCATGAAAATGTAATAATAGTTATTATACTCTAATATAGCACAGAGGCATAGTGTTAAGATTGCATAATAAAGAGCTACTGTAGTAATAGGAATGCTCAAAAACACAAACTCAGAAGAAGAAAATGACTCCAAAATATCTACAAGCATAGACACAAATAAAAAAATGCAGTTTGGACACAAGTGCAATTAGAATTTCTGAAAGCATTTTTTTTAAAAGAGCAAAAATTATTCTAAAAACCAATTAAGAGTAACAGAAGAAAAAGAAATGAGAGCTATGGAATATACATATTAAAAGAAAATAATTTGGAACAAAAGGTACCAAAAAAAGAAACCCTCTTACTCAAGAAAATAACTCCCTGAAATTTAGAATGGACTAAATAGAAGCTAACAACTTCGTGAGACATCAAAAATATCACAATAAAGTCAAAAGGCTGAAAAAAATTGAAGAGTAGTGAGGTATCTCATAGTAAAAAGAACTAACCTGGAAAATAAAACAAAGAGAGGTAATTAAAGAATCACAGGACTACTTGAAAGCCAAGACCAAAACCAAAATAAAATAAAACATTTCAAAGTGATTTTAAAGAAGTAGGGAGCTCTAACAACTAAGGAGATTATAAAAGGTCTTGTCAATCAAGAGGTGCTAGAGCTATGCTTCAAAAAAAATGGGAACTGTAAGAGATGGGAGTCAGAAAGGAAAACAGTCTAGATGTGGGGGAAGGCCAGTATAAAATTAGGGAAGGCTTTTTAAGGAGCCATTTGTACTTCAAATATTGATTCTTCATCCAACAACACAGAAAGAGAAATGACTATTCCTTAGGTTTTGAGATATTTAAAACAATATTTCTTCATCATCAGTTCCTAGGAAAATATAAGCTATTACCTGGGTATTAAGGAAGGAGCACAGTGTATGTTGTCAATAAGAGTGATAGACTTGAAGACAGGAATATTGGGGTTCAAATTTTGCCTAAGATTACCACAATGAGTGATTACAGGTAACCTCTATTTAATCAACTATAAAAGAAGGTATTACTCATTCAATCTGGATTGTTATGAAACTCAACAGATGTAAAATACTCTTCAAATTTAAAAATGCTATATGTCAGTTATTATTATTGTTTAATAATCATCATATACATACAAATACATAATTAATCATTATTATTGATAATAAATTAATACAGGCCTGCTTTTATACAGAATGTGAAAGTAAGGAGTAAAGTATTAGTCTATTGACAGTACAAAAGGCAATAGTTTTATCAAATGTTTTCCTCAAGATTCATTTGCTCTTAGCTGCAGGGCATCCTCATCATCCCTCCAAATGGTTTATTTGATGTTAAATCATATCAGCAGTCCCACTATTTATGATATTACCATTAATGAGCTTCCTGGAGGTCCCATTTATCATTGTTAATGCTTCCCCTTTCTCTAAGTAAGCTGTTTAATAGCAAGAAGCTGTTTCATCTATACAAAAACATCATTAGGCAGAGGGATTATATTTATAGTATACATTAAAATTTCTCTCTCTCTTTTGAGGAAAAAAATATAAGAACTCACCTCCAAACTTACTCAACTGCATAGTAAAATTACAAAGCACTTCCAAGTTAGCCCACTCTGGGGATAGATATCTATATCTCTTTGTTGTTGTTGTTGAGTTATTTTTCAGTCATGTTCAACTCTCCATGACCCATTTGGGATTTTCTTGGCAAAGATACTGGGGTTGTTTGCCATTTCCTTCTCCGGCTTGTATTAAAGGCAAGGAAACTGGAGCAAACAGGGGTAAGTGGCTTGCCCAGGGTCACACAGCTAGTAAGTGTCTGAGGCCAGATTTGAACTCAGGAAGATGAGTACAAGCCCAGCCCTCTATATACTGCACCACTGTATTTACAGCTATATCTAGATATGCCAGCTATAGATATATCTATCTACATGTGTGTGTTTCTGTATCTGTATATATAGAGAGACATAATACATAAACATATGGAATACATAAGTGCCAGAACATATGTGAGTATGTGATATGTATGCTCTCGCACTTCTATTTGGAATACGTGCCCCTGTGTTCTACTTCATTTTCATGAAAGTTAACCAGAAAGAATTGTTTAGAGGTTTGGCGTCAGTAAATTTCAACTTTCAGTTTCTGGCCTGAGTCCAGTAAGAGGTTTAGTAAGCATGTTAGTTCTCATAGCTGAGCAGGCGTTAATTATCACATCAAAAGGAAGGAACACAGAAGAGGCAGATATGAAAATCAAGGCTGCACAACACAATGGTCTCTATGAGCTCTGTCAAAGGAGAGGCAAGTACTTGACCTGTCTACAGGTTTTTACCTTCCTTCCCCTTAACACCAATGCAGAATCAAGACACCGTACAATGATGTCAAGTCCTGTCTGCTCCCTTCGGATGTTTCTTCTATCTCTCTATTCTCTTATCTGCACCGTCTTTTTCCTTATTCCACGGTTTCTAGTCCCAATTAGAGAACCTGAGCTCTTCAGAAGAATGGTGCCATTGAGAGCTTATAAATAAGAAGTAAGTAAAATAGTTTACCCTTCATTCACACAGTTCAGCACATCTCATCAATATGAGCTTTTTGATTAGGAATGAATGAGAACGGAGATCCTTCAACCATAAAATCAGGGTTGAAAGTAGATAGGGAGATTTAGAGGAATATTTCTTCCCATCTTTTCCACAGGTATAAAAACTGACTTATTTGTCATCTCTCATAAGCACCACAGGTAACTAACATCACCCACAGAAGCACGCACCTTTTAGTAACATTGCTATGGGTTTTATCATCTGAATTATAATTTCAATTAAATAACTGCAGTTTTATCAACTTCACAAGCTTCTTGTACGGATCCATTTTTGCTTTGCTGCTTTTAACAGGAGGTCTTTTTTGCTTCCTGGATGAAAGACATCATGTACATATAAAAAGAATTAATAGTCTTAGAATTTATCTCTGGCCTTTACACCATAATCACTATTTAGAATGAAAAACAGGATCTTCTCAAAATGGAGAACTTTCCTTATAAAATTAACATAGTACATTCACTGGAAGAGAATTATAAAATTAAGCATTAGTTTTCAACATAATGTTTTTCTGACAAAGATAGTGGTATTTTTGGATAGCCAAATATAGTATCCAAGTACAGTACAATAATAGCTTATGTTCCCAACTACATCCTAAATTCTTAAATCACTAATAGAGAGATAAAAAAAAAAGCTAACCATTTTCAAATCAATTCTAGGGAATGAGCAGTTTGGCTCTGCTCAGGAGAACTTTGGAGATGCTAACTGTGTCCTTACTATTAACTGGAACAAAGAAACTAAGGTCCACATCAATGAGTCAGTCCAGTCTTTGAACTCCTTGGAATAGCCTGGATTGGGTCACTTTTTATTTATCCATAGCTCTCCCCACCCTTACCCAAGTGAGCTGAGAAAGAAAAGAACCTGGGTAGATCATTCTAGCAATAAGTGACCAGAAGTAGTCTGCCTCCTTTTCCCCAGGAGCTCTGTGTTGAGAGACAAAGAGCTAGAGTATGGAAAGGTGACAAGTTCCATAGTAGAGCCACCAGCTAAAGCATATTCTTCAGATGGGGAAAAGACCACCACTCAAAAGGCATGTGTCTCTTTAGCCATGACTTGTTATGCAAAGAATATTTACCCTAAATGATACCCTTTTCAAATTATAGACATAGGGTGGAGGGAGATCATCTGTACAGAATCTAAGAGAGAAGGAAGACAAGAATTATACTGGATTAGGAGGGCATGTGGATGGGTTGTGGCCTGTAGTAATGGAGGATAAAGTCACATGAATGAAATCCTAGATCCATTGAGACATGGGAAGCATAGGATTAATTCATTATTAAAATGTATCTATGACTTTGTCAACACAAACATTTTCTCAGACAATACAAAATACAACCTTCCCATGCCTCTTATTATGTGATTCTCCCATAAGTTTGCCACAAGAAGTCCCCTCAACGTGCCAGCCCTATCCCACACTTTTCTTCATATGGCAAAGCTAACAATAGGGCATCTGTATTATTTATCAGTTATCCCTTGCTCTGGTCACATGGCCAGTCCATCTTCTTTTTTTAATTATACATTTATTTGTTAATGGACTAATGGGTGACATTGCTAGAATTTAAAAGTAAAGTCACACAAAACAGGAGAAAGGGTAAAAAGAAGCAAAAAGGTCACTGTTCTTGCATCCATTTTGAAATGATATTCAAAAAACCATCGAATCATCAAATTTCAAGTAGTAACTCCAATTTGCCCTTTTCCTTTTCCTCCTCCCCATACATTGTAAGCAGAGGTGACAAACACATGGCCTGCTGACTTCACATGGTTCACAAGCCTCCCAAGTGTGGCTCCAACCAGATTAAAATATAATTGAGAAATATGCAAACAAAATATATAAAAATACAGTAAAAGAAAGATAAAATGCTTTAAAAAATTAAGTCAATATGCAGCCAGCAGGGATCTAGATGTTTGGATTAATGGTGCCTGTTTTTGATACCACTAGAGTAAATGAGAAACTAAAAACACCAATCTCCTCTATAAAGAGGAATTAAATTCAATTAATATTTCTAGAGCAAGGTAGCATTGATTCATGGACTGAGCACTAAGCATCAGGAAGACTTGGTTCAAATCCTGCCTATGACACATGTTGGTTATATTGACAGGACATAGTGTCTGGGAATCCCCTTGAACTCTCTTTGAATCTTCCCACTTGATCTGGCAATACAAATATTCAGAATCCTTAAATGTCTACCCAATATCTTTAATAAACTTTGTTTTTCTTTGGTTGAAAGAAGGCTTGAATTGAATTCATTTGTGCAGGACTCGTGTGTCGCCATTTTGGGGTCCCAGAACCCTTACGCCTCAACACTATTGCTTTCAAATTCACATAGGAAGAAGAGAAAACTGAAAGAATAGGACAATAGCACACCTCCTTGTTTCCATATGTCAAGAACACTTCATTTCAGCCCTTTCTGTGTAGGAGACCAAGCTGGCAGCATGAGGCTGTGCTCGCATACAGTCAGCATTTCCAATGGGCTGCTACAACATAACATGCTCTCAGTAAACAGCTGCTATGGCTGAGCACACACATCTGTTTCCCTTTCACATGCAATCACCCACAGCAGCTGTTTGCCAAAAATAGGTAATGAGAAGAAGGGACTAGCCATGTATTTTGGAGCAGTTCTGAATTTAGATTCAAGGGACTTGCTACAGAAAGAATATTTGATTGGGACTACGGTGCTCTGTGTCTACCCTAAGGCTTGCCCCAGCTCCACCATCGTCATGGTAAGTACGGAACAAGAAAAGAACTTCTTAATCTAGCTTTCCCACTACATATGTTCAAGGCAAAACCATTCAAACAAACAATAAAACAGCAAAAAGCCAAGAGGTGCATTTGCATCAATACCTGAATACTAAAAAGCTGGTGAAAGCCAAGATGAATAGTATCCCAAATGCCCATTCTACCTGCCTTGAAGGCTTAAGGTAATGAAGATAACTCTGAACATGCCACCAAACAGACAAAATGAAGATCTGCACAACACAGAAAGTTATTAAACTCAATGAAAGATAAAGACAAATGAAAATCATTGTAATAAGAATGAATGCTAAGCTTGACTGCTAGCTCTTGCAGTGAACAAATACTTCTGATTTTTGTAACTCAGCATAAATCTTCTGACCAAGTAGACAATTTTAGTAAAATTCTACTAACAAGGATATTTTCTAGTTTCCTTTCATAATAAGCAAAGGCAAGGTCTTTATTTCCAGATTCAATTTAATTGAATAGTTAACATTTATATAGTGCTTTAAGGTTTCGGAAAGCACTCCTTCATTTTAACTCAGATTAATTTCTGGAATATATGTTGTCAATTAAGGTTATACATTTTGTGCTGAACATCGCTACAGTAGCCAGTATGGGCCAGTAGGATTTACTTTTTAAAAAGTTCTCATTGATGTTTTCTATTTTTCACTACATCAAAGTTTCTCCAGTCGGTATCATAAGATCACCCAGAAATGTCATTTTAGAAATTTAGAAGAAACTTAAGATTCCTTATTAGCAAGTGACTCACCCATCTAAGGCCACATAGCTAATTAGTGGTGATGCCAGCACTAGAACTTTGGTCTTCTCACAGTAGGCACCTCTTCTCAGTGGCGAGCAACATAGTATAGAAGAAAACTAAGTCTATATATTGTGTTACATACTAAGAAACCAGTATAAGTAATTTATAATAATTATTCAAACCTAACCCCTCCCCTCCCATTAGTCTTTATTACAAAAATGGAACAGAAAAAAGAATAGTGGATAAGTTTTCCAAACCTAATCATTCTGCAGTTTCTTCAAGATGCTGAGATTTGTCTTGATTACAGCCTGGCCTCCAAACCAACCTCTCAATGGAAGGCTAGAACTGATCTGTCAACTGTTAAATTCATTTATTTTCCCCTTCTTGGGCTTCCTCTCCTTCTTGATCTTTCTGCATGGACAGTTGCTGACCACTCCTCTCCCACAGTCTCTTCCCTTGGCTTTGTGATATTGCTCTCTCCTGGACTTATTTAACCATTTCTCTCCAAGTCCCTTTCATTGGTTTATCTTCTTCCACTTTCTAAGTATGGATGTCTCCCAGCTGTCTGTTCTTCAGCCCCTTCTTTTCTCTCTTTCTACATTTCTGTCTTTTTAGTATTCTTATTTTTCTGGGTTCGATTACCATCTCTATTCAAATGGCTATCATATCACTACACTGGGCCCTAACCTTTTATCTGAGCTCTAGGACCATATCCCCAGCAGTCCATTTTATGTCTCTTATTGCATATCCATCAGACACCTGAAGTTCACCTGTACCAAATTCAAAACTGAACTCCGCTCCTTGAACTCGCCCTTCTTCCTCACTTCCCTGTATCTGTTGAGAATACCACCATGCTGGTCGCTCAAACATCAAAATTTAACTCATCTTTGATTCTCCTTTCTCCCTTACCCCCATCAATCACCTGCCAAGTTCTGTTCATGTTAATATCCCTTCTCTCCATTCACACTAACAACTCTCTTGTTAAGACCCCCATCACCTCTGACTTGGACTTTTACATTAGACTTCTAATTGCCTTCCCTACCTCCAATCTCATCCTTCCACCCTTCACACAGCTACCAAAATAATCTACCAAAGGAAGCTAGTCTGAGGATATTACTCAAAAAGTTTCAGTGACTCCCTACTATCTCTAGGATAAAAGACAGAACACTTAGGTTAGTACTTAAAACACCAACCAACCTTTTCCAGTTATGCTTCCCATTATTCTCCTTTCACATACTCAAGTTTTGGACCAACCAGATACACTAATTTTTCTGTTCCCCAAAACTCTGCTATCTATCTGCCTCCATGCATTCCCCATGCCTATATTGAGACTACATCTCTGCCATTCAATAGCCAATCAATAAGCACTGATCAAATGCCTACAATGTGCCAAACAACATGTTAGGCCAGGGGTAGGGAACCTGCAGCCTCGAGGCCACATGTGCCCTCTAGGTCCTCAAGTGTGGTCCTATGACCAAATTAAAACTTCACTGTAAAGGGCCACACTTGAGGACTTAGAGGGCCAAACGTGGCCTCAAGGCTGCAGGTTCCCCACCCCAGGCCTAGGCATTGGAGATGCAAGGAATGAAAGGAATAAACTTGTGTATAGCACCTACTAAGTACCAGATACTGTACTAAGTGTTTTTATAAATATTATCTCATTTGATACAAAGAGAGAAATGAGACAGTCCATCATGTATCTTTTTTCAGGCTCACTGACTAGATCATTGGATAGATCACAGATTTAGAACTAGAAGGAACTATAACTATGCATTTATATTTATATTTCTTATTTTGGTCAGACACAACCAGAAAGTAATATTAGCAATAGTAACAACTTCATTTGCAAAAATCATTCATCAAGTAGTTATGCAATCATGTTTCTGATCATTTCAACAAAAGTGTATCAAGTACTAACTGTATGCAAGATACTCTACTAGGCACTAGGCTACAAAGACAAAAAACAACAAAACAATATCTTAAGGAATTCATATTCTGCTGACAAAGAGTTTAGTAAAACTAATTAATAGTATCCATCAGAAGTATATACAAAATTAATTGTTATTGTTGCTACTACCTATAAATCTGTTATAACACTGATAAATGCATGTACTGAGTCACAATGCTCAATAAATAACTTGATTTTGATTCTGCAAGAAAATACAAAACTTTATGATAAAATATGGGCAGCCTGAGTACATTACAGGGATTCACAAAATATTTTGATAATCTAGAAGAAGGCTTCCAATGAGATGCAGAGATCCTCTGATGGAGGTTCTACAAAGGACAAAGGCAACAATCACACAAAATGAGAAGGCATAGATGGACTGTGAACCAATCCAACACTGGGGAGCTGGAAGGGACCCCTAAAGATAATCTAGTGAGATATTCATTTTACATTGGAGGAATCTGAGGCCTAGGAAGCATTAAATGACTTGTATGGAGTCACCAAGGTATTTTATTAAGTAGCAGGCCCATGACTTGAAATTAAATTTCTGATCCTTCAACTCAAAATCCAGAAAATCTTTCCATGACACCAAATACAAACCCATCAAACTATAGGAATGACTATTCTGATGTAAGAATAGTTAAGAAGTTTTAAAAAAAAATACTTACTGGAATCATCCAATTGGCCAGATCACCAAACTTCGAAACCTGCATTGCTCCTAACATTGTTAAGTTGACGTGGCCACTAATAAAAGAGAAACACATACAATTAATACATGCCACTAAAACAAGTTTCAAGATTTCATGTCCTTTCTTATCTACATGATAAGCCTTATTGGCTTATCATGTAGAAAATCACAGCATGTTGGAGTTGGAATATATATAATCGAATCTTAAATTATGTGTTCCTAGTAGAGAAGCTTTCCATTTTTGCTGCACTGGTGCTATTCTACCAAGAAGAATGAGAATTCTGGGGCTATAAAGAAGCTTAGATATCATCTAATACAATCTCTTCATTTTATAAATGAGGAAAGTCCTACAGAAGTAAAATAAATAGCCCAAATTAATAAAAGTAAAAATTAATAATGGTAGATTTTGTGTCTCCCTACCACTAATAAAAATTTAATTCCAAAGATATGTTATATTCCAAATATGTGGAAGAATAATATTTAATACTTCTTTAAATATTACGTTTTGCAACCAATATTTTTTTGTAAATAAACAAAACAGGTAGGTACATATGGTTATGTTTGTTTTTTATTTCTGGGAGAAAGAATTAGACAAACATGAGGGACCATAAATAGAAAATCTGAGCACAATCAATTCACATGAAAGAAGCTGAAAAAGTGCTTCTTTCCAGTTACAGATACATTTCTATGCAATTCATTCTTCAGTTCTTAGATAAAAAGTAACCTTTTAATTATATAGTAGGCTGAATATTTCAACTCCCAATATTCAATCAAAATTACTTCAGAAGCTATTGTTGAACAAATCCATGATAGTTTTACAGCTGTTAAACATGTATTCTTCTTCTCAGTACTGCTAATATACTTAGGGAGTGACTCAGTTCATTCCACCTCATGTGAAACATGAGGGGTTCAGTTATTACATACCCTCTAATCATCGCAAATGATTCATCGCTGGAGAAATATGAGGCCCCTGGAAGAACAGTGACTGTTTCCTTGCCTGAAAAGAAGTAGGTATTATATTTCCTAATAGAGAAACAGTATTCATATTACCAACAGAGGAAGAAAACGACACAATTTTCTCTCTTTTTCTCAAAAAGATCATAAGACTTGATTTGCTGAAAATCAAAACCCTATTGGAATGCCTTTGCTGGCAGTGCCTCATGAAGTGGGGAGCTAAAGATGTTTACTGGATGAAGCCTGTCACAATCCAATGCCAACTGTCTATCATTAGAAAGATGAGGCATGTGAGGTGAAAACATGGATGATATGAACAAAAATTAAAATAGAAAAAATAGATATTTTTAGAGCAAAATTATTGACAAAAAGATCTAAATAATAATATAGGAAAGGGCTGCTTATCCAGTTTCCTAACGATCACATCCCCCTACCCCAGAGGTGTACTGGTAAATGTTTCACAAGTAGGGAAGGGGAAGTGTAAGCATAACCCACTTTTAGGCTTAATTTGAATTATTAACATTTTCTCCTTTACTTCAAGTATAGAAAATCAACAAAACCATAAACCAAAATCTAATCTGTAGTTTGCTGATTGCCTGTGTGTAAATGTTCACATTGTAAATTTATTTATTAGCAAGCTGAGCTCACCCCAGACAAGAGCCCAGGCCTGCTGTTCTCAGCTCCCCTTCCACTAGGCCTTGCTGATTCCCTTGTTCCAATTTCTAGCCTATCCCCCCCAAAAAAAAAAAACTCCAAAGAACTTGCCCCTCTAGATCAAGGGTGGGGAACCTGTGGCTTTAAGGCCACATGTAGCCTTCTAAGTCCTTGGATGGGGCCTTTTGACTGAGTCCAAGTTTTACAGAACAAATCCTTTTATTAAGGGAATTTAAATTTATTTGCAATCATTTGCAAATTTTAATCTAAATTTAGTAAAAAAATTTATTTTATTCTGAACTTGAGAAATAAAACAAGCATTTTTATAACAGTAGAATAGAAAATAAAAGATGGTTGCACATGAAACTACAAAGCTATTGCATACAACTAGCTGTTCCTCTTAAATATATAATAAAGGTAAAATGTAACTTTCTTTTTTTTCTTCCTTGACCCCTGCTCTAGAGATGGCTAGTATTAGACAAAAATACATACATAGAGAGATATAAAACCATTTCATTCTCTGGGTGCAAATAGCATCTTTCCTCAGATTTAAAGTAATATTACTCAAAGACTAGAGTACTGCTATCTCAGCCTTCTTCATAGGACTTTTCCCATCTATTTTTAAAGGCAAGGCATTATTACATTCCCTTTAGATTCATACTTGGTGAGGCCTTTGGAATATGATTTTTTTTGGAACATGTCATGCAGAGAGTTAATATCTTAAATCTTTTCAAGTCAAGAAAAGTCAAAGTTAAAAGGTAAGCAAGGAAATTGGATATAAAGAAAATTGGACTGAAATACAGATACTAATCCAAACTCCATAATTATTCTATGTGTGTATTTCTGTATAAATTCCTTATCTGTAAAATGAGGCAGATAGACTTGCTTCCTAAATAATTCTCACATCAGTCCTTTGAACAACCAGACTGGCCTATACAAAGTGCTTTTGGCAATTCCACATAGCTCATTTAAATATTTATAAGTGCTCCCAAATATAAAAACTGCTATTTTTGTTATTATATAACCCTGAAACTAATTATACCCTAGGGGTCTGTTAGTCAGCCTGTTAGATTAATGTAAGAGCTTCCACTGACAACTATCAATAGGATTATCGAAATAACCTATGTTTCCCTTTTTAGCACAAGAACAAGGTATTCATTATTTTTCCATGCCATTTCTTTGGTGTTCTCTTACCCAAGGCTTTGCCCTAAGAAACTTAGGTCCAAGGCAGCCACTAACCAGAAAACAAAAAACAAAAATTCTAAAAAGGATTATGGAAAAAGTTTAGAATATTCAAAACAAAGGTTTGAAGCATTAGTCTTCCATGTGATCTACATTTAGTATTTGTTCCATAAATTAGTCTGAAATTTATATATAATATACATTTGGCATAATCACATGTAAATTATATGTGGTAAAAATATTTTTAAATTTATGCATATATAATATATCAGAGAATTTTAGAACTGAAAAGACCTTGGAGATTATTTGGTCCAATTTATAGCTAGTTTAATGAATTTTCAGAGATTACTTAACAAAACTGGTGGTGCTATTAAGTTCTTTCTTAACCTCAGTAACCTCAAGTCAGAAATGTTTACCTCCTGTCACTAGCAAAACCACTAACTTTTCAAGGAAATGTGAGTTTTCACTAACTCTTGACTGAAAACTTGAAAATGGCATCATTCATTTGCAAAGAACTCACTAATATCATAAATTAATTAAGCCAGGCGCAAATATTTTCACAGATCAATGAGCCATTGCCAAAAGACACATTTAAATTAAATTATAGCCTTGGTTAAATGTCATTGCCATGTCTCAGTGTGCTTTTTGTAGTTGAACTGTGATAGTTAACTCTAACTACTGAGAATAATCTATTTTACTCCAGCAAATTTCTAAATGCCAAATGTTGGCAGCTGGTCTTCATGTCCCTCTGAAAATCTGAAGTAAAAGTTTACTGCTTTGGGGAAAAAGGTTAGGTAAGGGCAAGTCATCTCCATCCCATATACAGTTTGCAACCCTAACAGAAGGTACATTAAAATGTATGAGTGAAGACACTATTCTCTGCAAAGAAGCCTGGTTTATTTCCCTCTACAATCTTGGGATATAGGCTACTAGTAGGCAGAGCCTAACTCTTCTCTGTAGTAAGCATAAAGCTGGATTAAAGTGTAGGGAAGGGCAAAAGATGACATTGTTCTAGAAACCTTCTGAACTTAAAAGGAGAAGAACCAAATTTGGTGTCAATTATAAGAAACTTGATAAAGTCTCTTCTCTTTGTACCTCTTTCTCTTCTACCCCAAACCCCTGCCCTTGTTCCCCCACAAACACACACACACACACACACACACACACACACACACACACACACACAGGAATTTGAGTCAAAAGCATATAAGTGCTTGCTTGAGGGGAGACTTTTGGTTAATGGACTCCATTAAATAGTCCATTCTTCCATTAGACTATGAGCTCCTTAAAGGCAGGAACTGGTCTCTGCCTTTCTTTCCATTTTCAACACTTAGTCCAATATCTGATACATAGTAGTTATTTATACTAATTAGCTGATTGGAACTGGGAAGAGAGGTCCACTCTTCTCTACAATAACTGCATCTTCTAACATGAAGGGTAGAATGTAGCCTAAGAGGCCACTCGTATTAGGTATAAAAAGAAATCACAAAGGAACAGTCTGAAAAAATCTCATTATAAGGGATTTTACCTGCATTAATCAGGTCTGCATCAACATCGGCTTCCAATGGATAAGGACCCTATTTAAAGAAAAGCATAATCTCATTAAGTAAAAGATACATCATGTTGAACCACACATAGTGAAAACACAGCTAGCTGTAAGTCACCCAGAAGACACTAGAAAATTCTAATTAGTAAACTTATGAGGAATTCTTTCTAAAATCTAGATTCCCTTAATTCATTATCCTTTTACATGAATATATACATATGAATATAGGCAAAAGAGGAAACTTAGTGGCTAAGTGCTATGCTTACAGTTATTAAGACCTAGATTCAAATTCTACCTATGAAATTAGCCCTCAATTTGGGTAAATCTCTTAATTTCTATGAATCAGAGAAGACTTTAAATCAGAGACTGCTGTAATTAAAGGTGTTGGAGGAGGCAGTTGGGTTCCCAGTGGTAATTATATCATAGATCCTTCCAGTATTTGTATATTAATGCAGAATGAAGAAGTTACATGGCCATGGAAGGGTTGGAATCATCATCAGTGGAGGCCATAGTCACACTACAGATATCAAGGTTCCACCACAGTACCAGACGTCACAGGATCATAGATTCTATTAGTGCTAATATTCATGCTAAAAGAGACCTTAGGTCACCTGATTCAACTTTCCTCATTTTAAAGATGAAAAAACTAAAGCTCAGAATAAAGTGATTTGGCCAAAGTAACACACACACAGAATACTAGAACAGGATTAGAAGCAATTAGCTTCAAATACTAGGTGTCAGAGTCAGAAATTAAACTTTAGACAATATAAAACGTATATTTAATCAAGCAAATCATTGAGTAGTAGTTTTGTGAGTGAGTAGTGAGTAGGTATCAATATTATTCATGAATCTTTATGGTTATATGAGTATTAACAAGCTACATTTTCAATACATTTGGATGTCTAAAAAAACTAATCTTGGGTGAGTAAGTTTCAATTTTCCCATATGTGGAATGAAGGAGTTGGCTTGGATTATAATATCTACCATCTATTCAGATTTTCTGATGTGGCATTGTCGTTGTTGTTGCTGCTGTTTTAATTATTTCTACATGAATCTGTTTTCTGTATTTTAACATCATTAATCAGCACATATGTGCCCAGCAGTATTACTATTATTTTAACTACTCTGTGGTACATTATATATATAGTTGCTAAAATTATGTTAGTAATTAATATTAACTTTGCAGTAACTAAATGGTAGGTACTCTAAAAAGTATCAAACCATAAACAGCCCCCAGGTACATGTTACTGCATATCAATGTCATGGAGACAAATAAATTGCATTGGATCTTTCTTTACTGGTTTTTTTTTTTTTTTCTTTTCTTTTTTTTTTTTTTTTTTTTTTTTTTTTTGCTTTTTAGAGGAGGGAAGGTAGGGCAATTGGGATTAAGAGACTTGCCCAAGGTCACATGGCTAGTTTTGTGTTAAGTGTCTGAGGCCAGATTTGAACTCAGGTCCTCCTGACTCCAGGGCCAGTGCTCTACACTGGTTTTCAATACAGCAACAATCCTTATCTTCTAGGAATTAACTTTTTCAATCATGTCAAGCAGAGTTTCCTTATTTTACTGCTCAGGTCCTCACTCGGGACTTTAATTGCTAGAATTTGTATAATGGCTTAAGTTTTGCAAAGAGCTTTATAAACATTATCTCATTTGATCCTGACAACAACCCTGTTAAGAGTGAGGTGCTATTATTATCCCTATTTTGCAGATGAGAATAGTGAGGTAGACCAAGATTAAATGAATTACTCAGAGTCACAATGCTAATAAGTTTCTAAGGCCAGATATTTGACTCAAGTCTTCCTGATTCAAGGTCCAGTACTCTATCCACTGTTACCACCTTACTTACTTTTATTAATATATAATTCTTAAAAAGCTTAATTATGCTTTTCTACCCAAAGAATATAGGAAAAATGTGGAGAGTGATCTTAGAGTCAGAAAGTAGTTGAGGGAGCTAAGCGGCACAATGGAGAGAGTGCCAGGCCCAAAGTCAGGAAGGCTCCTCTTCCTGAGTTCAAATCTGGCCTCAGACGTGAGTAACCCTGTGTGCCTCAATGTCCTCATCTATAAAGTGGGCTGAGAAGGTAATTGCAAACCACTTCAGTGTCTTTGCCAAGAAAACTCCAAATGGAGTCACGAAGAGTCAGACACAACTGAAACAGGTGAACAAACAAACAAAAAATGATTAGTGATAGTTGACAGAAAGAAAGGGACTTGAACCTGGAATCAGGATGATCTGGGTTCACATTCAGCCTCAGACACTTACTAGCTGTGTGATCCTGGACAAATCACTTCACCTCTGTTTACTTCAGTTTCCTCATCTGTGAAATGGCTATAATTAATAACCCTTCCCTCCCAGGGTGTTGTGAGGATCAGCTGAAATGGTACTTCTAAAGCACTTTAGCACAATGCCTGGTATATAGTACCTGCTATAAAATGTTACCCATTATTAAAGTAGACATTGAACCGTGATGTTGTTGGGGGATGTCAGACTCTTCCTGATACCACTTAGGGTATTTTTGGCAGAAATATTAGAGTGGTTTGCCATTTCCTTCTCCAGTTCATTTCACAGATGAGGAAATTTAGGCAAACAGGATTAGATGACTTCCCCAGGATCACACACAGTTAGTACATGTCTGTGGCTAGATTTGAACTCAGAAAGAAGAATCTCTTGACTTCAGGTCCAGCACTCTACCCACTGTGCCACCTAGCTCTGTATTACAGTACAATAAATAACAAATGGTCATTATGACTCAGTCATGTTGAAGTAAAAGGTAAATTGTGTTTATTATTCTCTGTGTAAATTAGGAGGAAAGCATATGATAAAGTACTTTATAAAAGAATCCATCAAAAATGACACAATGTTTTTATTAATGGTACCTACAGGCTACATTTTAGTTATTTGCAAAATTGACTTACATTGAACACCTCCAGTCCTAATGACAAGGAAGAAATGTAATACTATTGTATATCTCACCAGACCTAGGACTCCATTTTCACTCTGCAGATGGACAGTAATGTCAGGACTGATGAAGTTGCTGGCCAGAAGAGGGATTCCTATACCCAAATTAGCTGAAAAAAAACTTGTCAAGGTCCAGTTTGGAACAGAAAATGGAGATTATTTCACAAAACTCTCTACATGAATGAGTATGAATAGCAGGCTCCCATAAAAAAGAACATAATAACTGCATATTTTTAAAAATTACCCTTATGGGACTATCTTGTGATATTTGTGAAAGAAAAACTGAGGTCACCTATAGCTGTCCTAGCAAAAATACTAATGTAGTTGCCCAGGGAAGCAGGAAATCAGTAGCTTCATGACCCTTGAGTCATTTTTGTCATGAGATATATGTTCCTATTTTTATTAAGGGGTTCAACATACTTACCTTGAAATACTATAAACAAATCCACAAAACTTGCAGTCATTTCACTATTTAGAACTCTTTAAAAAAAATGATAACTTGACTCTCTAGGCAAGGATTATTGAAAGTTAATGAACCAGATTTTCTGGTTCCTGAATTTCTCTTTAGGAGATTTTTTGGGTACATTTAATGTTATGTTCATTAGTACTAAAGGAAAAAGAAGACTTAAGTTTCAGCAAACACAACTGGGGTAAAATTCAAAGAATTTTCTGACTATGAGTTATTAAGGCAGCATCTATCACTATCTGTTGTTCAGTCGTCTTTAGTCTTCTCCAATTCTCTGTGACCCCATTTGGGGTTTTCTTGGCAAAAATACTAGAATGGTTTGCCATGTCCTTCTTGAGCTCATTTTACAGATGAGGACCTGAGGCAAACAGGGCTAAGTGACTTGCCCAGGGCTACCCTGCTAGTAAGTGCCTGAGGCCAAATTTGAACTCAGGAAGATGAGTCTTCCCCACTCCAGACCCAGTACTCTATGCACTATGGCACCACCTAGCTGCCCCTTTCCCTCTCCAGAGGAAAGCATCAAAAGAAAATCTTAAGGGCTCTCAGAGACTATCAAGTCACACCTGAAGGAGAGACCTTCTACAGCAATGGTATCATATTCAAATAAAAATAACAACCACTAAACCAAAAATAGAGGTCCCTGAGGGTCACACATTGACTTAGAAAGCCACACATTAACATGGTCTATTTTCCACTGTATTTTTATTTATTTTGCTAAATATCTCCCAATCACAGGGTTGGAGAGTATTTGACCTGTTTTAAACCTCTGCTCTACAACATTGTGATTATCTAGTGTATGAAAATCTACACTGGGGGGAAACATGCTCCCCTGATCAGTGTTAACAAGCATTTTGCAATGATTTGGGAGTAAGACTTACCCGACTGCAAAGACATGCTAACATCAGTCACTTCCAGTTATGAAGCAAAAGATTACTATAAAGGGGGTATGGGAGGGGGTTGAAGGAGGACACAGTGGTCCAAGTAGTCCACACTCACTGACCATGTTAAAAGATTTGATGACACAAAATAAAATATAACAACAATTTTATTTAAACATCATGAGAATGAGAAGAATGGCACTATTTGGAAGACAGACTAATGAAGAAATGCTTTTAAAATTCTCTAATGTATCTTCTAGGGCAACTTAGTGACAAGGCAGATAGAGTGCCTGGCCTGGAGTTGGGAAGACTCATCTTCCTGAATTCAAATCGAGCCTCAGACACTTATTAACTGTGTAACCCTGGGCAAGTCACTTTA
The DNA here is from genome assembly GCF_028583685.1 of Petaurus breviceps papuanus. Classification (NCBI taxonomy): domain Eukaryota; kingdom Metazoa; phylum Chordata; class Mammalia; order Diprotodontia; family Petauridae; genus Petaurus; species Petaurus breviceps. The sequence goes on from NW_027185903.1 coordinate 12,989,617, forward strand.
CCCTGTTTGCCTCAGTTTCCTCATCTGTAAAATGAGCTGGAGAAGGAAATGGCAAACCACTCCGGTATCTCTGCCAAGGAAACCAAAAATGGGATCACAAAGTCAGACACGACTGAAATACCCGAAATGTATTTTACTTATAATATTATATATTATGGTTATATATGTTGTGACATCTTCCTCAATAGACTTTCCAAGGTCCTTAAGGAGAAATAATGCATTTAATCTAAACTATGCTTCACTTAGCTTAGTGAGCTCCACATATGGGAATACATAGTATAGATGAATCATGAATTCATGGCAGGGACAAAAATTCATATCTACTTTAACAAACAACAGATTTTCTTACAAACTGTCTGAAAAGGTAGATATTGGAATAGATCACCTCCTGGACATTCAAGAATCCTACAGGGTGATGAGCCTGTCCACTTTGCTCAGCTATATGACAAGATCATAAATTTAGCACTAGAAGAAATCTTTAATAAAAAATAACACTTAATCTTAGCCTTTAATAAAGTCTACCTCTATTTAAACTCCTCATTTTACAGACAAGGAAACTTGAAGGTTAAGTTAAATGACTTACCCAAGGTCACACACAGCAGAGCCAAAATTTGAATCCAAGTCTTCTCACTCAAAATCCAATAATCTTTCCCCCATTCCCATATGAACTCCTCATCCTTTCACGATTTGTTCTAGTCTTAGTTTTTATATCATTTCAAAAATTATAATATTTTTGACAGTGACTCCAAATGGCTCACCAAATCTCAGCATTCATATTAACTTCATCATGAACAGGTATAAACCCAGTAAAAATTTATGATGAAATTTGTAGTAGGAATATGTCTTAGTGAAATATGAGCCTTATTCTGCTTTCTTTCTATTCTGCTATTTGTCCTGTACTTTAGCTCTATTCAGTCAGATACTATGATGACAACGAGGAAGTAAAAAGTCTGTGTATTTTGTATTTAAACAAACTAGTTATTGTGGGAGGACCGTTTGTATCTTCTGGCTTATGAATATCTTCCATGGGCAGCAGGGAACCACAGAATACCGAGTACCCAGATGCTATTGTTCCCTGCTAATTAGGGTTATTATACAGTCAGATCTCAATTACCCATGGCAAATCGTTTAGACTCTAACAGCTGGGGCTTCAGAAAAGACACAATGCTCAGTTTTCAGCTCCCAACTTGAAATTCCCACCTCCATTTTTGAGTCTGATTGGAGGTAGAGGAAATTTTAAAGATGGTGAAGTTTAGGAAAAAAGGAGGATATGAAGAAAGGAGGAGAAAGGACAGCCTCCATAAACAAGAAGACAACCCAAATGTTCACAGCTCCTAACTGAGAAGAGAAAGGTTGGCGAAATTAGCCAATTTCCACAACTTTAATAGTTAAATTTTCATGTAACTTTCTTTTTTCCTTCCCTCACCAATCCTACCCTATGATTTAAAAGGAATGCCAAGTTGTACATAATAGATTTGCAATTTCATGTGCAATCATCTTTTTTTATTCTACTATGTTATGAAAATCCTTGTTTTATTTCATAAATTAAGAATAAAATAAATAAAATTTTTAAAAAGACCTTGTAACATCTGTCACTGCTGCCCTTCTGTATCCTAAATCTCTCTCTCCTCATGAAACACATAAATTTAAAAACAAAATTACTACTTTTCTATTTGGTTCACTCATTTGTTTCTTCAATTTGTGTGCATGTTTTAAAATAACTTTTAATTTATTGCCTGCTACTTCTTCAGTTCTTCCCATATTTACATATGATTCTTACATGTAAGAGAATAAAGTATTTATATGCCTTGCAAAAAAAAATTTTAAGAACTTTAATGGTTACATTTTCAGTAAGAGTTTTGTTATTTCTTGAAATGATTATAGATTCTGATGATACCAAACACAGTCTTATTTATTAGCACTTCCTTAGCATAGGACTTTGGTGTAACACTTTACTGAGAAAATAGAAGCTGTCTGAAGATCTCCATGATGCTTCCAGCTACCCTAGCTCACAACCTCCATCATCCCTGAATCCTCACTTTGCCTCATCCCACATAACCAATCAGCTGCTAAGACTTGTCAGTTCCACCTCCACAACATCTCTTGCATCTGGACTTCTCCCTACTCATAATACAGTCACCACCCTCAAAACCTCATTCTTCCCTGGACTTACTGCAGTCATCTCTTATTTTGTTTTCTTCACTTTTCTTACCACTTTTTCCATGCTATCCTTCACTCAGCTACCATAGTTATTTTATATCACATCACATATCATGGCAAAATAAAGCCCAATGGTTCTCTGTTACTTCTGGAAATTCTTCTCAGAACTATGCCTTTCAAAAGCTTATAAAAACTCTGCATACCCCTTGGCCCAGCAATACTAAAGAGGAAAGAACCCCAAAGATATATACATGTGTGTGTTTATCAGTTCCTTTTGTGGTAGCAAAGAATTAGAAATTGAAGGGATGCCCATGAACTGAGGAGTGGCTGAAGAAATTGTAGTATATAATTGTGATAGAATAGTATTGTGTTATAAGAAATGATGAACAGGATGCTTTCAGAAAAACCTGGGAAGATTCATGCAAAGTGAAATGAGCAGAACCAGAGAACGTCATACACAACAATAGTAATACTGTAAGGATGATAAACTGTGATGATGAACTTGGAGTGCAAATTGAAGTATATTGTTTTTCACTTAATTTTTCTTAATTTTTTCTTTTGCAAGATGGCTCATATAAAATACATTTTGCATGACTTCACCTGTATAATGAGTATTATATTGCTTGTCTTCTCAGTGGGTGAAGGTGGGTTTAAAGAGAATTTAGAACTCAAAAGAATACATTTTAAAAATAAAAGAAACAAAAAATAAAGAAATTCTTCTCTTTGGCATTTAAAACCCTTCCCATACTACATACAACTTGGAAGCATACTGGGGTGAGTATTGGACTGGGACTCAGAAAGACCTTAGTTTAAATTCTATCACAGACACTTGCTACTACTAGCTAAGTGATCCTGGGCAAACCACTTAATTTCTGACTGTCTCATTTCTTCATCTGTAAAATGGGGAGAATAGCATCTACCTCCCAAGGTTGTTATAAAGATCAAATAAAATAATATTTGTAAAGCACTTTGCAAACCTTAAAGCACTATATAAATGCTAGTTATTATTATTTTTATTATTTCTCAGCCTTTCTTAGATATTATTCCCATTCATACCCTATACACTTCAATTAAAATGAACTTCTCATTGTTCCTCACATGCAATATTCCTTCCCCCACCTCCACATTTTTGCACTGGCTATCCACCATACCTGGAACATATCCCCTCCTCACTTTTGCCTCTTAGAAATCCTAGTTTTCTTCAAAGCTCAGATCAATGCCACCTTCTGCATGACAGCTTTCTACATTACCCCACCTTCTACTGACTCCCCCTTCAAAACAAAACAAAACAGTTTAAATTAATTTTGAATATGCTTAACTATGTGCATGTTACCTCTCCCAATAGCCTGCAAGATCTGAGAATGGGGACTATTTTGTCTTTGTCTTCATGTCCCTGGTGTCTAACTCAGTGACTGGAATAAAATAGGTTCTTAATAAATACCTGCTATTTGATTAATTGAGAGGGGCTATATTAGCAATAGATTGCTAGATTCAGATGATCTGGGTTTGAAATCCTGCCTCCAATTGTTCCTAGTCAAGTGACCATTGTGAGTCACTTCTCAGATCTTCAGTTTCACAGGAAGATAGAACCCAAAATTAGAAGGGGCCTTAGAGACCACTGAGCCCGATTCTCTTATTTTGCAGATAAGAAAACCACAGTATGGAGAGTTTAAGTGACTGCCTGGGCTCACACAGTTACTAAATATCTGAGCCAGGATTTAAGTCTTGGTCCCCCTTCTCAGATATAAAATAGAGTTAACTTAATACTTGTACCACCTACTCCACAGGATTGTTATGAAGAAAATATTCTCCGATGCTGAGTGAAGTGAGCAGAACTAGGAGAACATTATACATAGCAACAGAAACATTGTGCGATGACCAACTTTGATAAACTTAGCTTTTCACAGCAATGCAAAGATTTAAGACAATTCCAAAAGACTCATGATGGAAAAATGCTATTCACATCCAGAGAAAGAACCACAGAGTCTGAATGCAGATCAAAGCATACTGTTTTCTCTCTTTTCTTTGTTTCTTCTTTCTTGTGATTTTTCCCTTTGATTCTAATTCTTCTTTACAACATGACTAATGTGGAAATGTGTTTAATATGATTGTAAATGTATAGCCTATGCCAGATTGTTTGCTGTCTTGGGGAGAAGAGAGGAGGAGGGAGAGAAAATTTAGACCTCAAAATCTTATAGAAGTGAATGTTTTTTTTTTTAAGCAATTGGGGGTTAAGTAATTTGCTCAAGGTTACACGGCTAGTTATTTTGTGTGGGTGCCAAGTATCTGAGGCGAGAACCGATCCCAGGTCTCCTGACGCTGGAGCCAGCACTCTTACTCACTGTGCCACCTGGCCACCCCTAAGCAATTGGGGTTAAGTAACTTGCTCAAGGTTACACAGCCAGTTATTTTGTGTGGGTGTTAAGTATCTGAGCCTGGAACCAATCCCAGGTCTCGCGACTCTGGGGCCGGTGCTCTTGCTCACTGCACCACTTGGCCACCCAGAAGTGAATGTTTAAAACTTAAAATAAATAAATATTTTTAAAAGAATATATAAAAGAAAAAATAGTAAGTATTCTAAAGATCTTAAAGAATTATAGAAATGTGAGATATCGATTTTTAATATTTGCCTTTTGAGTTTTTCTTTCATTGAGAACTGTGATTTCATTAATACAGGTCTCTCGCTTCTGTGATGTTTCAGTTTTAGAGAACTGCCTTGAGCAGTAAGAAGTTAAATGACTATCCTGTGGTCACACTGCTAATGTGTCAAAGGCATGACTGAATCCACAAATCACTACAAGAGGAAAACCTTATAATTGAAGCTACAAGGTATGTGGTTGTTAAAATTCCCAATTCCAACAATAAACAAAACATTTACAAGCAGCCAGGAGAATGACTTTCCATTTTGAAGAACTGACAATTTAAATACCCCAGTATCCTTCATCACTCATGAAGAATCAAACAAAAAAAGAATGAGAAGAACATATGTCAAAAAGCAAAGGCATTCAAGCTGTGACACAAAGTTACATATACTGTAAAACTGAGCCTAGTCATCAATCAAAAAGTACTAATCTTTTTTTAAAAAAGAGCACTTGAGGCACTCTTGCCCTGTAAAACCAGAAGTGAACAAAAATTAGATTTGCGAATATCCCAAACAACAAAAATACAAATAAGTACAATTATCAAGGAAAAAAAAGCTAACCAATTAAATCAATTTTCTCATGCTTCTAAAAGAAGAGAACTATGAAAAGTAAAAGAAAGAACAAACAGGGATCACCAAGGGAAAAGAAGGACCAGTGGTAGTACAGATTTTAAAGGAAATTATAAAACTCCAGAGAAAGAAAAGAGGAAAAAGTCAAATCATTTTTCCACAGATTAGATCCCACACTCCCCTATGTGTACATTCAATAGCTTTTGTCAGAGGGACAACACAATGGGAAAATGCATAAATGGAGAGAGTGAACATGAAAGAGGAGAATTAGAGATTCACCCCTCTCTAGTATAGGAATGAAGAGAGAAGCCTGAATTTTCCCACTGAGAGTTGGGGTTGTGAAAGAACAGAATAAAAGTGATAGAGAGGAGGGGCTGGGATGTGGTGATCAGAAAGAGTTTCTCTACCTGGAAAGGAAAAAAAAATAATTTGAGGTATACAAGTATCTAAAATATAAATATGCATGGAAGTGGGGGAGGTGAAGTTATGGAGCATACACTTGGTGAAATACTAAACCATCACATTAAAATAAAGATTTTTCTCCATTCACACGGGGCAATCAAATCGAGTGCTATGTTGTAATTACATAATTCCCAACAAGTAAAGGATACCATACATGCCGTCCTCAAACTCCAGGGCTGCTCGTTTGATGATTCTTTCTCTTACATCATCGCCAGGCTTGGATTTGGCTTTCCCACCATCCTTCTTCCGAGTTATCAGACGCTTTAAAAATGAGCAAAATTTAAACTTCATATCATTATTACTACATCTTGTATTTTATCAATGATAAAAGATAAAATTTTAATGAATGAAAAAGGATGACACTATAACCTCTGAATAACCTTCAATTCAATTCAATTTAAATTTTTAAATGCCCATTATTATGTGCAAGGCCCCAGTGGATAGAGTGCCAGACCTGAAGTCAAAAAGACTTGTCTTCCTGAATTAAAATCTAGTCTCAGACCCATACTACCTGTGTGAGCAAGTCACTTGACCCTGTTTGTCTCACCTCCTCATCTATAAAATGAGCTGGAGAAGAAAATGACAAACCACTCATATCTCTGTCAAGAAAACCTCAAATGGTGTCACAAAGAGTCAGACAAGACTGAAAAAAGACTGACCAACAACATGCACAAGGCACTGAACTAAGGAAAGGTTAAAGGACAAAATAAACTAGGACCTGCCTGCAAGGAGCTTTCATTTTACTGTAAAGAGACAACACATACACAAAGAATATATAAAATTCAGCACAAATTCAAAGAGGATAGAGTGGTTACCAAAAGGATTCATGCAGAAATGTCAAAGCAAATATGCTTTAAAAGAAATTAGAAGTTATACTGAGGAGGGGGGAGGCCAATTAGAGAAAATAAATGCATACTGAAAAGGAAGATATTTTCCCTGCCCCCCTTAGAAAATATTTCCCTTTGATTTTATCACGTTGACTGCCATTAGTGCTACTCTTTAAACATATCTGACATGATTCTTCCTTAGACTGTGAGGGGATTCAATGGCATAATTAGAAATGAAGTCACTTTGGTTATCCCTATTCCTAGGGCAGTCAGGATTTGCTCATCAAGAGCTAATGCTGAGGCTATGTTCCTGTATTCAAACCACTTCCATGGGAATCAGCTCCTGTCCCATAAGAACCATTAAAGAAACCAGGAAGTGGCACAAAATGCAAATCCATAAACTCTCAATTAAGTGTCCATCATGTAGAAGGCACTGCGATAGGTAAAAAAAAAAAAATGAAATTGGTCCCTATCCTCGAGGCTTGTATAGTTTACTAGAACACTTTCTGTGCCTTTAACTGCTGTTGTTCCATCCTTTTTCCTCCGGTCCTTGATTCTGTTTCATCTCATATTTCAAACGGCATTTCTGCCTGCACCTTTCCTGTAGCCTCTCTGGCTCCCTGATCCTCTGTTGCCCTCATATGAAACCTGATGGCTGCGCTTGATCACAGGATGCTCTTCCATCCCATCTAGTCCTTGTCGAGCACAGGATTTTCCTAGTTTAGAATGCTCATCATGGACTTGGAGAAATTATTTTTAAAAAGAAGCAAATGGAGAAAAACATATGCCCAATAATCATAATCATAAATATAAAGGATCCTATAAACGTGTGGAAGAAGAGGTAGTTTGAGAGGCTCATCATGGAGAAATAGACAGACAGATGGACACACATTCACAGAGCAGCTGATGAACAGAGATGAGAAGGTGACTGAATTCTAGTGGAAAGGTGGGGAGTAAAGGAAGAGGGCAATAGAAGTCCTGGTCTGTAGGCACTCAGGAAATAACTGAACAGAACTACCAAAGGTCAAGTTATCTTCCCTTACCTAAGAACCAATGAACCTGTACCATTCTTTATAAATTCTCCCAATGCTAGGAAACAGGCACTGAAGGCCAGAAGATTTCAGAATGGCTTGCCTACTTTACAAGGCAGTACAGAGAGTATTTCATGAGCACTATATCAATGCAATTTGTTTTTAGGTACCTATCTTCACAAATCCATAAAAGACACTACAAAATCAATGGATTCTTATTTCAGAACTGCTCTCTCTTATGAAGGGGTCCTTAACTTGAGGTCTTAAATATTATTTTTAAAATAGAGTTTTAAAATATATTTTTGAAAATTGTATCTCAATATGATTGGTTTCCTTTGTAATTCTATGTATTTTATTTTATTATTTTCAAAATATTATTGAGAAGAGATCCTCCATAGGCTTCACCAAAAAGGTCCTCTCCACAACAACACACACACATTTTTTGAGGGTCATTATTCTTGAGATATACTAAAGTTTCTGATGTAATGAGACATCTCTAAGACATGTGGAAAACCCTAACTCTTAGACCTAAGGAGTACAGCAGCCTCAACAATCTCCCTAGGACAGGAGTATGGAACCCAAGGCACCCAGCACAAGGTATACTGACCACCTCCCTCTCTCAATACCCTGTAACCAGAGTTACACAGCTAGTAAATGTCTAAGTAACTCAACCATTGGTTGAGTTAATTACCTCAATTCTTTTTTCATATGTCTTTCCCTTTATAAGACGATGAACATAAATCTTGGGAATATGAATATCTTCTGGAGCAAATGATCCAACATCAACAATTTCTTCAACCTAGACAGAGGGAAAATAATCATCAGATAATGGCATGGGATAGAGAGTAATTTTAAAAACATATGACTAGTTTCCACCTAAGTTGATGATGTGTATGTATTTGAATATACAAAATGCCTAGCAAAAGAAATAGATAGCATACCAACTTTTTGGATCCCCCAAATGGAAGGATAACAAATAGCAGTTCACATCAACTACACAGTTTACAAAATGCTTTCTTCATAACAACTGTATAAGATATAAATGGTAAGTATCAATGTCCCTATTTTACAGGTGAGAAAACCAAGTATCAGAGATCATAGAAAATAAGAGTTGGGAGGGACCTCAGCGGCAATTTTTCCCAATTGGAGCTGAACAATTAAATGACTAGCCCAGGGTAACAGAGGAAGGTAAGTGTCAGAACCAGGTCTTGAACATGGTACCCTTGAATCTTAGACTGCTTCTATTTCTACTACATTGACTACACATTGCATCAATAAATTAACTGTTAATATGCAATATGTTGGTGGAATTGTGGTCCATCCATTCTGGAAAACAATTTGGGACTTTGCCCAAAAAGTCATTAAACCGTGTATACCCTTTAACCCAGCAAATAACTGGTTTATACCCAAAAGAGATCAAAGGAAGATGAAAAGGATCCAGATATACAAAAATAAGTATAGCAGCTCTTCTGGGAGGAATTTATTGTCACGCAGCTGATGATGTGCTGGCCATGGATTCACAAAGAACTGAGTTCAAATCCAGCCTTAGACATTTACTAGCTGTGTAACCCTGGGTCACTTAACCTCTGCTGCCTCAGTTTCCTCATCTGTAAAATGAGGATAATAAGAACACCCACTCTGAAGGGCTATTGTTAGGATCAAATGAGATAACAACTAAAGTGCTTGCCACACTGTCTAGTTCACAATAAATGTTATATAAATGTTAGCTATTATTACTATTTTGAAGTAACAAAGAACTAAATGCTAAGGTGGTATCCATTAGTTGGGGAACGGCTGAATAAATCATGTTATATGAATGTAATAGAATACGATTGTACCATATGTACCATAAGAAATGATGAACTGGTTTGCAAGAAACCTGGTAAGACTTGCATGAACTGATGGGTGAGATCAGAGTCAGGAAAATATTTATATAATAACAACAACACTGTAAAAAGGAGTAACTATAAAAGACTTAAGAACTCTAAACTATGTAATAAATAACCTTGATTCCAGGGAACCAATGGTAAAGAAAGAGACTCACCTTCTGACAAAGAAGTGTTGAACCAAATATGCAAAATGATTCATCAGATTTCTGAAAATGGTCAATGTGGGAATTTTTTTTTGCCTGACTATGAATTTTTGTTACAAGGATTTGGGGTTATTTTTTTCCAGTAGAAGGTGAAGTAAGAGGGAAAGGAAATGAATACTTGTTAATTGAAAAATAAGGAAATTTAATAAAAATGCATACATGGATTGGAGGAACAATATTGTCAAAGAAAAATATTCTAGCAGTACAGCTGTGCATTAAGTTGTATGATCTGAACTTTTTTATCTTTTTTTTTTGGAGGGGGCAATTGGGGTTAAGTGACTCGCCCAAGGTCACATGGCTAGTTTTTGTGTTAAGTGTCTGAGGCTGGATTTGAACTCAGGTCCTCTTGACTCCAGAGCTGGTGCTCTATTCACTGAGCCACCTAGACACCCCAATGATCTGAACTTTTGCAAATGACAACTCAAATGTACAAAATGTGATGCTACATTCTTCAGACCAAGACTTCTAAAATTAAAGGGCAAATTTTATCATATAAATGACAAAAATCAATATTAACTCCAGTCTGGACAATTACAGTTGTTTTTTTTTTATTAAAGTCATAGATCTCTGCTTTTCACTTATAATTGAAATTTTAAAATTACTTCCCCCGCCCAGGTTATTATTCAAGCCATTCACTTGAATAAAAAGACATTTCTTAAGAACAGAAAGTACTATAAATTAAACTACTATTTTAAACCTGTTGTTTGTTTTGGGGTGATGAAGTGGGGAATGGAGTCTAAAATAAATTGTTTTAGACTTGAATTGGATTTAGACAAAGAATATCAAGTAAAAAAATCAAGATAAAGTTAGTTAACATCATCCCAGAAATATAATCAACCTCACTAAAATCCCAAGAACTGTTATCCATGAATATTATAAGTGTAAGGATAACTAACTACCAGTCAGGTAAATACTTGAAAATGAGGAGAAGTTTAAATATCAAACTGGAAGGTCTTTACTGGCAACAATGATAGAACAGAAAAAAATAATAATAACAATAAAAATACCAGATTGGTTTGTACAAAGGAGAGTTACATTCAACTGAACCTCCCACTCTCACATAAAGTAAATTCTCCATATTATTCTTCCAGTGATAATCATTATAGAAATAGAATCACAAACATGCACAAACTATTAAGAAACTGAAATATCCTATTTACTCACACATTCCTTGACCTTTAAAATATGCTTTACAGCTGAAATAAAGCAAAGAAGCAGGTAATCACTTTAGTAAGTGCCCCTGGGTGGTTGTGATGATACAGGTAAACACTCCTAGGAATAGCCTTTCCCAGTCATTATTATCCCGCTTCTTCAAGTGTGCAGTTAAAAAAGTGTTAAACCTCTTTATATACTCATCTTTTTACTTCCAAGAGAAAACAGGTAAAGTCACTCTTTCTTCCCTGTCCTATCCAAGGCTTCAGAAAGATTCTTGCTGGCAAATTAAAAAGAAAGTTTACCTGGGAGAACTTAATAAAAGGACAGGAAAAAGCGTATTTCCTTTTCAAATTAAGGGAAAAGAGAGAGAATGTATCATAGTAGGAAGAAGAGAAAATACCACTGGAGAGTTATTTAATACTATGAATGTGTGTAGAGGCAGGTCTACTAAGCCTCTATTTTTAAAAGAAACTTACAATACGATACTTACAAATGCACTTATTTCAAAATTAACTGAAGGGGAGGGGGTGCCTTAAGATAACAATACTCTCAAGATGTCAATTCCTTGTTTCCCAAATGTTCCCTAAAGAACAGTGATGATCTCAACTCTGCCATTTACTAACTGTGTGATCTTGGGTAAATCATAATCTTTCTGGGTCTCTGTTTCCTCATGTATAAAATTAAAGGGTTGAACTCAATGACCCTTGAAATGCCTTCCAGCTTTCAATCTATGTTCCTTTGGTCCTGTCTTCTTTGAGAAGAAATTTCAAGAAAAAAGAGAATTTGTTTTCTCATTTTGTGTTCTGAAAACTAAAAAAAGTTGATGACCATCTTTTCTTGCTAGTGTTTTGTTTTGATTTTGATACCTAGTATCTCTTTCTGTAGAAATAGTTGTTTTTTCTCAAGCCTCAACTCAGTTCCTATTTCCGTGTTTGATAGTTAAATTTCTCCTCACTTTTTGGTATTTACCCTGCCTGGTAGTTATCCTAATACTTATAATCTTCAAGGATAACACTTAGTCAGATTAGAGGCCAAGTGATGTTAACTGACTTTGTCTTATTACTTGGGAGTTCTTTATGTTTATATCCAAATCAGTTTCTTTTATCCTGACTTCATTCCCCCCAAATCCAACCCCCTACAAAACATAACAAAACAACCAACTAGTTTAAATAGCAGTAAATGAAATGTATTAATAATACAAATAACTAAATTATAAATTATTATATAATATATAAAATAGTAATTAAACTAAATTATAAAGTATTTGTTTATTAATTGAAATGTAATAAAAATAGAAAATAATTAAAAGCATAAATAAATATATTCTAGTGAATGGCCTGAATAATAATAAGCTTGGGAAGAAAATCATTTTAAATTTTAAAATTTCACCTAGGAGAACTGATCTGATCCCTCCACTTGCTTATTTTTACTTACTATCAAATTATCTTATATCTACTTTTTTAATGCAAGTTATATTATTCCAGAAGAATGTAAACTCTTTGGGGGCAGGAATTCTTTGATTTTTTTTCTTTATACCCACAGCACCTAGGTACAGTGCTTTACACACAGTAAGTGCTCAATGAAGATAATAATAATGCATTTTAATTAAATAGCTACAAATGGGCATGATGGGGACCAGAAATCAGATCTAGGAACTAGGCCTACCTCAGCTATTCACCAGATAGATAAGAATGTAGAAAAGTCATTTTTACTGCAGGAAAGTTATTTTTACCTCTTCTGAGTCTCAAGTGTCATTTGTGTAAGGGGGTTAGACTATGATCTCTAAGGTCCTGCCTTAGTGCTGATAGGGTATCATTTATATGGAAGAGAAATATGTAAGATATTGTAGTCATCAATCACTTCTGACATTTTGGTCTGACAACAATAATAAAATACAAAATTTTACACAATTCTATATGAAAGGAGTTTATTTATCAAAGAAGCCTAAATCCTTTCTGCTGCTGTTACCTTCATCATTGTTTCCCCCCCTTGCTTCACCTAACAAACACCAAAAGTTATCAAATCCAGATAATGCTATATTACAAAGGGAAAGACAGCATATTCCAAAACAAATGGAACTAAAGAATGTGCTTTTTGAGAAATATTTTTAAAAACAAAAAAATATACATTTAAGAGTCACAAGACTAAAACAACTGACAAAAACAACATGAAAAGGTCTTTCAGGGTAAATAAATTAATGCAAGTTAGCTGTCATAATTATAACATATCTCTATCAACATTCAACTTTATTGAAAAATTCCCAAGTGAAATCAAAGCTTTCTTAGGACAGAGTTAACAGCATAGGGAGAAAATACTTGGAGGACAAACCAAAAAGAAAACATATGTTTTCAGACAATCTGTGAAAAAAAAAAACTTGAAAAACTGAAGAAGCAGAAATATACTGGTGCTGAAAACTGAACGGACAGGAGAATTCAACATACTAAATTTTGATTTCTTGTGAAAGAAAACAGAGAGATAGTTGAGGCTATTTATGGAATAAATGCTGGGGAAAAATACAACTATGGTATAGAAAATAACATGAGGTCAAATCCATGAGGTAATGAAAATGTAAAAGGAAAAAAAAAAGCAGTAAATATGAACTCCCCAGAGAAAAGGGACAAGGTGTTCCCTCCCCGCCCCACCCCCCCTTCAAATGACAAGATCATTAGGTTGAGACAAATACCCACTTGGGATAATAGAGGAGGAAAAGGTATCAAAATGAAGGATGCAGCAACTGCTGGGGTATTGCATTCCATCCATAGATAAACAAAGAGCAAAAGTAGCTGGGAAGAACAGAGACTTTTCACTGGTACTACGTGTAGTTCAAACTAGCACCATCTGGTACTACCAAGAAACCCAGTCACTTGAGACTTCTTAGTGCATGTCTTCACTCATTAACAGGAAAATGGAGGCTAGGAAATGTTCATTGTTATTGATTTGAACTTCATTTTAAATGATCCTTTATTGTTCCTCCTCCCTAGACCCTTTTATGATGCCAAAAAGTTTTATTTTAACCTTCTGAGAGGAATAAAAATTATATTCCTTCCTGGGTAACACTATTTTCACTTTTATTTGGCAAACATTTATATTCTTGCTTTACTAAGGGAACAGGGATGCTACATGGCAATAATTTTCTTCCTTTTTTGTTGTTGTTTTAGAGTCAGCAACATCTATTATAACTAAAGAAGTGGTCTAACCTTTGAGGGTCATTAATGAAAAATGCTGCACACTTGACAAATTCTGTATGAGAGATACAAAATAGGGGATTGCTCTGGGAGGAAAAAATGATACACTATTTTTTTCTAACTATTTTTTTTAATGATTAAGCTATCTTTTTCTTTATTAAACACACACATATATACAAAACAATAAACAAGAACATAAAAGCACCCTAGGATTAGCAGAGGTAATGATAAAACTAGAAACCTAGGTGACATAACAAATAATAACTACAAAATGGAATTCTGTATGAAATATATACACATGTATGATGATAATTATATTATCAGTGCAAAATTCAGGGTTTTTTTCCCCCAACTAACAAGCATTTTTTTCCTTCTTCCACCCCCTTCCCCCATCAAAAAAGAAATTAAAGAGAAGGGGAAAAAGAAAAAAAACCTTAACTCTTATAATGAATATGCATAGTCAAGCAATATTGTCTCTTATAATCATCATCTGTCAAAATATAGGGAAGGAACATGCATTATCATCAGTTCTCTGAATTCATGGTTGGTCAATGCATGGATTAGAGTTCTTAGATCTTTCAAAGCTGTTTTGTCTATAGTGTTATTATGTACATTGTTTTTCATGTTTTGCTTACTTTACTCTGGATTAATTAATAATTTCCCCAAATTTCTCTGAAAATATCTATTTTGGGTAATTTCTTACAATAGTATTCCATTATACTTATAGAATTCAACGGCCCTGTTTCTTTTGATGTTCGGAGCCACTGTTCCAGGCCAAACCTTTCCCTTTACAAATTAGGAATCTGAATTACTGGGAAGTTGTGATTTAGCAGGAGAGACCCTTTGCCTCCTAATTCAACATTTTCTACTAGTCCTGTGAGTTCCCCTGACTGCTGTCATGATTTAAACTTATCAAAAAAGAATTTTTCTTTTGGGTTGGGTTAACAATGAGTTGACATATACATATCTATCCATCAATCCATCCATCCATCTATCTATCTATCTATCTATCTATCTATCTATCTATCTATCTATC